>NW_008342018.1:0-57341 GCF_000622305.1 Nannospalax galili
AATAATTCAACTGTAAACTTAAAAATTTACAGCCAATTTTGAAAGAGATACGTCTTTGCTCAGGAAATTGTTATTGAATATGCCAATGCTATTGTAATGAAATGCTTCTTCTAAGTATGTGGTTATTAAATAAATTATTAAAAAAAGAAATTAATTTATAAGGTGAGGCTGCCGTAATTCCTTTGATGCTCTGAGTACAGTTCGTTGAAAGTTTGGAAAGAGTTCACATTCTAGATGCCATCAAAAGCATGTGTGGAGTCACAGGAGGTGGTCCAAATGTCAACATTAATATGAGTTTGAAAGAAATTGACTCCAATACCCCTGGGTGAATTTGAAGGTTTCAAAACTCTAGTGGAGGTAGTAACTGCAGATGTGGTAGAACTGGAATTAGAAATGGAGTCTGAAAACGTCAATGAAGGGCTGCAACTTCTTGATGAAAATCTGATAAGATAAAGAGTTTCTTCTTTAGGATGAGTGAATAAAGTGGTTTCCTGAGATGACTGGATATTACTGAAATGACAGGAAATGACTTAAAGTATTATTACATACATTCAGTTGCCAAATAAGAGGCAGAACTGGAGAGGATTGACATACATTTTGAAAGAAGTTCTGAGGTTAAATGGTATCAAACAACATCACATACCACAGACAAATCTTTCATGAAAGGAGGAGTCAATTGATGTGGCAAATGTCATTGTCCCATTTTAAAAAATTGCCACAGCTATCCATCCTTCAGCAACCACTACCCTGATCTGTCAGCAGCCATCAACATCAAGGTAAGATCTTCCACCAGAAAAAAAAATTAGGACTTGCTGAAGGCCAAAATGACCTTTAATATCTTTTAGCAATACAATACTTTCAAAGTGAGGAATGTACAATTTTAAAGATAATGCCCTTATGTACTGAGTAGAGTACAATAGAATATAAACATAGCTTTTACATATACCCAGAAACCAAAAAATCCATATCCATGTGGCTCGTTTCATTCTGACATTTACTTTATTGAAACGCTTGTTTTATTTTTAATTCATTAGTATTATCATTATTTTGTGTGTGTATCCACGCCCATACCATAGCACACATGTGGAGTTCAAAGAACAACTTGTAGAAGTCTGTTCTGTCTCTCTACCATGGGTTCTATGGACCAGACTTAGGTCATCAAGCTTGTGTGGTAAGCACTTCTGCCCACTGAGTCATCTTGTTGGCTCACAATATTTACTTTCTTGAGGTAGTCTGGAAACAAACCTTTGAGGTATAACTGTGCATAAAAAATCCTAAAGTTTTGTTTCTTATTAAAACTCAACAATAATTCTTACATTTTATGTCACAATCAATAAAAATAGTCTTTTCCTAGTAATTCATATAAGATAGTTTGGGGTAGAGTGGGTGGTGCAGGGACAGTATTCTAATACATTTCTTTTTATTGTCTGTACTTTTCAATCAAATGCTTAGAATAAAATGATGATTGAGCACCTAAAAGAATAACCGTAACAATGCGGTTGACACAGGATGGCTTATGTGTAGTATGTTTTCACACTAAAAAATAATAATAATAATTTTCAAAGGTAGTATTTTATCACACTTTGGGATAGGGTCAGTGGGAGATAAACAGATGACTTTGTAGTTTGAAGGTGCAAGCTATGAATGCCAGATAAATAATGACTTAATAATCTCAAATGTATACATCATAAAGAAAATATTTAGGGGAAAGTTCATACATAGATTTTACCAATGCACCCTTAATTTTACAGATAAATTCATATATATATATATCCATATCCATATCCATTTGGCCTCTAGATGTATTTGAAACAGCTTCACTTATTAATGACTTTAGTGTTTCGATATTTCAGTTAATTTTTCTTTGAGATAGATTTAAGAGAAGCTTTTGTAAATTAAAAAGAAAAACTATAAGAACATATCTCAGTCAAACACAGCAATGCCTATGAAAGGAAATGGGAGTGTAGTCTAGTACTGGATTCTTGGGGAATGGAAGGAGTGTAGGCTACCACTGAATTCTTGTGGGCATGGGTAGTTCTTACATGAAAACATGTGACTGCTGATTCTTGGTGGGGAGCCATCACAGGTCCCTCAGCAGATGTCCACATGACCTATCTAATAGCACTATCATTAGTCTCACAGAAGCATCCTGGGTTGGACAATCTGGTAATCTGGCCCCGAAGTGTGTGCTTATGTATTAGTCACTTTTTTTCATTGTGTGATAAAACAACTGAGGAGACAGAATCCATCAAAATGGGAAGACATGGTGGTAGGCTCATGAGGTGACTGGTCACATTGCAACCAAGTCAGGAAACAGAGAGAGAGATGAATGCTGGTTCCAGACTCTCTCTTTTTTTTTTTTTCATTCAGTCTAGAACTCCAGCCCATGGGATAGTGTTGTCCACACTCAGAGTGGGTCTTCCCTCTTTAGTAAACTTCTCATTGACACTCCCACACGAGTATCTCCTAAGTGATTTCAAATTCATTCAAGCTGACAGTGAAGATTAAGTATCACACCACATGAAGGTGTTCCTTGCAATGTTATCGAGAGTCTTTCAAGGGAAGACAGAATATGGTGGAGATACACTTAGAGTCAGTTCTTACAACAAGAGTCAATGGATAAGATGTTCTTAAAGTAGGTTAACTTTGAAAAAATGTTGAACGGTCAAACAACTAACCAAAAAGTAGCCAAAATGAAATATATACTATTTCACAAGGTAAAGTACATGTCAAAAAGGAGAACTATATTCGTATTTTAAGGGCCTATGTGACTGGAATGATAGACCTCAAACATGTTACAATACTTGGCAAAGGGTTGTGAAAGGAATGTAAGTGGGGTGGAGAATTAGAAAGTGTAATAAAGCAAGGTTGTACCTTGCACAGACCAGTGTTAATAATTGGCTGTGAACTTAACGGTATGATTAAGAGAGAGTTCTGTACCTGATGTCCAAAAATGTAAACCTGTGGACTGTAATTACGGATGATACAAGTGTAAAGAATGTATCTTTAAAAACAGTTTTTATAAGCCAGAATTAAAACATTCTGTATCGTTACCTCCGGTATGAGAAGCTGGACATAAATCAAATATTAATGAAGCTGCCAAAATATGAGCTTCTGTTTCAGACTCTGTAATTGAGAACTTATAAAGCTATGAGGG
Source organism: Nannospalax galili (assembly GCF_000622305.1). Taxonomy (NCBI): domain Eukaryota; kingdom Metazoa; phylum Chordata; class Mammalia; order Rodentia; family Spalacidae; genus Nannospalax; species Nannospalax galili. The sequence continues at coordinate 3,158 of NW_008342018.1, forward strand.
CTAAAGGAATTAAAAGAGTCCCTGGATAGAAAAATATCCCACCCTACCTTTTCCTCTGCACTCCAGCCAGCCTCTGAAGGATGGTAGTTTTCTACACTGGATGTAATTATCAATACAGCTCCTCAGCCTCAGTACTCCAGTATCTACACATAAACCCGTGTAAGAAAATAAATCCCATCAGCTTGAATCTATCCTCTGGAGTTTTGATATGCATTTGGAGGATTTTTACAAAGAGAAGCTGTGCTGTTCCCTATGGACTTAGGGGTCTGACAAAGGGTGTTGGCTGAGAATTCTCCAGAGATTTGGGGGTGTTCTGAGTTTTGTAATTTCTCCTCACAAAGGTTGAGGAAGCATGATGAGTGTTAGCTCCCATTGTTCTTGCATGTATGTTTTCCTGGTTCTGAGTGCAGATTTCTTAGAGAAGAACCTGGCCCTCTCTGTGGAGAATATATGTCTTTGAGACTCTTGCTAGACACCAAGAATAAAGTCTCACTTCCAGTTTTCTGCAACCATGCATGGGGTTGCAGGAAACTGACCCCTTTGTGTTAGTGGTAATTGGGCTATAAGAAAGTGTTTGGGATGTCAAATGCTTTAGGAGACTCTTCAGGATGCAATTCTCTTAGAGATAGTTTCTTAAACCACAGAGAGTGACCTAATTTTGAGTAAGCGTTTTAGAATACTATTATCCTGCTGGCTCATAATCATAATTAACACTAGGCTCTGTTTAAGTTTTCTGTAGCCTTATCTTATTTAATCCTTTTGCTCACCCTATAATGTAGATGCTATGAGAGCTAAGGTGAACTGACATTACACAGCTTTAAGGACTCTCAGCTAGCACCTGGTAGATGGGAACATGGGTAGATATTGTAGCAGAGGCCAATCTTTGAGATATTGAATGCTACCATCTTTCCAGAATCATCCATCTCATTATAAGGTGCTATTTATCTGATGTGTGGAGGGTTCAAGACAGGAGGGATACAGCATGCATTTTGCAATCAGACCAATGAAGGATTTTATTTAGATTTTGCCACTTTCTATGTGTGTGATTCTGGGATAAGTGATGTGACTGCCTGAGCTGGTATACATGTAAGTGTTCAAATCTTACAAATGACAGTTTTAACTCGTGCATTAATATTAAACCTCAGTAACAATGATCAGATAACAGAATGATCATCATTTCACTCAATGCCATGATGATGTTAGAGTTCTTATAAGTTAATTCAATGAAATAATGTAATATAAATCACTTCATATTACTACCTGGTACATAGTGCTCAGTAAATATGAACAGAAAACAACAGTGCTAATATTAGCATTGACCAACTAATACACCTAAAGTTAACAATACTAAGCAGAGGGCCTGGAGAAATGGCTCAGCAGTCAAGAGCATTGGCTGCTCTTCCAGAGGATCGGAATTTGGTTCCAAGCACTCACATGGTGGCTAACAATCATCTATAAGTCCAGTTCCAGGGGATCCAATGCCTTCTTCTGGCTTCTGTGAGTATTTCGTGCATGGGTGCACTTACATACATTGAGGCAAAACACTCATACAGATAAAAAATAAAAATGAGAAATTACGTTTGTTTAGGGATATGACAGACGTAGGTTTTCCTCTAAGCTCTGTGACCTCTCCAGTTATGTGTATTTGGCTATGTTTACAGTGCTGCACATGAGTTACCTCCCATTGAGTTGGCCTTAAGTACAAGTAGATAACTGTTCATTACCCCCAAGATAAAAGTGCCACTACTGCATCAATAGTGATAGTTTGCTGCACTGGTCATTGTTGTGGTTATTAGACTTTACAGCTGGGTAAGGCCATTGATTGGTTTTTCTCTTTTAGCAGTTTGCATAGTATCCTGTGGTGTTATGAGAACTAGTCTTCAGGGAGGAGGCTTTAGGTCAGTTCCAGCTTCACTGCTTTTAGTTCTTTGAAGTATGTCCTGTCTTCACCAATAGAGTCTTACTGGGAAAAAAATCAAGGGCTGGGACAATAGCCTGTATTATACTGGGAGTCTCTTGGACTACCCTAACCAACAACTTGAAGGGAGGTTCCTCCTGTCTGGCACTGTGTTTCTTGTTATATAGCCTTTGGCTACACACATGTGTATATGAAATGCACAAAATTCGATAAAATACTTTTTAAATGGAAAACAAAACCATATCCATACACATGTTCATACATACACATGCCTGTCCATATATGAACATTCATGCCTATATATGTACTCTCTCTCTCTATATATATAATGTTTATTTTATAGTAGGGTTTTTGCTGATACATTTCCTTCTGATTTTTCATACCACCTAATTTATTATTTAATTTATCTCACCTCTGTCTTACCCCTCTCTAATCTTCCTTCCTTTCTCCCCAGTTAAAGCAACCCCATTTCCCTAATTTCCCCCTTGACAATACCTATCTCCTACTATCCCACTCTCTCAAACTCCTACAGAGTTCCACAACAGATCAATAAACAGATCAACAGAGAATAAATGTCTATGAGATGCCCAGCCCTAGGTGATATATCTGTAAAGCAAAGCAATCTCTACACCTAAGGCTCAGAGAACATAGTAGAACAGGGGGCAAAGAGAATACTAATGCATAGGTCAGCTCACACCACCTTCCTCATGTAACCCATGGTGATTAACCCAGAAAGCTACAACTGGCCAAAACGTAGAGAATAAGAGATTTCAGAGTGTGTGTCCCCGTATAGGATTCCTATCTGCCACCCAGGGCTCAGAGACCATTGTGGAAGAGAGAGTGGAAAGACTGTAAGAGCCAGGGGTGGTGAATGACCACAAGAAAACAATTTCCCAAGTGGCTGGTAACTTGCTCATATAAACTGAACTTATAGCAGTAGTGACAGGATATACAAGACCCATACAAACTCAAACCAGACAAAAACCTAGAATAGGACTGGGGAAATGGGTAAGAAGTCTTGACCTTAGCTGAGGAACTATTAGGTACTGATCACTGCTGGGTGAGAGTTGGTCTTCTTTCAGGGGGTGATGCTAGATAGGATAGCCAGGATCCAGTGGAGTCACTCATATTGAGGGACATTTTGGAACACAAACTTAACGTGAAAGGATTTAACATGTATGACAAAATGCATGAAATCTGGTGTAGCAGGGTTATGGGGGGATATAGCGAAGGGTGTGTAAATATGATCAAGATGCCTTGTATAAAATGTACAACAATTCAACAAAAACAAATTAAATTTAAAAAATGTAACAATGCTAAGTAGAATTATTTTCTAATTACTGTTATTTATGTAGATTATGATGGTGCAAATTTTATTCAATTTTGAGCAAAAGTTTGACATAACAAAATCAATTAATCAATTTTTCTTAAGCTAAAGTTAATTTTAGTCAGATTTTTTTCCTATCAAGCAAAACTTTGAATGCATTTTATACATACAGAAAGGACATGTAACCATAATATTGCTTTCTTGGAGTAAGGAAAATGATCTGTTGGTGTGTGTGTGTGTGTGTGTATGCACATATGCATGTAAGTGGGTATATGTGCATGCTATAGTGTGAGTGTGGAGGTCAGCAGATAATCTCTGGTGTCAGTCCTCACTTTCCACTTTGTTTGAGACAAGATCTCTGCAGCTATATACGCCAGTCTTCTGGGGAGTCTCCTGCCTCTGCCTCCATGTCAGTGCAGATATAGTGGGATCACAGATATAGTCTTCTGTGTCTAACTTTATGGAGGTTCTGGGGATTTGAACTCAAGTTCTCATGCTCACTAACAAAGTGCTTTACCTGTTGAACCATCTCCACAGCCGCTGAAGAAAATGATCTTGTTCTGAAGTTTAGACAGTAGTGAGAGTGATGCTAATCTGTTAGAAGTTTTACTATGTGAATGTTTTATATGATTAATAATACTTAATAAGCATCAACTATATGTCAGGAAGTCCAAGTGATTTATATTGCATTATCTCATTTAATTCCTCTAAGATTCTTACATTGTGTGATTAAGTATCATGATGCTCATTTTATGAAGGAGTAATTTGAGGAGTAGAGAGTAGTTGGTAGCCAGGTGCAAAGTCACAGAGCTAATGGGCTGCTGAGCCAGGATTTGAACTAATGCATCTCCAAATCCTACTTATGTGCTTTCAAGTCTTGTGGGGATTTTTCTCAATTGAATCTAATTAGAAGGATGAAAACTGATCAGCCACAAGTGCCCCAGTCTGTTTCCTTAAACTTCAACAGGGAAACATTTTTTCTTCAAAGTATTTTTATTGAATTTTGTACATTTCATACAAAACATCTCAATTATCTTTACACACCCTGCCCCATCTGCACCCTCCCATAGGAGCCCTCCACTGGATTTCGTGCACTCTGTCATTTATGTTAAGACCTATTGAGTCTTTTAGATAGATCCACTGAAGGGGTACTCCAATTGCCTCACCCTGCATCCCTGTTTAGCATGGAAGGAGCCAGAGTGGTTGGCGTCCCTATTCCCTATTGGCAATTTGGGTAACCCCTTCAGAGGATGGCATGATAAGAATAGGAGGTAGGAACTGGCTAGGTAGTTAGGGTAAAAAGACTACAAAGAAAAGTAGCCAGTCCCTTGTCTAAAAGTCAAAATGTCCCTGGGCCTCTTAGCAACATACTATGTTCCAAAGGCCAAAATTATCAAAAGTATTTGGGAGCTCTTGTAGGGTTACCTCTTCAGAGGGGGGAATGTTGGAGGGGAGGGAGTGGGCATGGATTGGATCAAAACACCTTATATGCATGTATGAAATTCTCAGTAAAGTTTTTGTAAAAATTAAAAAAAAGACCTATTGAGTCAAGTTAGTGTACCCAGACGTGCCTCAGTGCAAGTTCATCCCCTGGGGTCTAGTCAGACTATCTAGAGTCACTCCTTAAAGAAGATCAGCTCTCTCTGACTTAGCAGTAATCAGCTGCCAATACTTCTTTGGCTAAGATTGGGGCCTGCTGCCCATTTCCACAGTTCTATGCTGGGTTTTTATCTGCTTGAGTTTGCATGTGGCTTGTGCATGCTGACATCGTGACTGTAAGTTTATATGAGCAAGGTTCCAGGAGCCTGTAAGATTCCGTTTCTATATATGGTCATGCACTTCCTCCTCCGGCTCTTACAATCGTTCTGCCCCTCTTCAGCAATGGTTCCTGAACCCTGGGTGTGGGGTGGAGTTTAATATAGGAGACCTGTCCAAGAACTCATACTCTGAAGACTCTTATTCTCTATACTTTGGCTATTTGTGTTCATTGCCCTCCATTGCATGAGGGAGTTTCATTGATGAGAGTTGAGAGATGCGTTAGTATTCTCTCTACCCCTTGTTTCACTATGTTCTGTGAGCCTTAGGTGTAGAGGTTCCATTGTAGATGTGTCAGGGCATTTCACAGAAACTTACAGCCTTAGGTGTAGATGTTCCATTGTAGATGTGTTAGGGTTGGGCATTTCACAGACACTTATCTTTGTGTGACCTGTTGTGGAACTCTGAAATAGTCTCTGTCTATTGTAAAAAAAAAAAAAAAAACTATTTTATGAATGGTGACTGGCATATTTTCTGTAAATATAAGGATAATTTTTATTGTATAGTAAGAAATTACATTTGTCTAGGGATGTGACAGCCTTGGGGTTTTTCCTAAGATCTATGACCTCTTCAGCCATGTGTATTTGTCTGTGTTTACAGTACCACACATGAGTTTCTTGCCATTGAGTAGACTTTAGACCTGATTAAGTAGTTGCTGATTACCTCCAAGATCAAAGTGCCATTACTTCCCCAATGTAGTTTGCTGTGACAGTTATTGTTGCGGTTATTAGGCCTTAAAGTTGGGGTTGGACCGCTGATTGATGATCTCCCTTAGCAGCTTGCATAGTGTCCTCCAAAACTATGAGAGCTAGCCTTGAGGGAGGTGACTTCCAAGTCAGTTCCAGTTCCATTGCTCCAAGTCCTAGTCCAAAGTATGTTCTGTCTTCAGCAGTAGGGCTTCACCTTCAAGTTCTGGGAGGCCATCAAAGGTTGTGGCAAAGCCTGTGTAATTTGGGGTGTCTCTTGGACTACCCTGACCAATAAGTAGAAGGGAGGTTTCTCCTGTCTGGCACTGTTTCTTGTTGTATAGCCTCAGCTATATACATGGACACATGTAGTGATATTGTATGTGTAATTTTTTAGTAGGCTTTTGAACTAATACATTTCCCTCTGTTTTTTCATAACAGCTAAGCATTATTATCTCTCCTCTCTCCCATCGAACATTTCCTTCCCCTCTCCAGTTAAAGTACTCCCATTTCCCCCATTTACCCCTTGATAATACCTGTCTCCTATGGGAGACATTTTTGTTAAACAATATAAGTACTTGGTTGAATATATATTATATGACAGCTGACATGTGATATCATCTACTTGTTAATTTAAACTCAGCTCATTAGCACACATGAGAACATGTATGCATATGTGCTCTTGTGAAAAATCTATTTAAAGTGAAAACAATATTGGAATCTATACTAGAGAAATAAATTGAACTGTGAGCAAAGTTGAATATATTTTTCAGGGCTATGGGGAATTTGAACCCCCATTGAATATTTTAATTTCATAAAAACTACTATGCCTGGTATTTAAGTGAGTGATTCTGAAACAAAGTTTACATCTAAATAAATGTTGAAGCACCTCTTTTCCTATAGCTCTTCCTAAATTTTGTTTGATTTTTAAAAATTATGACTGTAATGTCATCAATTACATTTCCAGCATTTTTATACGTACCACAAATAATTTATGAATCAGGGCTTAAATATTTAATAAATGTTTTACTTTGTAAGTAAATGTGATTATATTTTTGGCTATTTCTAACAATTCTTAAGACTTGAATTCTAATGTGTGTGTGTGTGTGTGTGTGTGTGTGTGTGTGTGTACGGATGCTTGTGTGCACCATGGCAAGTACATGGAGGTCAGAAAACAACTTTCGAAAATTACTTCTCTGCTTCTACCACATAGATTCTGGGAATTAAACTCAGGTTCTCAGGCATCTTTACCACTGATCCATCTCACCAGCCCAAATACATATTTTTTATAATGGGGAAGAGGGTAGTAGAGCTTTATCAATAACCCATGTGGATTGGCATAGGCCCTGAACTACTCCTTGACATGTTCTGTGTATGTGTTATGGGGTAAAAAATCTTAGTCATCATTGCTCTAAAAAGTCAGTGTATGTCAATTTGTATATCTCTGTGTGAGTGTTCTTGGGACGGTTATATAAGAGATTTTAAATTTAGTGTTTCACTTGGATTATAACCTACACATTGAGGTAAACGTTGTTTATGAATTACATTTCAGATGGCTTTCATGATAATTATTTTTTCATATCATAGCATATGAAGGTTTGGGTCTTGATGCACTGGGTAATACATGGAGAGTTTTCCACAGCAGTTCAAATACTGAAGAATAGTGGACAAATGTTTGTGATACTGCAATGCTTCAATACAGGTTGTCAAAGTGTAAAAAATCTGTGCCGTAGAAATCAACAAAGTATTATAAGTTGGTGTGAATGTAGTGTGTGGGCCTTGCCTTTGGTCACACCACTGTGTTACAATTTATTAGCAGTTCAACATAGCCCTTTCACACAAACACACACACAACTTTCCATTTATTGAGAAACTGGACCTAAAATGTATCTTTCTTGTTAAACCTAACAGTACTATGTAGTTTCAAGACATTATTTGCCATTTGAGATGAATGAGATTTTACATTCCATATGAACAGAAGACACACATCTATTCTATTTATATTTAATTTTCAAGTATACATATTAAATGACATTGGAATGAAATAAATTTAAGGCCATATTGTGAGCCTGTGGGAATTTTGTTTTCTTTAAAAGAAATACATGTATGATTTATTGAAACACTCATCAACCAAAGAACATACCCGTTAAATTACTTTATTATTCAGATGATAAATACCAAAGCATTTGTATTAGGAGCATTTAGTTGTTTAATCATGGCCCTTCTAACTTAGGGGTATAAAATATTCCTTAGGGATATTATTTACTATATACACATATTTAATATCTTCAGAAAATATCCATATCCTGGATTTATGCCTGTATAAGTACTTACATGCAAATGGAGTGTTAAGAAATTGGTGTATTTTTGAAAAACTTGTGTAGTAAAAACCCAGAAGCAATCATGTGAAATTAATTAGAATACCTTTCATTCTACATAGTGATTTTTCACCCAAGTTTTATTTTACCCATCGAAAACTATTTCATCTTCTGCTGTTTCCTAGAAAAGAGGCTCCTGGAACCCATCTCCAGTCACGATGTGATTTCTTTTCCATCTTAAATCCAGGCTACCTTTTTACTTTTCTTCACAAAGACCTGAGATAGAATGATGGACGTGGGGATTCAATGGTGATTTTACGTCATTCTTTGCTTAATCTGCCTCACGAATTCAAACTACTCTGCAGTTCCTGGCATTGTCTGCCCTCCTATAGGTATATATCTAATCTGGGGACAAAAATTGAGAAATAAATGAGGTAAAAATAAAGCATTGTTCAAAGTCGCCTTTTTACTGCCTTGGAGTTTGGGAATGATTGCTCTGTACATTGGCATTTGAGAGAAAAATTTGGCTATTATGGTTTTTCTTGTTATTTTTATTAAGCGAATGAAAAAGGATGGTAGCCATTGCCACTGGGGTGTTGGAACAGCAAATTGAGGGGCCCCCAAAGACCTTGATACCCATTTTTGAAGTTCAATTCCAGTCCCTTAGATTAGAGCAACCCTTCCAAAATGAGGGTCACAAATGCATTTGTGATTTAGACTATTTGTCTGGATGCTGTCAGGGAAACAATTGGCTATTATTGAACAGAACTGCTGATTTTCTCTTTGTACCATTTTTTCCTTTTGTTTTGGTCGTTGGTGAATGGTGAAGTCTGACAGCAAGTAAAAAAAAAAAAAAAACACTAGTTGTGTGCAAGGGAGGGGAACATGGAGACAAAAAGGGAACAAAGAGATAGGGAGAAAAAAAGGAGACAGATTTTCAATTTCGTATGACTGTTTTTGTCTTGAGCAGTTTAGTTGAGTTGAAAATATATTTATGGAGCACATACTATAAAGTGACATTATTAATTAATGTGAGGGCACAGATCAAACAAAATAAAAGTCTGCATCATGGAAGAGCTCTATCATGGGGGAGATGAAACTGGCTAGTGAGTATAGTTGACACCCTCACCTTGTTGAGGCCTTTTCCTCACCTCCTCCAGCATCACCCCTCATTGTGCTCCTCCTCTCTCTGCTCACAGCTCATTGGTTGGGAACAAACACAGACTCCAGAAGAAGTCAGTGCATTGGCTGAGCAGCAAGCAATGCTAGATGTGTATGTAATCTTGAGTGGGTGAGCCTATTGCATCAGAATCCCTGAACCTCTCAGTTGAATTTTTCATATTTTTCTCAAAAGTCTGTCCCAGCTCTACTCATGTCCCTACCCTTACCAAGGTACTGCCGTAGCTTCCTACATGGTTTCTTCACAGGCTGTCTGCTCTGAGGTCCCTTTTCCAGTTACAATTGAAGGGTGAAGTCTCAAAAGTCATGTCAGTCTCTGACTTAAGCGATTTTGGTGGTTTCCTGTATACTTGGTGTGTATTGTGAACTGCATCTCATGATCTTATACCTCTGACTCTTTGTCTTTACTGGTTACTTCCCTCTTCTTTTTTCCAACCACTCTGGCAAACTTCATCCCTCCAATATATCCAGGTAATTCCACTCAAAGGTATTTCCACAAAATGCTCTTCTATGTGCACCACTCTTCTGCTCCTCACAGAGACTTTCAGTCTCAGCTCAGACGTTGTTTCCCAGCCCTTGCCTTCCTACAGTAGCCTAGCTGAAGTAGGATCCCCCTGTTTCTCTACCACTGTGCCTTTTGAAAGTCTTCATTACACTTGGTCAATTTCACACATCTATTAGAAGTACAACACATATAAAAATGGAAGTGAATTTATATTTTACCCTATCATTAGTTAGCAGATGACAGATGTTCTCAATGGGGGTGGTATCACTGAGCCACCATGAGGAAGTCTAGCCTCATCATAGAGAGGGTGATCTGATAGGTTTCAAGTTGGAGTGTTCTGAGTTCTTGCTTCAGTTTGACCTCTTATTAGAAGCATTGCCTTTGGCTAATTACTTAACCTCTGTGAACTGTTGCCCATTATGTAACACAGAGGTAATAATCTCTTTTTACAAGATTGTTGTAAGGATTATGAGAATGTGTTCTAGGTAATTATCATGAATAGTAATGAATAGCATTTAGCAATACTTTTCTGTGCCTGGCTCTAGGTACAGAGTTTGTGTTACCATCTCATCAGATATTTTTATCAGTCATGCTAGGTTTACCATTATCCTCATTTTGTAGATGTGAAACTTAAAAACAGGATACACTCGGGAAACTGTTTGATTTTTATTTTGACTTTTTTGAGACAGGGTCTCACTATGTAGCTCTGGCTGACCTGGAACTCACTATGTAGACCAGGCTGGCCTCAGATTCACAGAGATCTGCCTACTTCTGCCTCCCAAGGGCTGGAATTAAAGACATGCACCACCACACCCAACTTAAACTCAGAATTTAAATTACAGAACCTACCTAATCTTGTAGGCATTAAGCTCTAGCAGTTTTTGTATGTTATATGGAAAAGCCACCTAAATGGAAGTAAGTAGTTATGACTTCGGAGAAAATAGACAAACATAATCACAGAGCAGAGAATTGAAAGATGTACAGTAGGAAGCCACACTAAAGCTCAGATGTCCCCTGAAAAAGGACAGTTTGTGAACAGTGGCTGTCCTGGCTTTGGTAATATTTTACTTTTCTCATTGCTATGAGCAAAAACCTCACAAGAAGTGATTTAAAAGATTAAGTTTATTTTGACTCACACTGTGAGGGGATATAGTCCATTATGGTGGGGGAGGCATGGTTTAAAAAATGTCCATAGTCAGGAAGCAGATAGATGGATGCTAGTGTTTAGTTGATTTTCTCCTTTTCCATTTTTAATCAGTCCAGGACTCCTGCCAATGGGATGGTGCTATCTGCATTCAGGGTAAGTTTTCCCACCTTAGTCAGACCTCTCTGGAAATACCCTCACAGACAAGATTGAGATGTGTCTCCAGAGTCATTCCAAATCTAGTCAAGTTGACAAGGAATATTAACCATTGTAAGTTTACTCTTTGTCCTCTTCTCAACCTGATACCCAAATATATCATTTTTTAAAATTATTTTTTGTACATTTTTAATTGAATTTTTGTGTATTTCACACAGGACATCTTAATCATCTTTATACCCCTTTCCCCATTGCCCCCCCCAGTGGAATTCATACATTCTGTCATTTGTGTTAAGGCCTATTGAGACGTTAGTGTTCACAGACATCCCTCAGTGCAAGTTCATCCACTGAGGTCTAGGCAACCCATCTAGAGTCACTCACTTTAAGAAGATCAGCTTTTCCTCACCCAGCGGTAATCAAATGCCAATAGTTCTTCAGCTAAGACTGGAGCCTGCTACCCATTTCCACAGTTCAGTGTTGGGTTTTTGTCTGCTCGAGTTTGCATGAGTCTTGTATATGTTGTCACCATTGCTGTAGGTTCATATGAGTCAGGTCCCAGGGACCTGTAGGACTCTAGTTCCATATGGTCTTGTACCTCCTCCCTGGCTCTTACAGTATTTCTGCCCCATCTTCAGCAATGGTCTCTGATCCCTGGTTGGGTGAAGTTTAATATAGGAGTCTTGTCCAAGGACCCAGACTCTGAAGACTACATTTTTAACCAAAACAAATAGTTTTTGGTTTCTAAGGATAGGTCTGGGGTCCAGTTGAAGTCAACATCTGTTTCCTGTATCTGGCGACGTTATTACCTCTTGTTTTTGGTGACTTACACTCTTCCTTCTTACACTTTCTCCAACTCTTAGTGAACTTTTTCCTCATGTACATAATAATTTACCGTAGGACCATCTTTTAAAGATGTTGTATTTGTTGGGACTTTCCATGAGCATTGAGCTGTGGATGTGCTCTTACTAAAAGAATCCTTATTTGCTTCTATCTGAGTTTTATTGACATAATCGCCTAGATCATTTCATTGTGCATTTTCTAAAATTGCATAGATAATGCAAATTTAGACCTATTGCCATTCTGAAATAAGCCTGAGGTTTGGATTTCTGTCTGGAATTTTCCGACCCCCAACAGAGAGAGTTAAATGACAGCTTCCTAGCAGCTTTAGCTTTCTCTGGGCTGAAGGTCAATATTTTTGTAGTCTCGTTTTCACAGATGGGCCAGATCCTGGACACTGTTGGATTTTTTTCAGTTTTAGATGCAGGTTCCTTTATCTCAGGCCAAAGACTACACATCTTCTCTATGACAATGTTAGAAGCTCAGCCTTGACCTTCTACAGCCCTTAACTAGGGCTAAGCCCTATGGAACTGGGCTTCATCTTTTGCTCAGAATACTAGTTTTGCTATTCCATGTTTTTTTTCTGTGATCTGGCGCCTATTTTTCTTTCTGTGAGATATGTATCTGAAATTTTGCGGGATTTTATTTTAATCAGATTTTCTATGTATTCATTGTGAAAGGAGAACCCATTTGTATCATTATCTATTAAAAACATAATAAATGTAAGTATGAAAATGAATTGACATTCAGACATGCAGAAACTGTTGCCCATTGGTGGTGAATCCTGCAATAAGCAATCTGCTTTCAGAGGAGGGAGACCCTTGTGGGTGCATGAGGAGGGTTAGCAGTGCTATGCAGAGGTTGACCATGTAGATTCGGGAGTCAAAATAATTTGAGTTCAAGCTGTCATGTTAACCCACAAGTTCTAAAGCATCGAAACACAAAGAAAATAGATTGCTGTGCATTGATAGAGCTCGTTATATAAAGGGGTAAAGAGGAAGATGTGTCCAGAAAGGTAGAGCAAAACTAGAAAAGCTGTGCAAAGAAATGGAGTCTTCATCCTGCACGTGATAGGAAAACATAGAAGACTTTCAAGTTAGGTGCATAGATAGCATAATTGATTTTATATTTTAAGAAATTGACTCAGTAGCAACATAAACAATAAGAAGCAAACACTGAGCAGTGACACTAATAAATTAAAATGGTAGAAATATAAATGCAAGATAGTTGCACTGGAAGAAATAGAAAGGAGAGGATAGAGCTGAACAAAGAGGGAAGGATATTCTCCCAGCCCGTGGAGACTCTTACATGAGAGAAAGCAGGGAGGAGGGCTCCTAGGCTTCTGACTTGGACAGTAAAGAGGACATTTGGTTGGATTTACGGTACTTTATCATCAACAGGGTATCTCTGCCTACAGATTGCTCCATTTCTCTGCTATGAACAGTACAACTTCTAGTGGTATCTGGCAAAGCAGTTGACTGGTGTGGCTGAGTGGGCCCACTTCTGGCTCAGAGGTAATGCTTAGCAACCCCATGTAGTAGGTGAATTGACTACTATACTCGCTGCGGTGACAAAATATGTATCAAAAGCATTTATTTATTTTGGCTCATAGTTTGAGGGGATGATCCATCTTGGTAGGGAAGGCATGAAGGCGAAGCATAGGCAGCTGGTCATAAGACACCCACCACTGGGAAGCAAAGAATAGTGAATGCCAGAGCTCCACTTGCTTCTCCTTTTTATTCAGCCCAGGACCCCAGCCTATACCACTTGCATCTAGGGCAAGTCTTCCCACCTCAGTTAACACAATCTAGGAACTCTCTCACAGAGGTTTGTTTCATAGATAATTCTAGATCTTGTCACGTTCTCCTCGTTATTAACCATCACAGTGGGTTACCTTAAGTACACCCAGGTTGGTTAGAAATATGTTAGTATTATGAATTCCAAAAGTGGGGTTCAGCTCTTTTATCCTTATGGTACCATATTATTTAGTCTCCCATTTTCTTATATGTGAGGGGAAGAAGGTGGGTTTCCAAGGTAAGGACGTTTTTCTTTTCTCTGTCTGGGAATGAAATATTTGATTCTATAGTTCAAAAAAAGTGAAATTAAATGAAACCATAGAAACTGAAAAAAACAAACCACTGTATGTTAGCAGTTTATGAGCATTTTTTGCTGACAAAGCTCAGCAAGCCTGGACAGAAATACTTGCACAAATCTGATTCCAGGCTTCCCTCGCTGCAGCAGGAACCAGCTCAGCAAATGGAATCAAGAGAATACACTGATAAACCCTCTCCTTTTCCTCTTCCTTTTAACAGGAGATGTATGTTAGGATGTACACTGAATGTGTATGGTTCACTCATATGGCTTTCTTATTTCATAGATTCCACTTCTGAATTCTAGATGGGAACAGGGCATGCTATGTGAAAGCAAGTTAAACCTTCATCAGAATTGATCTCCAGCCACACTGTCTCTTTACCTGCTTGCTCCAATACTTCCCTCCAACTGCTTTATTTCCTTTAGGGTTGAAATTCATGCTTTTTGACTTGACAGGGATGATTTTAAGCCAATGTCTATGTTTGCTATGACCAGGTCTCCAAAATCACTCTGCTTGTGGTCACTGTCAGACTCCTTGGAAATGCTGAAGTCCAATGTAACCGCATACTGAACTGAGAAACCTTTGAAGACCAAGATTAAACAAAACAAAACAACATCAGACCCAATGAGAGACAGCTATTTATGAATTGTGGTAAAAGAAACCTGAACTGGAAGTGAGTGATCTGATTCTCTTGTTTTTCCTCCCTGTCACTGCATATCACTGTGGCCTTAGGCAAGTTCTTTAACCTCTTGGGGCTTCAGTTTCTATATTTGTAAAATATAGAAAGGAGCTAGACAGGTTAGTGGGATGCAAATACTGCTCAGTGATCAAGAAGCATGCCAAACTTTGAGAAAATGAAAACTTTCTTGGTAGAGCACTCACTTTGGATGTATAAGTTTGGAGTATATATTAGAAATTTTGAGTTGGTGTTACCCTTGTGGACCTGCATACATTGTTAACATGGACAGCATGATCAGTATGATTTTTATTTTGTATTATTTGATTTGGTTTGAATTTTACCTTTTAAAGTTCTTTCAAAGAAAACCTCAAATCTAAAAATGTTTCTTAACACTGGTGCTCAGTCTCCTCTTTCTTTTCATAAATCTTGGTATGCGCGCATTATTATGCGTTTTAAAGCAGAGTTGGGGGTTATTAAAGATATTTTAAAATTTGTTTTGCTTTATTTTTGTTTTATGTGTATGAGTGTTATGCCTGAATATATGTAAGTACACCCTGGAACCCATATGGTGAAGAAATGACCTAACTTCTGCAAATTGTTCTTTGACTTTCATACATGTGTCATGGTATTCATAGACACACACAAAATTTTTTTTAATTTAATGAATTTTTAAAAATTGGAAATAAGCACATAGCTGCAAAAATCCTGAAAATGCAATACAGAGAAATTTTTATTCCTGAACTATTTGAAAGAAGTTGACAATCTGGTGATTTGTTGCTACATTCACTCCAATGTTCCAGTATTTCCTGACAAGACATTCTCCTACATAACCACAGTCCCAGTATCAAGCAGAGGAAATTAGCACTGAGAGATTATAACTCTCATCCCCAGAATGTAACCATGTTCTCTGTCATTTCCTCCACTGAGTTAAGACGTTCTTTGCCTGCCTGGGCTCTGACATATCACCTCTACTGCTTCTCTCCTTCATCTGGAGGAAACCTTACCACTGCATTCATGCCCTCTTGTCCTCACTGGGCTCAGGCACTCTGCAAATGTCCCATCTACCCCTCTCTGATCCTCCATCGTGGCTCTTTTTGCCCTGTGTGTGCTCATGCTCCATGCAGTTTGTCATAGCAGGGGCATCCTCCTCTCCTTGCTCAGACTTAGGACCTGCTGGGTCATGGTGGCTTTATACATGCTGGTGGGAGTATCTACTTCTTTGCCCTAAAGCAGAGCACTTCCTATTCACACTTACAGTTGCGTATTAAAGGAGGAAAGCTAAGTAGAGCAGACTTAACTCAAATACAGGATTTGCGAGTAAGGATTGTTCAATAATAAAAGAATGAATTATTATGGAATATCACATAACCTGGAGAAATGATGAGTCCATAAAATAATGTATAAATTTGAATAATCAATGTTAATATACAAAATTTTATTGTGTTTGAGCAATGTTTCCAAGTTTATTGTAATTCTAAAGCAGTGGCATCTGATTTAGGACTATAGAGCATACCTTGTCATACAAGGGTCTGGGGAACTCTTATTTGGTGCAAGAAATGTTTCATTGTGTCAGGTTTCTTTAAGAAGTTCTTAAAATTTGGAAGTGTGATCTTCTTTATGCTAATGAGAACTCTTCTTATTTACCTTATGGATTCAGCTTCAGAAAGTGCCTTTAGTGGTTTAAAAAGATAGATTTTTAAAAAAAATAAAATGGGAAAGATGTGACCTAAGCAATGTAACTTATTAGACTGAATGCTAACCTCTGGAAAGTAAAGACCTCACGAGGAGATTTAGACAGGTGGCCTAAGGGAGCTCATGAAGGCCTAATGGACCGTCTCCTGCTTTGTATGTGTATATCCTTATCAAGGCTTTGTTTAAGCCAAAGAACTATTGTATTTTAAACACTGGAGCTAGGATGGGGATGATGGGGAGGGTTAGGTGGAGATGGTGCACTATATAATCCCAGCACTTTGGTGGTGGGCATAGGAGAATTTATAAATTTGAGGCCACTCTGGGCTATAAGTAAAAGCCTGCCTGAAAAGATTAAGTAATCAACCAATCAACTAACTAATAAAAAACATAACCCACAAAAGATTAGCATTGGAAGCTTTATTTTTTTCTTTTAGATGATGTGATGTATAAATGTTACATATTTAAAGATATTAATTATGAAACCATGATTACTGTAGTTCTGAGTTATTTATTTGTTCATTTATTTGTTTGTTCTTGAGGTATTTTATTAATTATGTCACTACCAAGTAATCAAAATGCATGTTGTGGGTATATGGAACGCATGAGACCTTATCTTAATATCAGGCACTGGGTCTAGGGCTGTCATTTGTAACCTCATAGACATGCCCTGAATAATCACATGTCATTGTTCCCACCACCGTGAGAAGAACACCCCTTTCAGGTGTGCACTGAGCCGCTCTGAAAGGAAAGTGTGACCTGACATCATGTCCCTGCTTCCTGCATACTTGAGCATAAGAAAGGGGCTTGGACTCAGGAAGGTGAGAGACATGATTGTTTTCGGTTGTAGGTTACCTGTGTTGAAGCCCTAGTCCAGAACCTTTGAGAAGCCAGCCAGCCAGCCTCTGAATATGTATATGAGCACCCTGGCATTGAAACAATTTAAATTGCAAGAACTCTGTGTAAGTGGAACAAAAAGGAATTGGCTTTTGCAGTGTAATTATGTTTTACTGAATTAGCAATGTGGCATGACCTTCCATTGAGTTTCTAGGCTGCAGGAGGATATGTCTTTGCTTGCTAACCACCCACCCTGCTGACACAGCATCTGCAGAGCACTGGGGAGCCCACTTCAAGAGTGTTGAGAAGGAACCCCATGATATTAACCCCTCTTTCCATTCACACAAAAGGAAACACATTGTCTACCGCCTGCTTTAACCAGAAGCTATCTGAAACATTTGGCAGGGTCATTTCTGAAAAATAGCCTGAGTCTACAGTCCTGCTCCACTGAGGCCTTTGCTAGCCACAGGCCCAGCCTTCCCTCACATTTCACAGCACAAAGCTTTCATTAGCAGCTTCCAAATGGCTTTCAAGCTTCACTTCCAGGCTTGCATTTCCACATAGATTAAGAGAATTAAGTAATTAGCATGTTCTTCTGTTTAGTGACAACTACATATTGATAGCAAGGCAGAAATGATGTGGCGGTTGAGCGCTTATCACTTGGCCTCACCACCAGAGGGTCTTTTCACACATTATCTTATGCAGTCTTCACATCTAACCCTCTGAGGTAGTGCTTCACATCAGAGATGTCTTCCGTTATTGTAACCACTGGCAAGAAAGAAAAATTACTTAAGGACAAAGACTTTCATCTGATCTGAGACAAAAAGAACCACGTATACCTTTACAATGTGGGTAAATGAAAATACATCTATCACCCAGAATGTGAAGCAAGAAAACCAGCATGGTTCCTCCTTACACTGTACCCAGGAAGGGTGGAATATTCTGCTGACATGAGCATAAGAGCCTCCTTCTGGCAGAACCTAGCTTCAGTTCACCCTGATGGCCATTGTAAGACACATCCCAATTTCGGAATATAAAACTTCTGCTTTCAAATGAATGAAATAGCTGCTTTTGTCAGTTACTTATTACAAGAAAATAAACAGAGGCATAGAGAGGCAAAGACACACTTCTTTGAATGTGTTACTTGGGAGAGCTGTGACACAGAGACCACGTGCTTGATTTCACTCTTGACTGCTTCCTGGGGGGTCCTGATAGCCTGGTGTTAAAAAGACATATATGTAAGGAATGTGGTTGTGTATATTAGTTATGTGTATCAGGAGGCAAAGTGCACTGTTAAGAAAGAAATTTTCTACTTAGGGACAGGGGATCAGAACAGATTCTTGGCATAAGAAAAGGCAGGCGTGTTCCCCAGGCTGCTTCCTGTGCTTCTTGTCTTCACACTATTGGGAAGGTTCTGGACTCATACATTTTTCCCTGAAAAGAAAAGTTTTTTTTGTGGCTGTTAAATTATAAGATAAAGCAGATAAACGGGAATAAAATGTATCTCTGGGTTTCTTTAAACCTGTTTAGCCAGCTATACTCTTTGCATCAGACTAAAATATTCCTGCATGCATTGTGACTAAATGCATGGACAAAACAGCACACACTTTTCTTATAAAAATATTAGAAATGAAAATATTTGAGAGCTTTTTTCAAAAATTTATTTTTATTTAGTTTAGTTTCCTGATTTTTTTTTTTTTTTTTTTTTTTTTTTTTTAAAAAAAAAAAAAAAAAAAAAAAAAAAAGAGGACGATAAATGCTGAGGATGACTTTGAACTTGATCCTCCTGTTTCCATCTCCCAAGTGCTTGGATTATAGGTGTGTGCCACCATGCCCAGGTTATGGGGTGCTGGGGACAGAACCCAGTGCTTCCTTCATGCCTGGGGAAGGGATCTGCAAACAGAGCTTTATTATTGAAGATACAGTTTGTATCTTTAAGATGCCTTTTAGCACTAGCTTTGTTTGTTTGATTCTTATATCTTTATGACATTTTTAGATTGAACAAATAATAAAAATGCAATGCTTTGGGTTTGTTTGGAGATACTCTTAGATTATTATAAAAGCAGGAAAGCTTAGAAAAATAATGAGATTATATTGCCGTATGATAAGTTTGGCCCATGCAAAGATGAAGTGCTTCTTACTCATCTAAATTAATAGCATTGTTGCTTCTAGTTTACATAAACAGAATCTATTAACTCTGAAAATAGGAGCAATTCTAGAACTTTCTTTTTTTTCAGTCCTCAAAGGAGAAAGAAGGGTCTACCATTTTCATATTTGTGTTATTTTAATTTCCACTGCAATACACACACACACACACACGTCACACGTGTGTGTGACATGTGTGTGTGTGTGTGTGTGTGCGTGTGTGTGTTCATTTGTGTAACCAACGGAATTTTTTCAAATTATGCTGATGTCAACCTTAAATGCCTCTTGTGCAAAAACTTAAAAAAATTATTTTTGGGACAAGATCTCACTAAATGGTCCAGACTATCTTGAAACTGACCATGTACCACAGGCTGACCTCCAAATCATGAGCCTCCAGCCTCAATCTCTACATACTGCTAGCAACTAAAGCTCTGTTCCTACTCTAAACTATCTCACATTTCAGGGTAGAGCTTATGTAAATAGAAGACACTCAAAGGCTTTTTATATCAAGCTATTTGATGCTTCAGGTAGAAAATGACCTGGGGGTGATTGAAAAGTTGAATAAGGCTGTCACAGACTGAGTGGACATTTCAATTACAGAGCACAAGGGGAGACCAGAGTGTGGAACCTCTGCAGCGATGCTTACTGGGTAGGGATGCACGCAGTAAGGGGGCTGGGGTAGAAGAACTGCAAATGGGAAAGGGAGATGGATGAATCAGCAAGCCAACTCAAATAAGATTAGCAGGAGCTTCATATCTGTTGTCAAATCTGATGGTGTATTGGTCAGGGTTCTCTAGAGAATCAAAACTGACAGGATGAATATATATTAGAAGGAGGGTTCAATAGATGGACTTACACAGTATGGGTTGGGTAAATCCAACAATGGCTGTTGTCATACTAGTGAGGCTGAGAACCTGGTATGTGGATCTCTCAGCACTCCTAAGCTGGCACTGAAGGCTAGAAGATCAAAGAATCTGGGTTCCAACGTCAGCGAAGGATGGCAGTGGCAGCAGTCACAGGAGGGCAGACGCAGTCTGTGTTGCTGAAGGCGAGGCGGTCAAAGCACAGCTGCTTTCCCATCAGACCTCATTATATCTAGGCCACTCCCAGAAGGTGTTTCTCACTCTGGGGGGGGGATCCTTCCAGAAATACCCTCACAGACCCTCTCAGAGGCATGTCTTTTAGTTGAGTCCAGATCCAAAGAAGTAGACAACCAAGATTAACCATCACAGATGGGGATTGTTATTGCAGGGCTCCTTTCTAGCCTTTCTTGAATTATTTTCATTTCTGTATACTGGTCTGTATTTCATAAGCTTCTGGATTTTCACAGTGGTCTTTCTCTGTGGTGGGAAACCCACCTTGAGAGAAATTTTCTGATTAAGGGCTTGTCCCAAAGCTAGCCGGGATGGCCAGTGCTTCTTGCACTCCGGTCATAGTTTTGAAAGTACACACAAGATTTAGTAGCTGGAGTATGTGTTTGGAGCCATGAAGGACTGAAATACCAAGGGAAAGTTGCTGAAACTTTCCTCCTACACACTGAAGACAATTGCTGTGCAGCCAAACAGTAAAGAAAGTGCTAATGAAGGATGCTGGCTGAATCCTCTACATCAGACTGTCATCCCGAGAAAGTCTGGAGAGTGTAATGAGGCAGACAATCAAGTTGCTAGAGTTTGAAAAGGTTAGAGCAGCTTCAGGGATCACTATTTGTATTTCTTGGGTATTGGAATGTCATGCCAGTAATAAGCAATATGAAATCCAGAGACAAAGGAACAATTAGTTCTCTGCGTTGGTCAAAGTCTGCCCAGCTTCAGCTAGGGCAGGGATCTGAGAGTACTTTTCCTCTTAGGCCGGACTGAGTCACGAAGACTCCAGTCAGTGATGAATGATCTTTGTAGCCTGTCATCAGCCTTTATTGAGTACCCATCATGTGTATACAGTATAATTAAGTTTGAACAGCCCTCAAGGGTTTAGAATACATAGAGTATGATGTCAGTTGCTAAGTCTAAGCCTAACCAAAGTCTGCTATGCTTTTGCTGACGTTTAGATGCAACAGACTCTAAATTTCATAAAACAGTAGTTTTTGTCTTGATAAGTAGCAAAAAAACTATGAGGAGGTACTTTCACTTTCACCATACCAATAAGTTGTTGAAATCCTTATATAATTCAGCAGTAAAGCAGAGGATTTCATTTGCAATTTATTGGTGAACACCTATCACCTGATAGACACTGCTTTCTGCACTGATGGCATACTGGGAAGAATTCATTCTTTCTAGGATATTACTGTCTGTGGGGCTTTCCTTACTACTC
Source organism: Nannospalax galili (assembly GCF_000622305.1). Classification (NCBI taxonomy): domain Eukaryota; kingdom Metazoa; phylum Chordata; class Mammalia; order Rodentia; family Spalacidae; genus Nannospalax; species Nannospalax galili. The sequence goes on from NW_008342018.1 coordinate 24,792, forward strand.
ATTTTACATTGTTTTAGGAACAAGGTCTCACTGTGAAGCCCAGGCTAGCTTTGAACTCTAAGTTTTTCTGACTCAGCTTTCTAAGTGCTGGGATTACAAGGGCCTAGCATGATGCCTGGATACTAGACTTTCCAGTAGAGAAATACATAGGAGAAATATCCTCAGCAGATCTTCTACCCAGTCTGTAGTGTATGAGATTATTGCCATGCCAAAATCAGGATCCTAGGAATAGGTGAAATCTCCTCCCTATAATCATTGCCTAGTAAGAACTTCGGCTTCTCAAACTTTATCATATATATGTTACTTCAGCATCTTCTGAGGATGAAGATTTCTATTCTGTAGGTCTGAGATGGACTCTGAGATCCCAAATTTCTTTTAGACGATCTTGATCATCTTGCACCCACAAGTCTAAACTTGGAGGATTCTTGTTGCATGGAAATAGACTTAGGTGAGATTTGATCATCTTATAAACCAAGTTTTAAAAATAATATACAATATAATGGTGTGGTTGAATGAGAAATGCCCCCAAAGTCTCATACATTTGAGCACTTGGTTCCCAGTAGGTGGTGGTATTTGGGAGGAAGTTATGGAACCTTTACGAGGTAGAGACTTGATGGAAGAAGTCCATTACTGGAGGCAGGCTTGAGGGTTTATAGCCTTGCCCCACTTCCTGCTCTCTCTCCCTCTGTCTTTCTCATTTTCCTTCCTTTGTGAATGATAATATAACTAGCCTGCTCTGGCTACCTGCTGCCATATGGCAAAATAAAATTCTTCTGTAAGTTGCTTTTGATCATGATATTTTACTACAGCAATAGAAATGTAACCCGAATGGCAAAAATCACAAGAACAAAGATGTCATGACGGTAGAAAGATGAAGTCTCAAAGAATACAGAAGCATGATCTAGGATTGGCCTTTCTGAACTGAACACAATCTTGAGAAGGAAAGCCCAGTGACAGATGCAGGCAAAAATTTGCATCAGTATTGAAACATGCATGCAGATGTGGCATGTACCCTGGAGAAAAGCCTTGAGAAGAGTATTTTTCTTTTTGTATTTGAATCACTTTCCAAGCAGCAAACTTGCATGTTTTCCCCGGGTTTCTTGGCTAATATGGCTTACTGAAAAGGAAGCCCAGGACTTGTCAGCTTTTGGAAGGTGGCAAGAATTGTGAGACGGGCAGAGTTTACTCATATTTGTGCTGCTCAGTGAATTTATGATTTCATTCACCTATCCCAAGCCAACACCCTTGTGGGAGGCGAGAGTAGGGTTTTTGCAGTGCTGTTTCCTAAAGACTTTTAAAAATGGTTCTACCTCTGGGGAATCATAGGCTTAATTGTAAATAAACTCTTGCTGCATTCACATCAGCAGTCCTGGATTAGTTAAGAGCTTTACTTGTGTGTGCCAAAACACATTTTTCAAAAATGGCTGAAAGTGCATAATCAGCAGCTTCAAGTTTGACAGAAAGCTACACCGAAATTGGGACCCATTTCTTCTTGTCCCAGCACCCAGTTAAATGACTCAGTTAAATGATGACTCTTCCCTCTGAGGGAGGATTTCTGATAGCTTCTAAATGTTTACAGATTGTCACCATGCTTGCATTTGGCACACAACGTGTTTTGCTCCTTTTCTAGTGTATTCCTTTTCTGTGCATTTTTAGTCAGAGATCAATACTTCCAGATCCTGTGATGCTTTGGGTTTTTTCCTACTTAGAAGTCACAGCAGTTATTATTCATGAAGACAAAGTGCTAGATTTCTTTTTTAAACAGCTTTTGACTGAAGCCTGGAACTTGCAAAGAATACATCCTTGTACAATGATTTCAACTTGACTGGCTGCAATACTTGTGTTTACTGAAGGCTGATACTTTTAGAACTGAATATGAACTCAACTCCCCAAAGACATAGGAGAAAGAGGTCTTAAACCAAGTCAGCTTTAAAATATAGATCCTATCTATGTAGGCTGTGTTTCTGTACCATTTAAAAGACATTTCCTTTAGGAGCAGACATGAGGGATCACGAGTGAAAAAAACAACAAAGAGTGAAATATTCTTTAGACACCTAGGGCAAACACATGTTGCTGAAAAAAAACAGAACAGAGAAAGCACTTGTCTGAAACATGCTGCTGTCCTTTTGCTCTACCTTCAGGAACAAGAGGTTATCTTTATATTTATCTAAATAATTAAAATGTCCTAAGTTCACTTTGCAGTAGCATTCTCACAGTGTGGTCCACACTTACTTGTTAGAAACACAGATCTTTGGATCTAGCCTCAGACATACTGAAAGATTATTAATGGACTCTGTGTTTTCTATAAACATCCCTGATTTAAATTACATAACTGAAGTGTGCAAATCACTAACAACTTATATTAGAGAGAAAAGTCTGAAGATTTCCTTAGAAATAACAAGGAAGCTCTTTCAACAATGTTAGATAGTAATTAGTTGAAATCCATCTATCATCTATCTATCATCTATCTATCTATCTATCATCTATCTATCTATCTATCTGTCTATCTATCTATCTATCATCTATGTATCTATCTATCATCTATCATCTATCATCTATCTATTAATCAACCATCTATCTTCTATGTATCAAGCTACTTATTTATCTACATATGTGTTTATATATCTGTCTATTATCTATCTATCTATCTATCTATCATCTATCTAATCTATCTATCAATCATCTATCTATTATCTTCTATCTATCATCTATCATCTATTTATATATGAATTATATCAATATCTATCTGTCAATCATCTATTTATGAATGTATCTATCATCTATCTGTAAATTATATATCTATCATCTATTTATCATCTATCAATCGATTATCATCTATTTATCTATCATTTATCTATCATCTATCAATCATCTATCATCTATCTATCTATCATCAATCATCTATCTCTTCCAATTTTTATAGTGCGTTCACGATATTTTATTTAATCTCTATAAAACAGCAATCCCTTTCATTCTAGCATGCATTTTTAATGTAACTCCGGGTTCCTGGCTCTTGACGTTGCACAACTGCTGCAAGCCAACGCCAAGGTCTGGACCCTCCAACTAGAACTTTCTGTCATCTAGCTATCATCATCTTTGTTACTTAAATATCCTGTGAAGGTTTGTTTTAAACTCATCAATTGTTTAAACAAGTAAATAAAAGATATGGAGCTTTCAACTACTACTTCTCTATCTCAGATCCTAAATAATATTCTGAAAAAGTAGAATTTAGTCAAATAATGTGACTTTTAAATATGGGAGGCTATGGAGGGACATAGATGGGGGAGGGGTCTATATTATATGAAACACAAATTCAACAAAAATATTTTTAAAAATATTTTATTTATTGTTTTTATTTTTTACATGTATGAGTGCATTGCTTGTGTGTACAGAAGTGTGCCTGTGTCATGTAATGCCTGCAGAGTTCAGAAGAGGACATTGGATCCCTTGGAACTGGAGTTATGGACAGTTGTTATCCACTATGTGGGTACTGGAAATCAAACCCAGGTCCTCTGCAAGAGCAGCCAGTCGTCTTAATCACTGAGCCATTTCTCCAGTTTGATGATTTTTATAATAAAAATATTTTTATAAGTACATATTGAACTAAGTTTCAAAGTTTTACTTTTCAGACAAAATGCAAATAGAGTTGGTTGAGGAGCAGGCTTGTGTGTGTGAGTGTGCATGGGTGTGTGTGTGCATGTTACACTGGTGGAGCAGAGCCTACTCATTTAGTTCCCATTTCATTTTTCTTAAGTAGGTAAGAATTGATAAATTGGACCTCACTGCTTGTTTTTTTATAAATCAATTTTACTAAACACAGCCATACATATTTTTTTTCTGGTTGCTTTGGGGCTTAAATATCACAGTTGAGCAGTTGAGGCAGAGAGCTGTTTAAATAACTCTAAATAAAGCATTTACAATCTGGGCCTTTATGAAAAATGTTCACCTATCACTCTGCTAGAGGTGACCAAGCTGAGATGCACACCTTGTTGGCCTTGGGGGTGACTTGAACACCTGAAGGTCATCTCTGTCTACAATAAGTACTCACTACTATGTACTGTCTAGATTTATTATTAATATTTTTATGTCTTATGAATCATGAAAATCTAGGAAAGCCTTTTCTGAGGGAATGATCCAGGTACTGTTTAGCTAGCTTCCCATTTCCTAATGTATTAAATGATGGTGAGTAATGCAATGTTGCATGGTATATTTGGGAATAGTTCTTCCTGGCATTTTTTAGTTCATCCTTATGGTTTGGTTATATCTTTTCTCTAGTAAACATTTTTCTGACTCTAGTTTATGTTTGAACAACATTTGTTCTATCTTTTTCTCTTGGCCTTTAACTTTTGGGAGCAGACTCTACTAATCAATGGCTAGGGAAATTTGAGACTGAAAAGGATGTCCAATTTCATGATAGGAATTGGCAGGCAAACTAGGTACACTGTCTTATCAGTAATTGGTCTTAGTGACAGCAAGCTGAAACGTAGTCACTTATATCTTGTTATATTGGTTTAAACCAAATTAACAATGTCCAAGTCCATTTTATGTCACTATAACTGCATGCCACAGACTGGGTTACTTTTTAAAGAAAAGAGATTAGCCGGGCTGAAGCAAGAGGTTCACTGTGAGTTCAAGGCCAACCTGGCTGCAGAATAAGACTTTGTCTTAATCAAAACAAAACAAATAAAAATGAATGAAGGGTTCATTGGTTCATGGTTCTGGAGCATAGAAACTTCAAGAGCGCAGCACCACAGTCTCCTTAGCTCATGATGAAGGTCAAGAGCATCACAGGATGAGACAACAAACATCTAGCTCCAGCCTCCTTTGTAAATTCATTAATACCATTATGGGGCCTTGATACTCATGGTGTCATCTAATCCTAGTTACTTCCAAAAGTCCCTCCTCCAAGTACATATGAATTGGGAAATAAGTTTCCACACGTGAACTTTTTGGGGACACATTCAAACTATTTAATATATTTCCCTTTGTACATATGAATCACATTTGTTTGTCAATGGCGTTATGTAGTTTAGCTACGATTTTCTTCTTGGTCTTAAGTAAAGAGACCAAGCCCGCTTTTGAAAAGTTAGATCTTAGCTGATCATTTTAATCACTCTTAGGTGGGGAGCAAAGCACATTTTTAGAGCATCATTCCTCCATTACAGGGTCACAGAAGCAGTGACACTGAGGGGAGACACTGAAGTCAAATTTCTAGTCTCTTCAAAGTATTTCACTCTACTTGGCATAACTTTTTTTCATGTTCAGAAGCCTTTTACTTGTCAAAATTTTCATGATCCCCACATATGGTTATGAGACACCATGTGGGGTCACAACCACCCACAGTTTTAAGAGTTGTGCTTTGTAGCACAGTCCTTGTGCTTCTCTTTGTGGAAACACTTCACTGTAATAAAGTACATTCATTTATTCATCTAGCAGATTTGTACCAAGGAAATAACACGAGCTCTCACAAACCTCTGGGGATAACTGTTGAATTTTCAGTATAAGACACTAGGTGTGGTGATCAGAGATAATGAAGTCATCTATTCTGTCAGAGATGGACAGCACTTACACTGCAGAAGAAGTGAATTTTAGCTTATAACACAGAAGGCTTAATCAGTGTTTTTGCAGCATGGGCTAAAAGAGACATTCTGGAAATCTTTGTGGATAGTACTTTTAATAAGAGCCAACCCAGTCTGAATTCTAAGTCTCGTGCCTTTGTATTGACTACTGAATGTTGTCTGTTTCTGTTCTTAAGGTGATTTTGATGAAGCTCAATACAATATGATCATTCCTTCCTGGGACTTATCATCATAGTTGAACTCCTACCTCTAGAGTCATAAGACCCATTTTAGCAACAGAAATAGCTCACTAGAATCCTTCACTTGTCATGTAAAGAAATGTACTAATTTTCTCCTTATAGTACTTAGGCTTTTAACACTGTGGCCCAGGTATTGGAAATGTGGTAGACCAAGACAAAAGTAGACGTACCCACCACTTATCCCTTTGCCATGTATTTGTAGGCCCAAGGCAATGTCAGATCACTACTCAGGAGCCCTTCTTTAGTGAAACTGGCTGGCAGTGAGCACACTATCATTCAAGACTCCTGGGATGTGGTTCCCCATCAGAAGAGCTTCTATTCAAAAGTTAAGAAGCTACTGCCAGAGACTAGAGTCTGGTTTTCCCACAATGATTTTCCAGTTTCTCTGTCACAGGTGGAGACAACTTGATCTTCAGTAACACTCTGTTTCAAGATAGCCACATGAGAAAGGGCCACAGTCCCAACTTGCTTATTCCTTTCACTTGAGATTGTTCTATAAGTGGAAGCAGTTCTTGTTGGTTGCTTTGTCCTAGCAAAGTGAAACACAGTGATTCCCAGACAAAAAGGGAAAAGATCTATTGAGATTAATTTCCTTTTCTCAAATAAACACAAATATAAATGTTTTAAAAAATTCCAAAGTATACGTTTTCTTTTTCTTCAGCTGAGATATTCCAGACTCTGTATGTAAAGAAATCCCCTGTCCATTGACTGGCAATTTGTAGTCTACAGAGGGAGACAGCACTGGTAATAAGTGCTAGATGATGGCACTGTCCGGAAGTGGTCAGAACCTCACCAGCTGGTAGCCTTTCTAGCATGTACCTCTTCCTCCCTGATGTACATTCTCAGCCAACAAAAGAGGCAGGGGTCTGCTGGGGCACAAGACGCTAGGTAGGCTTAAAAACATAACAATCATTCATTTGGAACTTCATAGGGAAATAACACGGGAGAATGGGAGATAGAATAACAGTGTTTGGTTGTTGTTGTTTTTGAAACAGAATTTCAGTATCCCAGGCTGGCCGAAGACAACCTTGATGGATCCTCCTGCATCCACCTACTAAATGCTGACATTAAAGGTGTGTGCCACCATGCCCCAGTTCTGTGGTAGTGGGAATCATACCCAGTGCTTCATTAAAGCTAGGCATGCACTCTGCAAACTGAGTCATAGCCCTAGTCCCAGCAGTGAATTTCATTTATCTAAATTAAACACATCAAGAAGTTTCTTTCCACTCAGTGAGAAATCTCATAGATCTCCTTCTGCTTTCACAAAACGCCCATTCTGTGTCTGAGGAACTTCTTCCCTCAGACCCATCAGCCATGGTGTTACTTGTGTAATAATTTATAACCTAGAGCCTTCTGTGATTAAATAGGTTGCATTTTTATTAAAAATCCTATAGCACTGATGGCCATCTTTTCCTTCTCCTCCTTAAACCCTTCTCCATCCTTAATCATGTTTCCATCCTTTATTTATGTATCTCTCCTGCTTTCTTCATAGCTCCTCAGGTGGTTAGAAATGTTTGAAAGACAAAGATACATATACATTTTATGCAATTAATAAACCTTCACTAAATGGAACCAATAGACTATTAAAATATATGTGTGCTGTCCATGCTAGCTCTCTTCATCTTTCTCTCTACAGCAATAACCTGACCCAGTGGCTAACGAGGTACAAGAATTCATCTCTTCAGTCCCACTCAGTGTTAAGTGCCAAAGAACAAGACACAGTTAATGAATTTTGACTCTCAGCAACAAATGTGCAAATACCTCCATCCCAAGTACACCTCCCACTGAGGCTGCTGAATCAGGAGTTATACATTTACAATAGGAAATAGAATAATTTTTCTACTCCAACCCAGGGAGAAGCAGTATCCTGCAATAAATGGCTTGGCTGTATAAATAATAAGGTAAAAATGGGCCTGAAGCTGCCTGGATTTTTGTATGCAGGAAATAGGATAACTCTAAGCAATTTATGGCACTGTTTCCCAGCTAGAGTCCAAGGACCATTTAGTTAGTAATGGCAATAACAGGAACAGCTTCATGTCAAGATGGAGCCACAAGTGTTAGGCAGAAAGAGAGCAACAAATATTAAAAGATGTCAACCGCCAGCACAAGATGATTGCAACTTGTGGTGCTGGGAAAATGGAGCATGCCAGGGGCATTACCAGTGAGAGAATCAGCCTTTGAAACCTCTCAGGCCAATAACAACTCAAATCCCCTGGACCCTGAGATCCTTCCTGAGGAAAACAAGAAGGAATAATTGATAAGCACTGGAGGTCTGATCTGTTAACACACTATTATCTCTGTCAGAGTAATTACTGACCTGACAATATTATGGATATGCATTTAACAGACATTCTTGAGGTGATTGCATGAAGTACAGCTTTCAGGTTGCCAAGGTGATCAGTCTACTGTTGCATGTGCCCTTGAGCAGAGACAGGAAGCTATGCTCAACTCTCTGGCCGAGGTGTTAAACACAAAGGAGGTGCTATGCCTTGGAGGTTTGTGCAAAAATCATGCAGCTACAGATCTTCAAACTCCTCCAGAGTCGGAGTACACTGAGGACAATGGTATCAGTAGCTCCATTTATTGAGCACTTACTGTGTGAGTATATGACAAAAGTTATACAAACTATCACCTTCAGTGCCCACAGTGACCTTTTGCTGTAGGTGCTATTTTTATCTACAACTTACAGAGGAGTGAAGCAAGGCACAGGAGATTAAATAACTTGGCTTTGAAAACAAAGTTGATAAATATGGAGCTGGGAGTCAGATTCAAATTTGTTTCATTTCAGAGCTCCAAGTTGAATTACCACTATCCCATACTGATTCATGTAATAAAAGCAAGTAAAAATAATATTTTCTTCAACTAGCATTTATTGAGTATTGATTGTGTGATAACATTGATTTGGATATTTGAATAAATCAGGATAGGATTACCATTGTACCAAATGGCCTCAAATCCTTAGTGTCTTTAAAACAGTGCAATTGTAGGGTCAAAATCATTCTACAATGAGGCAAACAGAGGATGCGTGTGGGTGGAGCAAATAGGTTCTGCTCCATGAAGTCATTCAGGGACTGAGGCTTCTTCTTAATGAACAGTCAACACATGGACTTGTGACTTGTACAGATATGTAAACAGACCCCATTCGGGGCACCAATGACAGACCAAAGGATTTTACCCAAGCCTAGCTTGGTGAACCAATGAGTTTATTGGGGTTACTTACAGGAGGAACATAGGTGAAGGGTTGCTTATACTGGGAGCTAAAGGCAATGGCATTAGCAAAGCCCTCTGCTGTATGGCTGAGGGCTCATGGAAGCTACACACTTGCAGGCAGCTTCACTGAAAAGTTTCCTTCAGCAATTATTTACTGCTTGTATAACCTGGGGAAGGGTCTCAGGAGTCCTGTAACTTTCTGAGCTTCCTGAATCTTGTGAGTTGCATGAGTTTCTTGAGTCTTATGGGTCTCTGCTCTCTTCAGGAAGCAATGTTTTAAATCCTTTGTCTTGGATCTGTTGACCATTTTAATGGGACCATCACCAACCTTTTCCCTTGAAGTAATTTCTCTAGTTCCATCCATTCCCTGTAATTCTTGAATAAGCTTTGTTCTTTCTTATCTTGGCCCTCTGCAGTGTTTCCTTCAGTCTTGGCTTAGACACCTATTCTTCAGAAAGTCTGATTTCAAAGCCCGAGTTATGGATTCTGCTCTAATCTCCCTTAGCATCCCCAATTTCTGTTATCTATCACTCACCATAATGTGTTTCAACCTTAAGAATATCTGCCTTCTTTGTTATAGGCTGAATTCTACTGGGGCAGGGGCAGAGATTTTGGTTTAACCTCTTTATGTCTGTGTAGTGACACCTGAGGTGCCTGGTACACAGTAGGAGGTCAGTGAATATCTGTGAAATGAATGAAGGAAGGAAAGAATAAGCCTCTCAGTGTTCAGACTCTGTACTCAGCCCTGGCTCAGTTTCAATATGTCTCTATGTCTTCTCTGATGTGACTAGTTCATGTCCAAGTGAACCTTAGTCCTTAATTGTGCTGGATATTTTGGTAAGCCATGAGTAGATTTAAAGAAAATGAAAACATTCTGTGTCCTCAAGGTGTTTACAGATTAGAACACACAGAGATATATAATAATGAATTATGAAATACTTGCATAAGTACTACTATTGAAGGAACAGGGGACCAGCAATGTGAGAGCACAGTGTGTCACGACTGCACAGAGAAGGGGCCTCGATGGACTAGGCTCAGGCTCAGAGACAGAGAGGGAAATCATGCAAGAGAGACTCTGAAAGTGTAAAACTTCTTTTTTCAAAATTTAAGAATTTTTCTTATTTATTTTTTTGTGTGTGCACACACGTCAGGTCACACATGTGGTAGTCAGAGAATTACTGTGGGAGTCAGTTCCCTTTTTCTACCTCGTGAATCCCTGGGATCAAGCTCAGGTCATTAAGCTTAGTGACAAGTGTGTTTATTCTCTTGAGTCATCTCTCTGGTCTCAAATTCTTCTTTGTTGAAGGATATATGAAGACAAGCAACCCAATATATAGGTGAATGATTTGAACAGATATGCTATAAAATACAAAAGAATGGCCAAGAATACTGAAGAGATGCTCAACATTATTGGACAGAAGGAAAATGCAGATTAAAACAACAGTGAGATTCCTCTCAATATCTAACTGAATGACTAACATTAAAGAGACTTAAGTATCTCTGGACACTATAGGGCACTGCATATATTAACCCACAGAGCTTGTGACAACATGCACAAGACCTGCACAAAACCCAAGCCAAACAAAAACCCAGCATGGATGGGGGGAGATAGCAAAGACTCCCCAGCCCTATCTGAGGATCGATTGGTAATTGATAGCTGCTGGGAGACAGAGAATCAGTTTTCTGTAAGGATGTGATGTCTGGTAGGTTGACCACACTCCAAGGGATGAATCCACACTCAAGAGCATTTAGGGGACACAAATTAGACTCAATAGGCGTGTGAGAAAAGAAAAAAAAAATAGAGGACATGAAATCTTGGGGGGTGGGGTTGGGTGGTAGTGGAGATTGGAAAAGGGGTTTGAATATACTTAAAATACATTATATGAAATTCTCAAAGAATATATATATATATATATATATAATATATAATATATATATAATGGAAAGATGACAATAACAAAACGTGGGAGTCTTAGTCTTTCAAATGCCTGGGGGCCTAAAAAAAAAAAAAAAAACAGGGTCTCCCTGTAGCCCCAACTGGCCTGGGACTTGCTATGTAGGCCAGGCTGGCCTTGATCTTTCAGAACTCTGTCTGCCTCTGCTTCCAAGTGCCGGGATTAAAGTTGTGTGTCACCATACCCGGCAATAAATATATTTTATTTATTATTTTTATTTTTGTATGTATAGTGTAAGTGCACCTGTCATTCATTGCCCATGGAGGTCAGAAGAGGGCATATGATTCCCCTGCAACTGGAATTACAGACAGTTGTTAACCACTATGTGGGTGCTGGGACTTGAATCTGGGTCCTCTGCAAGAGCAACCAGTGGTCTTAGCTGCTGAGCCCTCTCACTGTCTCCTTTAAAAATATTTTAAAGAAGAAACTTAAATATCAAGTTCTGGCTGGCCATGAAGTGGAGTGACCGGAGCCCTTGTACACTGCTGCTGGAAATATAAAGTGCTACAGAAAATTTTGGAAAACAGCTTGGTCTAGTATTTTATGGGATTAAATGTACAAATTCCTTAAGGCTCAGTAATTCTACCCCTAGACATTTAGCTAACAGAAATGAAAATATATATCTGCACAAAGATGTGTATATATAATCTCCCAGCAACTTTATTCATAATGGTTCAAAGCAGGAAATAAATCAAATGTTCCTCAACAGGGAACCGGTAAATAAGTTGTGGTGTAGCTGTACAATATTATGCTCTTCAGGAATAAAAAGAAACAAACTATTGATATACCCAGCAGTGCAGATGAATCTCAGAAGTATTGCACTGTATGGAAGAGGCCAGACACAGCAGTACATATCGTATAAGTTCATTTACATGAAATTCCAGAATGGACAGAGTCAATCTGTAGTGATGGGAAAGCTGGTCTGTGGCATATAGGGCAGAGGCTGGAGAGTGAATAGCTGGAAATGGGCCCAAGTGGGCATTTTGGGGTGATGGAATGGGTCATATTTTGATTGTAGCAATAGTTAGAGGTGTCCGTGTATTTACCTAAATTATTAAACCCTATGCTTAATCTGGGTACAATTGTATTGTATATACTTCTTTCCTCAATATCAGTTACTTCAAAATATGGGCTCCAGTGAAGGGGGGAGGCTAAGGGAGGGTGCCATTTGGGATGCAGGTATTAAGATGAACAAGATTGTTTGGGATGGTCTGTATGAAATGCACACAAAAAAATCAATAAAAAAATGAAAAAAAAAGTATACGAACAGAGCAAGGAGACATAGACTGTCAGTTTTGTTTTAGCAAGGAGGCCAAAGTATTTGTATTCATTGAAGAGACTACATGTGGAATGACCTCTTTGGAAGAGAGCTGGAGCAGTCAGTTGGCAGCAAATGTGTGAGAGGGTGAGCTTTTTCCAGAGGCCAGCATATCTCAATTTGTTTACCAAGATAAAACAGGGAAGGACTGATCTTTGAGCCACACATCCATGCCGCTATCATATTGTCCTGGTCAACAAGTGCTCTACTCTGAAATCAACTCTTCTCTTTAAATGAAAGACATGACGTATGAACCAATTTGGTCCACAGTTCATCAGTGTGTTTTGTTTCTATATCTTGAAACAAACCAGACAAATAACTATCAAAAATTATGGCAGGTAAGCGACATATTTAGAAGTTTTTGAGAAACAGATATGGGGAGTTGAGTAAAGATCAGTTAGCAGGTAGCTAGACAGGAGTGACAGAGCCCTTTGTTGCTGACTATGTGCATGTGCATCTTTGCTTATAGAATCTGAACTTTAATGAGGTAGGAATAATTACTATCCACATTTTATAGATGGACGAACTGTTATACATATTTAGGGACCTGGAATTCTGGATAATCTGGCTACAGAGCTTGAATGCTTCATCTTCAGACTTAGAGATCAGCAGGTGAGACTAGAAGTCAGCATTGAGATACAAAAAAGGGAGGAAGACAGGCAGTGCTGAGGTGACCTAACTAACTTAGAACTTATAAAGTAGGGGGACATATGGCTGACTCTCAGCTTTCGAATTTGAATAACTAGAGAATAATAGTATTAAATCATTCTGAGGACACAAAAGAAATAATTTATTTTGATGGAAAAAGGAGACTATCAGAGAAAGGGCAGCATAGCTTGAGACAGGCTGAGTTTGAAACACCCTTGGAGCATCCATGTGGATAAACCCCTGTGGTGTTAGCATAGGATTTGATCTGTCTGTCTTTGAGTTTGCTTCACATTGGTCCCCTTAACCTTGGAGTCGCAAACTTCCTGGTTCACTAGCAGAAGAAAGGAACAATTGACACCTCTACCAGCTCTGATAATGCTAGTGAGGTGGAGTTGTCTACCTACCCACTCTTCCAACTGCTGTAACAGTTAAGTATGTACAATGGAGGCCTCATTTTCTTCTTTGGCTCTAAGCACAGGTCCTCTAACTCTATGGGCTGCAAAAGTGGGAGAGCTACCTCTCTCAAGAAAATGGGACTCTTTTTAGAAGTGGAGCAAATGGATTCTGGGTAGTAGAAACAACAGCAGTTCATTCATGACTCAAGCAACCTGGACCCCTTGTTGAATCTCAGACACCATGTGCTGTTTCTTATGCCAGGGACATGAAGCCCTAGGTCTGTTGGATGAAATTCTCACAACCTACAATAGCATCTTTGCAACAATGCCAATATATCCATTCAGATGTTCTTAGGCTGTTTTGTCACTGAACTTCATAGCAATATTTATCTTTCATTATTTTTTCTCATTCTACCTTCGCATTGTACTTATTTGTGTCCTTTACTTGGCTTGTTTTCCAAGGGTCTATAAGCTGCCTGAGGGCAAGGCCTCTAAGAGACATTTCCCAATAATGCATGCTTCAGTGGATGTTTGTTACAGGTTTGTTGACATAAAGTCATTGCAAGCAATAGTATATTAGGTCCAGTCTGGAGGATGTGTGAAATCACTTGTTTTCACGTGGAGATGCATTTGAAAGAGACCCAGTGTTTCCATTGTTGTTCTTACTAGGTGTTCACAACAGAATCAGAGGGCCTGCCCTGGGATTAGACTTTAAAATTAAAACAGCTCAATGTGAGTTGAGCCCAGAAGGATAGATGCCAGTTTTATAGAGATGTGTGGCAGGTGGGTCATAAAGTGAGAGTTGCCACTGTAAAATCATTATTTGTTTATAGAGAACTTCCAAAACAAAGTAAAAATAATTTTACTTTTGTAAACCATGAAAACTGATAGATGGTAATTATTTTCTGCTTGGCTGCAATTATGATTTCATAACATAATGCAGTATATTAATGACTGTGTAGTTTTAATTGGAGAAGCAAGTATATTAACATATCTATGAGAATTTAACAGCAGTAATGTATCTGAATCTTTAACTTTTGGGAAAAACTGTAAAACACTATTTTTCAATGTCAGGACTTTTAATTCTCAAAGCCAAAGAATTTGAGGAATGAGTTTACAGCCTTATCAACACAAAGAATCAACCAATTGACAGATTATTTTTTTTGCATAATTTGCTCCAAGAAATATTTTGCCTGAGTTTGGAGAGTTAGAAATTCTGAAATCTCTGGTTACAAAGCAGATTCCACGAATCACACTGCTCCCTGGCCCTGGCCATCATTCCCTTTGCTGTGAAGTTGTTCAAAGTTATTTTCTGTGTGCTTACAGTGCATGGACACAAATATAAAGTTAGGAGATTATAAATCTGCCTAAGAAACAAAACTTCTATTAGGCTCTCTTCAGGCCTTTGTGTGGTCCTCTGGGACTTATGTCTCTTTTTCCAGTGTGTTTAGGTAACACTGCCTTTGGGAGCTGATCAGGTGACTAGAGAACATGGTTAACAGTAACCTCCTTCCTTCACTCCTGCATGTTATACCCTCCCTCTCACTGTTACACTGGGCAGGGTTCTGATGAACCTTGGTGGAAACATCCAGCGTTTGCTGAGTGTCACTAACATCCTGTGCACTTGGTACAAAATCACATAAGGCAAGTATCATCGCAGGTTTTACAGGTGAGCAAGCTGAGTCTTGAGGTAAGTAATTTCTCTTAAGAACATACAATTAATAAATATTGGGGTTGGAACCATACACATTTGCTTACTTGAGGGTTACTTTTTATAAATGTCCTATTTTATTTTGTGATCTTGGCTTTGAAATGAAGTTTCAAGAAACAGGGGCTGGACAAATGGCTCAGCAGTTGAGTGCTTGCTGCACTTGTAGAAAGCCTGAATTTAGTTCCCAGCAGTGGCATAGGGTGGGGACTCACAACCACCTGTAGCTGCAGTTCTCACAATCACTTGTAACTCCAGCTCTAGGGGATCTGATGCCATCTTCTGGCCTCCTCGGGCACCTGTACCACATCTACATATACATACAGCATACACATGCACATTAGTAGAAACAAAAAATTAAAAGGAATTGGATATACTGTCACAGGCTAATCAAGCAGTACTTAAAAATACATACCCTCATTTGAGTAGCACTTCGTTTAGGATAAACAAAAGTAAATTCACATGGTCAAATTGGTAAGCCCTGGATTTTTTGGTTGTTTTGTTTTTGTTTTCCTATTACGGAATTGAAGTTGTAGCCTTTGAGAATGAACAAATATACAAATATAATCAATATATTTGTCCTTTCAGTCTTTGGAATTGAAAGCCTGGCTTTAGCAAAACCTATCAATGCACAGTTAATAGCATCATTGTGTATGTGCCGATCACTCTCTGGACATACGAGGTTGTGATTTTACATATTTGTCATAAATGACTGCATTACCCATATATTATTCAACCAAGTTTTTCTAATGGGGATAAATGTGCCGCACGGCGGACTCTCAAGATGGCAAGATACACAACTCAAGCTCGGCGGAGCAGGTGAAAATATATTATCCCTCTGCCATGCTGTGACACGCATATATTCCATTCGGTGCTTCATGAGGGTATTAAATCCAGAGAGAGATCAAACAGAAATACAGAGAAAGACTTCCAGTGCTGACTTCTACAAAAGTTTCTCTTGGCTTAATGTTATTTGCATACAGTGTAGAAAGCACAGATTTTTTTTTTTTTTTTTAGAGATAAATTTGCTAGAGTATTATATGAGTTTTTTGTTCTCTCTGCTAGATATGTTTCATTAAATTGCTCAGGAATCCAGGGAGATTTTTAATAAATGGCAACTTAAGGGAACGAGTTCTATTTTAGTTTAATAATAATGAAATATGGAAAAATATAAAAGTTACTTATAAATTATCAAAATAGCATAAGCTCAATATTTTATTTCATAAAGATGATAACTTTTATAACTTGTTGCAAATAATTGTTTTTGTCTGGCATATTGACCTCTGTCCTTTATTGTGATAGCACATTAGAACTGAAAATATATGCGCCTCTGGTTAACAAATATATTATGTAAGCAGATACATTTTTATTATTAGAATAGCACCCCTCCCCCAGTGGATATTAATGCAGCTCTCAACTCTCACCGGTGAAGCTTCCTCATGCAACAGATTGTAATTAACCTAGAAAGCTAAAACTGGCCAAAATGTAAAGAAAAGAAGACTACAGAGTGTGTGTCCTGGGATAGGACACCTATATTAAGCCTCACCTACTCAGGGCTCAGGGCTCATTGCAGAAGAGGGAATGGAAAGACTGTAGGAGCCAGGGGTGGTGGATGACCACAAGGAAACAGTTTTCCAGGTGACTGGAAACTTGCTCATATGAACTGAACTTGCAGCAGTGGTGACAGCATGCATAACACCCATGCAAACTCAAACCAGACAAAAATCCAGCATAGTACTGGGAAAATTGGTAAGAAGCCTCAGTCCCAGCTGAGGAACTATTGTCAACTGATCACTACTTGGTGAGATAGAGTTAGTCTTCTTTAAGAGAGTGATGCTAAATAGGTTGACCAGCTCCAGTGGATGAACTCACATGAAGGGGCATCTGGGAATACAAAGTTGATTCAACAGGTTTTAACACATCTGACAGAATGCATGAAATCTGGTTGGGGGCTGTGAGAGCTCAGGGGAGAGGGTCTAAATATAGTTAAGATGTATGAAATGCAGAAAAATTTAAAAAATAGAAAAAGAAAAAAATCTGCAGAGAGAGAGAGAGAGAGAGAGAGAGAGAGAGAGAGAGAGAGAGAGAGAGAGAACCTTCGCCAAGGCATATCCTAGGGAAATTCATTTTTACAAGAGGCATCATTTTCAAATCTAGTTTTCTGCCTTGGACAGAAGACTATTCACACCAGTGATATTTTGGAAACCATTTTTTAGTGGCTCATAGAAAGTACTGTGTGATGTTCCTATGCCTGACATGCCAAGGCAAGCCCTGTGTTGAGCTGTGTTGCTGACCATGGAGATGCAAGTGGAGTAGACTTCGAACTCTGGCTCTTGACACATTTGAGATACTAAATAGCTCATATAGTATTTAATCAAGGGATTGGAGTAAGAATTTTGATAGTAGCTACTGTAAACTCTACCACTCTGATCTGTTGAAACAGAAATGGCAATATAATTGAGGATTTTACATTTGGAAAGGAAATTTGATAATAGCTTTAGTTTAAAGAAGAAGGAACTAAGACTTTCAATATATATCAACCAGGTCAGAGCATTATTGTGATTTGCTCTCACAGTACTGAGTTCAGAAATTTGCATTCCAGGTTGTGATGGTTCTGTAAACTTGGTTAGAGACAAGACACTGGCTGCTAGTTAATGCATTCTAGACATGATGGAGAAGTTATATCAATGAAATCTTCATCATATGGTAGCTTAACAGGATCTGCATAATGGCAAAAATGAGTTGACATGCTAAGGTGTATGGGAGAAATTTCATGGGATCCTATGTCAAGATGAAAAGCTACAGGCAATCAATGGATGTTGAGGGAAAATCAATTTTCTCCAGGGATTAGCTCCCAGAGAGGTTATCTAATTCCAAGAAGCCAGCCCTAAACATAGGTGTATATGAGTGCCAATAAATGGACTCAGTGCGTTATATATGCACACATATATGTATATATATATTTATTAATGTATGTATATGTAACAATAATAATCAAAAAGAGTGTAAGGAATTGAGAAGTATGTGCATGGAGGGACATGGGAAAAGTTGAAGGGGACTTGGAAGGATAAAAATAATGCAAATACAATACTCATGCATGATATTCTCAAAAATAAAGTTAGAAAACAAAAGCAGGTAAAGGTGACTGGAGAGATAGTTCTGCAGCTGAGAGCACTTACTGCTCTTCCAGAGGATCCAGCTTTGGTTTCTAGCACCCACGTGACAGCAATAACCATCCATAACTCCAGTTTCAGGGGATTTGATACCTTCTTCTGGCCTTCATGGGCATTGCATAGCATGGGCTCACTTACATACATGCAGGCAAAATACTCATTGTACATATTAAAAAATAAAGCAGGTAAATAGCAGGAAACAATCCTCTAAGTTTAATAATTTTAACGTAGAAAGAAAAAAAAAAGGATCATTATGGTTTGGGGACTGGAGAGATGGCTCAGCAGTTAAGAGCTCTGGCTGCTCTTCCAGAGGATCTGGGTTCAATTTCTAGCACCCACATGGTGGTTAATTACAGTCCTAACTCCAGTTTCAGGGGATCTGATGCCCTCTTCTGACCTCCATAGGCATTTCATGACATGGATGTACTTACATACATGCAGGCAACACACTCATACACACAAAATAAATAAAATATTTAAAAACTATCATTATGGTTTTAATTTTAGGTTGGGCAGTTTGGTTTTATATCGTGTGTGTGTGTGTGTGTGTGTGTGTGTGTGTGTGTGTGTGTGCGTGTGTGTGTGTGTGTGTGTGTGTGTGTGTGTGTGTGTGACGGTGTTTTTGAGTAGGGTATCCCTTTTGTCCTGGCTGGCCTGGAATTCACTATGTAGACCAGGGTGGCTTTGATTTCATAGAGATCTGCCTGCCTCTATCTCTGAGATTAAAGGCATGTACCACCACACCTGGCTTATATCATTCTTTTTAACATGGATTCTACTTTATTTGTTTGTTTTTCTCCATATTTTCAATGCAGGCAAAAGTCTTCTTAATATAAAGATTATATGAAAATTTCCTTTAGAAGCATTGGTGACACAATGGGGAACCCGAGAGTCATTTAACTGTGTTTACAAGTCTCCAGGCAGGGGGTCTGCACTGCCAGACATCTGTTGGAGTTCCCTGGCCAGCTCACCTCCACCCTCTGAGATACTTTCACACCCTGTCCTGCTCCTTTAGCATCTAACTCCCTTTCCATTCACTTTCATCAGATGACCTTGTCTCACATTTCACTAAAGAATAAAGGCAAACTGAGGAGAATTTCTGTATCAGTGCATTACAAATCCACCTAAACTGGATGCAGACCCTTGTTCCTGTCTTGTGTTTCAGTGGATGAAGAGACCCCTTCAGCTCTGCACGCCATGAGAGGTACATACCATTGCTTCTCACCTTCTCATTGCCTTTGCTCTTGTAGTTATGTAGTGTTTTTCAGGCATAATTTTCTCCTCTATTCCATAATTGTTGCTAGAATTCAAAGGTATCTTACAAGCTCCCTTGTCAAAATCCTTCATTTTACATTCTAATTTTGGTTATTTTCTGTTTCTTTTGAAGGAGGGATGTACCATATTCATTCCTGGGTCCACCGTACTGAAGTTCTCTTCCCCAACTTGCTATAGAAATCCATTTTGAGCTTTCTAATGGTTCCAATCTGGCCAAATCCAATGGAGCTTAGTATTGATCTTACAGGATATGTAAATGTTATATAACAACTGACCTGCTGCTCCCTCCCACCTTCTAGAAGGTCATTTTGCACTTGCATAGGTAATTCCATCCTGCTTAATTTTCTTCCCACACAGTGGTTGGACTCCCCATTCTTCTCTGATGGTCACTTCTTATTCTGACTTAAAAATTTTGTGGCTACTATAAGCATAGACTCATGGCTCTCTTTCTCTTTTATATGTTCTTTCTCCCTAGGTGTTTTTGTTGGTACCCTACTTTTACTTCTCATGTGATTCTAGGTGATTCTAGATGACTCTAGCCCTTTTCTTTCATTGCCTCCAAACTTATATGTTGAACTCCTTCCTCTACATCTGCATGGGTAGTACAAACAACACTTTTAAAATTGTCATTTTTAAAAATAGAACTCTTGGTTTTCCTTTTCCCCAGCCATTTCTCCTTACCACTTTAGTAAACAGCTCCACCATTCACACAGTAAGTCACATCAAAAGCCAGGAGTCACCACTGGTGCCTCTCTAACTCACAAACCTCCCATTTATAACAGAATCACATCATTTCCAGCATGCAAATATGGTCAGAATCTAACCAGCTTCACCATGTTTACCATTGCTTGCCCGGTTCAATAGTCCCCTTGGACTTTTGTCAGGTCACTGTGCTTCTGATCTTGCCCATCTCTATGTAAAGAGCCCTGCAGTTTGAGAAGTGGACAAAAGTTACTTTTATGTTAAAAACCTTCCAATGACTCATTTAGAATAACAACATGAATTGTTGTTGTGGCCTTTGGGCCCCAATGATCTTGTCTGTCCTGATCTATGAAGTTTCAATGCCTGTTATGTTTCTTACACTTGGCTTTGTCACATGGATTATTCATGTTCTTCAAAAATGTTAAGCTCTTCTCTTCTTGAACAGTTCTGTCTCAGGATATCTGTAAGTCTGTTCTCCTCATTCATCTGAGCCTTTGTGCTGAGGTCATCTTCTCAGATAGACTTGCTATAGCTATGCACTTGACTTTGCCTCCATCCTCTCATCTAGGTAGTTATTTTTTCTCATAGCATTGCTGCATATGACGATTACAGGCTCACACTTGTCTTGGTTTCTTTTGAGACAGTGTCTTACTATGTATCCCTGACTATTTTGCAATTCACTATGTAGACCAGGTTGGCTTTGAACTCACAAAGATCCATCTACTTCTGCCTTCCTTGTGCTGGGGTAAAAAGCATGTACCACCATGTCCAGACATTGTTTTAGCTTCTTTATTGTCTGTCTACCATACAATATAAGTTCCATGAAGCTTGAGATCTCATCTTGCTTGCCTTTTATCCTTGGTGATTGGAAACATTCAAGTGAGATGTCTGGGGTTTGTGTGAACAGATGATTCTGAAACCTTAAGGAGGGTGCAGTTAGTTACCTAGAGGAAAAAATGAACTTCATTCCTATTTTTATTTTAACTGGATGGAGCGATTTAGGCTGTATACCTCTGTTCTTTCTGGAAGAACAAATCAGTATGCAGGAAGATCATCAGTAGAAGGCGAGCAAAGGTCAGTCTGACACTCTCTGTAAGGTTTGCATTCCAAAGATGGCATTGTGGCCAGAAACAGCTCCATTAACTGCTGGAGCACAAGGCAAACTTTGGATGCTGAAAAACAGAAAGAGTCATCTTTTCAATTGAGCAGTCCACTAGACAAGCGTGGTTGAAAAGAAATGTGTGGAAGTTTTTGAAAGCTTGTCTCTGTTTCACACAGGTATCCTTTCTACATATGTCAACATGGATTTGGTTTGAACCACCATTCTTAGGATGTTTAGAGTCATATCAAGGACATCTGAACAGGGACAATTTGGTTACCCAGAAAGGAGACACAGAGACCTGGAGAAGTTGTCTCCAGCAATCATGTAAAACCTTTTTGGTGTGACCTGTGGGACCCATTCCCCTATACCCTTACTCTCCCATTTATGTAAAAAGGAACACACACACATTACCCAAACATAGATGAAACACAACCATCATTAAAGAAAGGGGAGGTTTAGTTCTAGAAATCCTCCCCTTCTAGGGGGAAAACATGTTAACTAAATATATGTAAATGTTACATGGTATGAAGAGTTTTGTTTCTTTTTTTATGTATGTGTATGTGTGTCAATAAGTGTATGCACGTGTGTGTGTGTGTGTGTGTGTGTGTGTGTGTTTGTGTGTGTGTGTGTAGGTCAGGAGAGGGCATTGGATCTCCTGGAGCTAGAGTTACACGTGGTTGAAAGCCACCCAATGTGGGTGGTAGGAACTGAACTCTGGTTCTCTGCAAAAGCAGCAAGCACTTTAAACTGCTGAGCCATGTCTGCATCCCTGAAGAGCTTTGTTTCTGCTTGGCTGTGGTGGCACATGCCTGCAATCCAAGCTATGAAGAAGGGTAGAAGCAGGAGAATCTTGACTTCAAGACCAGCTTGTGCAGCATAGGGAGACCCTTGTCTCAACAAAGGAACAAACTAGCAAACACACACACAAACAAACAATAAAATGAGCCAGGTATGGTGATGCATGCCTGCAATTCTAGCACTCAGGAAGCTGAGGCAGGAGGAGTACCAAGAGTTTGAGACAAGGCTGGGGTGACATAGTGAGTACTAGGTCAGCCAGAGCCATATAGTATGACTCTGTCTCAAAAAAAAAAAATCACCACCAACAAAAACCAAAACAAAAAACCAAAACCACAAAACACACATACACACACAAATAAACCATAAATAAATAAAAGAATAAAATAAATAAAACAACAAAGAACTTTGTTCCTTCTTTATTTTGAATACCTGAACTACAGATACAGTGAACAATATTCAATTAGGTCGTTTCATAGAATTTTATCAATATTGGTCATTTTGTATTTCTGATTGAAGAGATCTGTTTTTGTCCCTTCTAGTTTGAGATGTGGACACCAGCACTGGCCTGACCCTGATGCTTCTCTGCTTGCTTTCATCTCACTGTAGGCAAAGCTTAGAGAATATCAAGTGTGCCTTTGGCAGCAATCCACATCTAGGTCAGGCACCAGATATGTGAGCACTTTATGATCACCCCTGGGTGGCTTGCTAATCAGCATTATGTCCAACCAACTTTGTCTTTTCTATTGTTCCTTCTTTTGCTCCTTTTGTGAAAACAAGTTTTTCATCCTTAGGTAATGAGAGATATTCCAGTAACAAATTGAAACAACTGTATTAAACATTTGAAACAATTTCATAGTTTACTTCTCCAGGGGACATACTGTGGGGAGAAGGTGTCTTATTTGGCATTTTAAACAAAAGATATTTGAGACTGGCATAGAGGCACAGTCAGTCCTTAAAGCCCTTGCTTTGATGGAGTGCCTGGCTGTATGCTCAGCACAGCCCAGAGATTGGTCCTGACTTGGAAGTAATGTTATAGATCAGGACAGGTTTTTACCTGCTTCCTGAGCAGGCTTCAACTGAAACTTGAACGATTACAACTTGGCTTTTAAACATTTCTAATTTCTCTTACATTTATATCATTAATACATATCTTTGGAAAGCCAGTGACAAATGTTTCTTGCAAATTTTGGCTAAAGTCTTTATATCAGTAGAAAGAAATGTTAGTTTGGAAATTCTGTATTTTTTTTCCAGTTGCAACTACACTCGGGCAGAGCAGGGAACTCACCTGAAGAATTTCGGTAAGATCAGTGGAGTGTGTTCTCCAAAGGAACAAACCATCTGAGCATAAATCTACTATTTTTAGTCTTGAGTCTGAAGTTCTTCTTTTTCTAACTCTTTGGCCATGATCTCTGTTAAAACAGGCAGGTCTTTGAACCATAGATCATTAGGCACTTTCATATTGGACTTTTATCTCAATGCTAAAGGCTAGAAGTGCTGAAGGCTAGAAGTCCGTGTGCTTTATTTTAAGTTGCTTTACGTGGCTAATAGGGTGATTTCTAACTGAACTAAATTCCATTTGTCATTTATTTTTATGATAATAGTAAGAACTATGAATGTTTTGGAAGCATTGGGATAAGAGAAAATATTTTTTTTTAAACTTTTGTTATACTTGCCACTTGGGAACAGGTATTCATTTTCTCTGAAGAAATCACCTAAATAGATTAGCTGCTCCATATGGCCTTGGAGAAATGGAAAATACTGATGGAAAAGGTGCTAGTGACCAGAACAGTACATTAGCAATTGCCGTTTAGTTTATCCCTTTGTAATCCTTGGTTCCACCTCACCGACTCTGGTAATGCAAAAACCAACCTGAGAGCCCCTGACAGAGAGACAGCTGAGCCTGCAGCACCTGGTACCCAGTGCCTGCCTCCATCCCTTTCTTGTATGGGTGGAAAGCCTTCATGGGCAGCAGGAGTCACTGGGGGTGGAGGTCCTAGGTGCTTTATTCTTGAGGTAGGCAATGCAGATGAGACACCAACTGTGGGTTTTTTGTTGGAAAGAGTGCAGACATTTGCTGTTGTAAGATACCACACAGTCTGTCATGACTAGCAAGGGATCATCATCTGTGGGCTTCAAAGTGTGGTCTTTGATGATCAGAATCAACATCATTAGAGAGGAAGCTCTTGAGAAGTGTAGAATCCCAGCTAGGTGTGGAGAATACATGGCTGTAATCTCAGCACTTGGGAGACTTAAGAGGATCATGGGTTCTAGGCCAGGCTGGGTTACATAGTGAGGCCCTGTCTGAAAACAAACACTTTTTAAAAATTATTATTTTTATTTTACGTGTATGTGTGTATTGCCTGCATGTAGGTGAGTGCACCCATGTTGTGCAATGCCCACGGAGGACAGAAGAGGCTGTTGGATCTCCTGAAACTGGAGTTATGGACAGTTTTTAGCTGTCATGGGGGTGCTGGGATTCAAACCCAGGCCTTCTGCAAGAACAGTCAGTGTTCTAACCACTGAGCCATCTCTCCAGCCCCCCAAACAAATAAATTACCGTTCCCCCTAAAAGAAAGAAACGCAGATCCCTCAGCCTCCTTTGCAGACCCATGGAACCAGTCTGAATTGCAACAAGGTCCCTGATGATTCATATGAACAGCAATAATGCATTGTACATTTCAAAATAGTTTAAAAACAATATTTTAAATCCTCTCACCACAGAGACAATAGACAATTTGAAGTGACAGATATGTGACCCTGATCTGATCATTAGATAATTAATGTCCATGTGCTTCACAAAACATCACATTGATTAGACCCCACGAATATAAACAATTATTAATTCAGTTTAAAAGCACAATAAAGCACAAAAAGCATTTAACCTTGAGAAGCACAGCCCTAAATTGCCCAGTTTATGTAGCTTTAGCTGCTTAGAGATGACTCATTGGAAGTGTCACAGGTGTTGCATTTCTGATTTTTTCCCTCACCCTTGTGTCCCTGAGGTAGGGGAGTGTCTTCATTCTCTTTTTCCATTTTCACAATATAAATCTTTCAATTTCATGTTTAGGTGTCCTTTCATACATAATAGTTGATCTTTGGGAAAAAGGAAATCAATATTTGCCCACAAGTCATTTCTTTTGGGGGCTTGGTTCAAAAGAATAAAAAGGATTGAGGAATACTCTTAGCATATACCAGAGCTTTCATAAAGCTACAAATCTCTTAGGTCAGCAGACAGTCTAGGATGACCATTAAAGTGTACAAACATGGTTTGAAAAGGCACTGAAGAATCTTACCTAAGGCATGCTGCTTTATTCCTTCAGTGAGACAGCCAACACAGACCACTGGGGCAGGTCTTCAAAGGGGGCAGTTCTTCAAGTGGCTCAGCAGGATTCACAACAAAGGGCTTCTCAAGATCAACAGCAGTTTGCTCACACTGGAGTGGGTTTGGGGATTGAAAATGAGATAAAAAAAAAAAATCAAGATACAAATGGCAGTAGTGGAGTGAGATCTCTTAGGGTCCTGTGGGAAGAGAGGACAGCTCAGCAGGTTTCTGGACACTGGGAGAGGAAGCCATTGCTGTTGCTGACCTGAAGTACTGTTTTTTCTTTTTTTTTTCATTCTTGAAAACAATTATGGTTTTACTTCAGAGATATCAGTAAACACATGAATCCTATAATGCAACATAATACATTGCTAAGAAGTTTTAAAATACTGAAGTCAATCAGCCGTTGTTCTATATGCAAGTAAACTCAACTATTTCTTCAGGTACTCTGTTCAATTAATATTATTTACATATGTACACCCAAACATTGACTCTTCTTGAAAACAGAATGATATACAGTATACTCCTTTAAGATCAGTGTTCATAATGGTTAGCATATTAGTGTGACAATATTTTCTAATAACAATTGAGGAAGAATTCAATATATTAATTTTTAAAGGGTATTTGGAAGATGAAAAGCCAAACAGGAGTCTGTCAAGATGCAGCATCTTGGAATAGAGCTCAGGTGCAGGCAGATTGCCCATAAGAACTTCTGGGCCCTAGCATATGGTCACACATATTGTGCACTGCACAACTCTGGGGGGTGGCATTTACGTGACCTCCCCAAATGTCATTCCAAAGTTGTAAGAGCACTATTACATTTCCAGTATATGACTCAAATTCTTTCAGTCTTAAACATTTTTTTAATATTTTAAAATCTCTAATTAGTCTAGAACCATGCAAAGATTATAAAACAGCTCCAAAACTGTGCACAAGTCCTCCCATTTGCTGTGACAGGAATCTGATAAAGCTAAAAGGCCACCTTTAAAAAAATATCTTTATTGATTTTTATGGATTTCATATAATATACCACAATCATATTTAGACTCCTATCCCTGTATACACCCCCATAGCCCACCCACAGGTTTTCATGTATGTTGTTATATGTGTTAAGGCCTATGGAGTCAAGTTTGTGTACCCAGATGTCCCTCAGTGTGTGTTCATCCACTGGAGCATGTTCAGTCTGTCTAGTGTCACTCCTTAAAGAAGATCAACTTTTCCTCACCCAGCAGTGATCGGTTTCCAATAGTTTGTCACCAAAGTTGTGGTCTCCTGCCCAGTTCCCCAGTCCTATGCTGGTTTTCGTCTGACTGAGTCTGCATGGGTCTTGTGCATGCTGTCACCATTGCTGTAAGTTCAGTTCATATGAGCAAGTTCCCAGCCACCTTTCCTTATGGTCATCCACCATCCCTGGGTCTTACAGTCTTCTACCTCTCTTCTGCAATGAATGGTCCCTGAGCCTGAGTGGGTGAGATTTAATATAGGACTCCTACAAGTGTGGGTCCTTTTTTAATGGAAGAGTGTGCAAGAACATTGTTTGGTTCTCATTTTTTGAATTACAGTTGTAAACTATTATTTATAGGAATGCACAAATTCAAATGGCATTGTATAGGAAACTGTTTTGTCAGTGTTGCTTACTGTGATGTGCTCACTGGGAGATGGGCTCTGCAGTCCATGCCTGGGCTGAAATTCATCCTCTTTCACTAAGTATTTCTGTGCTTTTTGTACTGGTCTTCATTCAAATATTGGGGATGATCCATAGCATCTACATACTTTACATAGCTGCTATTAAGACTGTATACATATAATCCACAAATACCACCAAGAATTAGCATTGAGTCAGAAAAGAGTAAACAGTAGGGACTGTGCGTTTCAAACTAACACTTAAGTCTAAACTAATCTTTCCTTAATTTTATTGGTAAGGTTTGTAATTTTACAATATTGTGAAAACACAAGAGGAAGGAAGGATCATCCAAGTGGTGTAATTACTTGAATTTAAAAGTATGTTTTGCTATGAGGGAAAATGAACCTCTGTCTCCTCATACCACCTTCTCTTGGTCTTAAGGCAGGATAGACAGACAATGAATATAGGGGACATAGGAAGGAAAAGGAATCCCTTGCCCAGGAGCCTAATTGATGTTTCTCATCATCTGAGATGCAAGAATGACAGCGTAATTAACAACTGTGTAAGGCCTTTCTCTCTTCCCAGCTGAAGGCCTGCCATTTTCTAGGCATCTCATCAGAAACCTTATCCACATTAAAAGACATGTACTAAACTCCTTGTGCTATTCTAGTGACTCCTGGATTTTACTTTATCAGATTACAATCCATCCAAAGTACCACTGGAGTCACTTTATAATCTTACTTAGCATAAAGAGGAAAAAAGGAAACTTGTAATTGGAGAGCCACCAGAATGATTTGCATGGCCAATAGTAAGATACTGAATTTCTTTCTCCCTTGAGAAGCCCATACCCATTCTTTTTTTTTTTTCCATTTCCTTTTAACCCTGTGCTTTAAAAATCTACATTAAAAATGTCTTTTACTAAACTCTTTCTTGGAGAAGCCCACACTCATGCTGTCTGTGTGATTTTATTCTTTTTGTGACCACACTTCTTTCTCTTTTTAGTAAAACCACGACTCCGCTTCATATGAGCTAGTCTTAAATTCTTTTCTGTACTGGCCCGAGTCAAGCTCCCTAACTGATTATGGGAACCCTTCCCTCTGCTGAGGGTGGCAATGTGGAGCTGTGTTTTTGTCATCTCACTGGTGACAGTCTGAGACACAAAGGAATGGAATAAACTGTTTTGAAAAAAAAAATGTGTATTTGTTGGGTCAGCTGTTAAAAATCTCTGCTTTCTCACTTCATTCCGTGATGTTTGGGTGAGTGGGGGCCATGGCACCCATTAGGGCCTTCCATCACCTATGTGAGCTTATCCTCAGCACATGGAGGAATAACATTTCCCTGCCCACACAAACCTGGGCAATGCCATGTGGCTTGCTTTGGCTAATGAAGCATGGGGGGGGGCAGGAATCCAGTGCATGACTTATTGAAGGAATCTCTAATGCTTGATTTATTAAGTTCTTGCTCCCCCTGCTTCAGTGATTATTCCAAACATAAGTTCAAATGGAGCTGCCGGCCATGCAGATCCCTGAGGAAGAGGGAGCCTGCTGGTCTCTGATGGCACATGTTATGGGGCAGATATAAAGTTTGCCTTTGAAAGCAACTAAGACTTTGGGACCTGTTTGTGTGGGATAACTTGCCCATTATGATTGCCCAGTATGATTTTTTTTGTCAAGGACGCTGTGGTGGTATCATATAGTGCAGACTCTGAGACTCACACCTTATGTTCTGGAGATGGTCTCTGTGTAGAGCTCCTGGTAGATATTCATTTTCTGATTCTTTGTGTATGTGTGTGTTCATGTATGTGTAGTCACACTCGTGTTATGTGCATGCATTTGTGTGTGCATACAGGTAGAGGTCAGAGGACAACCTTAGATGCCTTGATTTTTTTTTTTTTTGAGACATGATTTCTCACTGACCTGAAACTCTCCAAGGGGCTAGGCTAGCTGGCCAGTGAGCTCAAGAGATCTGCCTGCCTCTGCTTCTTCAGTGCTGGGATTACAAGCATGCACTATGATACCTGACATTTTTCTGATTGTTTTTGACATTAGGAAACAGAGATGTTTTGTCAATAACTAACATGTTTGCATATTTTAGCTAGCTAGTAATAAATATCAAATATTACTTATTAAAGTATTATTTATCTGAAAGATAAATTAATTGTCCCTGGTCAAATCTAACATTTTTGAAAATGGACCATAGTGTTTTGATATTCTCAATCCCATCTTCTTTTAAAGAACTATGAGTAAAATTTATCTTACTGAGGATAAAAGACTCAAAAGTTACTGGCTAATTTTCTCAAGGGAAAATAGGAGAATATTAGAATTCACGCAAAGCAATTCTTTCCTATAACATGGCATTGAACTAGTAATCAGATACAAAATTATTATTGATTTTTATGCATTATTTATGATGTTGAAAAAAGATAACATACATGAAATGCACCAATGATTGCTGCATTTTCAACTCCTCGAGGAAGTAAGGGACAAAGTGTCCCAAAAGAGCCTTTGAAAGCTGGGAATCTGAAGACAAAACTACTAGAAGACTAACGGCACTATGAAACATTAAGGCGTTAAGAAAAGAATTAAGGTGCTACTTCTTAGATAATAAATTTATTCTTCAAATATTTAAAAAATGATATCCCAGAGCTGATTGGAAGATATGAATAGACAAAATCATAGAGTTAAATAATTTCTCTACTAAAACAAATTGCTAGGAACCCAAACAAAAATAAAATGAGAAATATACTTTCAAAACCAAACCAAAAATATGAAAAAATAGGCAGTTGATTTATCAAAAATTAAATTTGGTGCCTCTTGGGAGGTCTTAAATTCCTGTATTCATGGATCATGCCTACTTTGCTGTGTTTCAGAGTAATTTGTTAATAAATTTTAATGTTAACTTTATTCTTGCTTGTCCTGTTACCCTGGTGATAGGCGATAGAAGTATTGAAGATTAGATGAATTTTACTCTCACCAGGATGTAGTTTTAGTCATTTTGCTAGGAATGTTAATAGCTTGTTTATTTAGTATCCCAGATGGAGTATTTCATGTGTCTTTTCTTAAGAGTATCTTCTTTTTTTAGTATTTTATTATTTTTATTTTATGTGTATGAGTGTATTATCTGCATGTATGTGAGTACATCTGTGTCATGCAATGCCACGGAGGTCAGAAGACGGCTTTGTATTCCCCTGGAACTGGAGTTAAGGATGGTTCATAGCCTCCATATGGGTGCTGGGAATCGAACCCGGGTCCTCTGCAAGAGCAGTCAGTGCTCTTAACTGCTGAGCCATCTAAGATCTATTTCAAGTAGCTATCTTGTTTTACTTTAAAGGTAAAGAAAGTAAACTTCAGAGGCATGAAGAGAAAGGCAGAAGGGCACTGCAGGCTACATGGCAGAGTGGCTTCCGAGGGTCACATTAAAAATGTACATCCTGGACTGGAGAGATGGCTCAGTGATTAAGTGCACTGCCTGCTCTTGCAGAGGACTGGGGGTTGATTCCCAGCACCCACATGGTGGCTAACAATTGTCTATAACTCCAGTTCCAGGAGTTTTGATGCCCTCTTCTGACATTCACGGGCATTACATGACACGGTGCACTTACATACATACATACATACATACATACATGCATACATACATACTCATACACAAAAATAAAAATAAATAAAATATTTTTTAAAAATGTACACCCTACTTCAGTTCACTGTAATCTATCCATGGATCAAGTATTGGCATGAAAGAAAAGAGAGAAATGGTCTGGTCTTCAATTCTTCTGTCCCTTGATTCCAGACAAGTGAATATGTCTCATCTTTCTTACCTTCGGGTGAAGCTATCAGTGGTAGACCTTGTCAATGACTCCTTTGGGCCTCTCTCAGAGTTTTGACCTCTGTCTACCCCAGCCCAGAAGGAGCAGTATTGAGTTCCAAGACGTCCTTCCAGAAGAAGGCTATAGAGTCTATTATGGCAACCTAACGTGTGTACCAGGCCTGGTATAAAGATCTACTTAAATTCAATGCCTATCCCCTCCACTCATTTCATTATACTTTCACCTTTGTTAATTTTTTTTCATTGTTAAACTTGGACTTTATCATCTGACAAGAGTTCAAACTGTTACATTATTATTCTCTATGCTAGGTGAAACTTTATTTTAAGTAGTGTTGTCCTTTTGAATACTTGTTTTTTCCAGTTAATTAATTATTGGATTGCATTTTTTGTTATTTACAAAAAGTATTTGAAGATGGAAACCTGAATGTGTTTGACATAATGATAATGAGGATTAAAATTGTTTAATAGACTAAGTGTAGAAAGCCTTTATTAATGGTTCACATAACTCCTTAGCCTGAAATTGGTGCTATGGCTTGAATCTCAGATGTCCCCAAAGGCTCATGTTTAAAAGCCTTATTCCTCAGCTAGTGCAGTGGAACTATTTTGGGAAGCTATGGGACCTTTAGAAGCTGGAAAAAGTATATCATTAGCAGTTGACTTTTGAAGGATATAGCTATATACTCTCTGTGATCTGATGTCTCATGATTTAAGAAGCCTCCACCACACATTCCCACCAGCCACTTCCTGCCTTGCCTGCCATGGTGGAGGGAAATCCTCTGGAATCTTGAGCCAAAATAAATTGTTCTTCTCTTAAGTTGTTTTCTTCAGTTATTTTGTCATAGTGAGTCTATGGAAAATAATACAGACGGCTTCTGTATATAAACTTAGAGAGAGAAGAACAATGCATATTTCAAGAATAAAGCCATACTACTCTTGAAGAAGTCATGTTTCTGAGCCTGTGAAAGTGTGCCCTAACTCCATCCAATCTTCAGGATTCTCCCTTATGGTAGGTAGTACAAATGGTGACAGAAGGGTCTATTAGAGATTGGTTTTGTAGACATTGAATATAGCTTTATAAACATATTTACTTTAACATGTTTGTATTTCTTTAACATTTAAAAAAATTATTTATTTAATAACCACATACTTAGAAGAAGTATTTCAGTACAACAGCATTGGCATATTCAATAACAATTTCCTGAACTAAGGTGCATCTCTTTCAAAATTGGCTGTAAATTTTTAGGTTTACAGTTGAGTTAATACAGTTATACAACATTGTACTCAGTATAAACCCTTTAAGACATAAAATTAAATGAGGTTTTAACCTTTAAAAAAGATCTCCATTTCATTATTTAAATACACAGTTTCATACGGAAATATTCATTTTTAATACAATTAACACTAAGATGCACATGCATTTCTAATCTCTATATATCTGCTTATTACTAGACACAGTCGGTTACTTTCTGAGCTCCTTGGCATCTGAGCACGGATATAAAGTCATCAGGTAGATTTTAATGATGGCAATGTTTTTCACATCTACTAATTATGAAGGAGCAAATTTTTATGCCTTGAAGAATTATTTTTTAATCATTATTTTTTAAATTTTTAATAACTACATGATTAGAAGAAGCATTTCACTACAGATTTAACATATTCAGTAACACACTCCAGAGG
>NW_008342018.1:57362-58797 GCF_000622305.1 Nannospalax galili
AGAGGGTGCAAGTTTCTAGGTTCACAGTTAAATTAATACAGTTATACAATATTGAGCTCAGTATAAGCCCTGTAAGGCATAAAATTGAATGAAATTTTAACCTTTAAAAAAGATCTCCATTTCATTTTAGAATATATTGTTCCTCGCAGAAAGACTCATTGTATTTGCTACTAACATTGAGATGTTGGCGCACGCATCTCTAATCTGTATCTGATCATTACTAGTCATAATTGGTTGCACCCGGATCCTTGGCACCTGTGTATGTCTATAAAGTCACTGGGTAGATTTCAATGGTAATGTTTATCACCTCTACTAATTAACATGACGTAAATTTCCATGCTTCCTCCTCAAATATAATACATCTTAAAAAAATTTGTTGATTTTTTTTGTGTGTGTATATCACACAGAACATCCCAAACCATCTTATTCATCTATACACCCACTTCCCAGATGGCACCCTCCCCCCTCCCTCCCCCTTATACTGTTATCCCTGCTACTGTCTGCTGTGTTGTCGGCACCCCCAGCCATTCCCCACTACTTGCCCTTCTACTTGTCCTTCTGGTGAATCTAGTCAGCCTATCTAGAGGTCTTTGTTTTAGGAGGGTCAGCTGTTCCTCATCTAGCAGCAGTCAGTTGTCAATATTCCTTTAGATAAGATTGGGGTATGCTGTTCATTTTCCCAGTTCTATGCTGGTTTACTCTCTGGGAGTCCCTTTGGCAACCCTGGCCAACAATTCAAAAAAGGTATCTCCTATCTGGCATTGTTGCTTGTTATGTAGCCTTTAGCTATGCACATGGACTCTGAAGATATAATATTGGCCCATTTAATCTTTGGTTATACTTTCCTTTTGGGTGTTTAAAGCCATACAATTGACCCAGATAAACCAATTTATTTTTACTCTTAAGGTCATTTGAGGATCTGTTCCTCAGGGGTCACAGGGGCTTGGGAGGAGACCCTGGCTCCTTTCCTCCACCAGTTCCTCCTATGTGAAGACAAGTCAAAGGTCCTACTCGACCATGGCTGGCTTTGTTTGGAAGCATGGAGGAAATGATTCTTCTGTGTTGACCCTCCTCTTTGTAGACTGGACACTGGTTCAAGTCTCCATCTGGTGGGGTCTCCTCAGCCTCCTTGATCAAGAGGACATGTGACCCATCACAATTACAGTGCATTTTGAGAGATGTTCATTGTCCCCTGGAACTAGTTGACCTAGGAGGGCAAGGAGCAAAAACTGTCCTTTATCTCCCTCTGACCAATTTATTATAGGCCTTAAAGTATGTCTGTTAAACATCCAAGAAGTTTAGTTCCACCAATCTGCTACTTTTAATTACTGTGTGTCATGTAGATAAATCTTGGGCAAAGACCAATTCTTCTCAGATAAACCTTACCTAGACATATATTTCTTGATCAGCTATGTGTAATTTGTCAGTTGGTTGT
>NW_008342018.1:58841-61381 GCF_000622305.1 Nannospalax galili
ATATCTCCTAGTTTCTTTGTACACCCTTACCTCCTGCCTCCCTTCAATGAACCAAAGTTTTATCCATATCTCCCATATTAAGGCCTGTTTCCTACTGTTCTCTTTCAGGTTCTTTCATTTCCTGGTTCTTCCATTATCCTGGTTCCTGTAGTTATATCTGGATACATACTCACTTATCAGGGTTTGGTTCTAGGATCCACATATGAGGGAGAACATATGTTGATTTTTTTTTCTGAGTCTGTGTTACTTCACTTAGTATAACAGATTCTAGTTCCATCCATTTACCTGCAAATTTCATGATTTCATCTTTCTTTACTGCTAAGTAAAACTCCATCGTATAAATGAACCACATTTTCATTATCCACTCGTCAATTGAGGACACTTAGGTTGCTTCCATCTCTTAGCTATTGTGAAAAGAGCAGCAGCAAACATTGGTATACAAGTGTCTCTGTAGGATGAGTTCTTTGGGTATATACCAAGGAGTGGTATAACTGGGTCAAATTATAGGTTCATTTGTAGTTTTTTAAGAGTTCTCCACACTGCTTTCCATAGGAGTTGAACAAGTTTGCAGCCCACCAGCAGTGGATGAGTGTTCCCCTTTCCCCACATCCTCTCCAACATTTGGTATCATTTGTTCTCTTGATCTTAGCCAGTCTGACTGGGGTAAGATGAAATCTTAAAGTGGTTTTAATTTGCATTTCCCTAATTATTAGTGATGTTGAACATCTTTTAAGATGCTTCATAGCCATCTTTAATTCTTTTGAGAACTCTCTGTTCGGCTCCTTAGTCCATCTTTTAATTGGGTTACTTCTTGTCTTGATTCTCGGTTTTCTGAGTTTGTTATATATTCTGGATATTAAACTTCTGTCAGATGTGTCGCTGGTGAAGATTTTCTCCATTCTGTGGGTTTTCTGTTTGCTTCCCTGGTTGCCTCCTTTGATGTGCAGAAGAGTTTTAGTTTAATGAGGCCCCATTTATTAATTCTTGCCCTTGTTTCCTGAGTAATTGATGTCCGGTTTAGAAAATCCTTTCCGTGTAGGAATGTTTTCTTCTAACAGTTTCAGAGTTTCTGGCTTTATATTGAGGTCTTTGATACGTTTGGAATTGATTTTTGTGCAGGGTGAAAGATAGGGGTTTAGTTTTATTCTTATATAGGTGGAGATCCAGTTTTGCCAGCACCATTTGCTGAACATGCTCTCTTTCCTCCAGTGAATATTCTTGGCCCCTTTGTCAAATATCAGGTGGCTAAAATTGCAATTACTCATATTTGGATCTTCAATTTTGTTCCATTGGTCTATGGGTCTATTTTTGTGCCAGTATCATGCTGTTTTTATGATTATAGCTCTGTAATATAGTTTGAAATCTTGTGTAGTAATTCCCCCAGCATTGCTCTTAGTGCTCAGGGTTGCTTTGGCTATCCGGGGACTTTTGTGCTTCCATATGATTTTTTTTTTAAATAACCACATACTTAGAAGAAGCATTTCATTACATCAGCATTGACATAGTCAATAACAATTTTCTGAGCTAGGCTGCACCTCTTACAAATTCCATCTTCTGATGTCTTCCTCAATTTCTTTCCTGAAAGATTTAAAATTTTCACTGCAGAGCTCTTTAGTGTCTTTGGTCAGGTTTACTCTGAGACAATTTATTTTTTTTTCAGCTATTGTGAAGGGGAATGTTTCCATGTGCTCTTTCTCTGATTGCTTGCCATTGGTATATAGAAAGGCTATAGACTTTTATAGGTTCATTTTGTAACCTGCCACTCTACTGAATGTGTTAATATTTTCTAAGAGTTTTTGGGTGGAATTTTTGGTGCCTCTTAGATATAATATCATATCATCTGCATAAAGGGATAATTTGATCTCTTCTTTTCCAATTATTACTCCTTTAATTTCCTTCTCTTGTCTTATTGCTCTTGCAAGAATTTCAAATAGTGGAGATAGTGGACAGCCTTGTCTGGTTCCTGATTTCAATGGGAATGCTTCCAGTTTTTCTCCATTTAGAATGATGTTGGCTGTGGGTTTGTTATATATGGCTTTAATTATGTTGAGGTATGTTCCCTCCAGTCCACTTCTCTCTAAGACTTTGAACATAACTGTATGTTGAATTTTGTTGAAGGACTTCTCTGCATCTATTGAGATGATCATGTGGTTCTTGTCTTTAAGCCCATTTATATGACTTATGATGTTTATTGACTTACGTATATTGAACCATCCCTGCATCTCCTTGATAAAGCCAACTTGATCATGGTGGATATCTTTTGGATGTGTGTCTGTATGCGGTTTGCAAGTATCTTGTTGAGACTTTTTGCATCTATGTTCATTAAGGATATGGGTCTATATTCTTCTTTTTTGGTTGTATCTTTACCTGGCTTTGGTATTCGAGTGATGCTGGCTTCATAGAAGGAATTTAGGAGTTCTCCCTCTATTTCTATCATTTTGAATAATTTAAGTAGAATTGGTTGGAGATCTTCTTTAAATATCTGGTAGAATTCCAGTGTGCATACCCTCAGGTCATACATACAGCTCAGCAAAGCCTCA
>NW_008342018.1:61454-68565 GCF_000622305.1 Nannospalax galili
CTTCTTGGTTTAGTTTTGGTGGTTCCCATGCCTTTAGATATGCATCCACTTCTTTTACGTTTTCAAATTTAGTATCATATAGGTTTTTAAAGTATTCCCTTATAATGTTCTGTATCTTTCCGGTGTCTGTTATGATGTTTCCCCTTTCATCTATGATTTTGTTGATTTGGAGGTGCTCTTTCTTTCTTTTGGTTTACTGGGCTAGCGGTCTGTCAATCTTGTTTATCTTTTCAAAGAACCAGCTCTTGGATTTGTTGATTCTTTGTATTGTTTTCTTTGTTTCGATTTCATTAATTTCTGCCCTGATTTTTGTTATTTCTTCTTGTCTGCTGGGTTTGGGTTTTGTTTGCTGTTGCTTTTCAAGTGTCTTGAGATGCAGCATTAAGTCATTAATTTGTGTTCCTTCTGATTTTTTGATGTAGGCCCTTAGAGCTATAAACTTCCCTCTAAGCACCACTTTCAGCGTGTCCCAGAGGTTTTGTTGTGTTGTATTATCTTTTTCATTTAGTTCCAGGAATACTTTTATTTCTTTCTTAATTTCTCTTTTGACCCATTCATCATTCAGCAGTGTCTTGTTTAATCTCCATCTGTTCATGTGGTGGTTAGGGCTTCTTTGGGTGTTGATTGTAAGCTTTATTGCACTGTGTCTGATAGAATGCATGGAATTATTTCAGTCTTTTTGTATTTGTTGAGGTTTGTTTTGTGCCCCAGTATATGGTCGATATTGGAGAAAGTTCCATGGGGTGCTGAGTAGAAAGTATGTCCTTTGGTGTTTGGGTGGAATACTCGGTAGATATCTGTTAAGTCCATTTGATATATGGTATTGTTTAATTCAGATGTCTCTCTGTTAACTTTCTGCCCTGTTGACCTATCTAATGCAGACAGTGGGGTATTGAAGTCCCCTACTATTAATGAGTTGGGGTTAATCTAGGTCTTAAAGTCCTGTAGTATTGTTTTTATGAAGTTGGGTGCACCAGAGTTTGGTGAATAAATGTTCATGACTGTAATATCTTCTTGATTGATTGTTCCTTTGATCAGAATGAAATAGCCCTCTTTGTCTCTTCTGGTTAGTTTCAGTTTAAAGTCTATTTTGTCAGATATTAGGATTGCTACGCCTGCTTTTTTCTTAGTGCCATTTGCTTGGTATATTTTGTTCCATCCTTTCACTTTGAGATAGTGTCTGTCCTTGAAAGTGAGATGAGTTTCTTGCAGACAACAAAAAGATGGGTTTTGTTTCTTAATCCATTCATATAGTCTGCGTCTTTTGACTGGGGAGTTCAGTCCATTAATGTATAAAGTTATTAATGAAAGATGAGTATTGAATCCTGTCATTTTTTTTGTTGTGGGTTTTGCTTCTTAATCCAAATTCACCTAGTATGTGTCTTTTGACTGGGGACAGGCTTTCTCCTGTCATTTCTAATTGGCTTTCATTTCAGCCTGAGTATTCTTCAATATTTCTAACTCTTTTCTGAATTCATTGAGAAGTTTATCCCTATCTTCTTTCAGTTCTTTGATTTCTTTGTGTGTTCTTTAAATTCACTGAATTTTTTATCATGTTTATAATTGTTCTTTTGAATTCCATGTACTCCTCTAAAGGGCTATTGGTAGTTGGTGCGGATGTGTTATTTTGGTTTTTCATGTTATTATTTTTTCTCTGTGATTTTGACATGTACATTTCTTTTGTAGTTTCTGATTCTTGTGTGAGACTCAGGCCTTCATTTGGGTCTGCTTCTTTTTGTGAACTTTATGTGTCTTTGTGGTTTACTTTTTGGGCATGAAAAGCTGGTTTGTCTAAGCTTCCTGTTCTCTCTTCTGATTTTATTTTGGATTTGGGGGTTGGACTGGTCTGGGAGTTGGGCCCAGGAAAGATGCTGGTCTAGGGCATCTGGTGGCCGTGCCACCCAGAGATGCAAAGGAAGATGGGGGCATGAAGTGGCCCCAAGGGCTTCTGGGGACTGCAATGAGGAGCTGGGTTGGTCTGGATGCAAAGGATCAAGGAGGGGAAAGGTCTGCCCGGTGTCCAAGAGAGAGGCCTGTGTGTCACGCAGGCCCAGGGAAGCAGAGGGAGGTCAATATTTAAAAAAAAAAAAAAATTATTACATCGATTGATTGCATTTAGGATGAATATGAGCGCTTGCATGCCATGGTGCCTGTGGAGGTCAGAGAACAGCTTACAGGAGTAAGGTCTGTCCTTCCAGCATGTGGGCTCTAGGAATTGAACATAGGTCTTCAGACTTGTTGGTAAGTGCCTTTATCCACTGAGCTGTCTTGCTTTTCCTACTTCTACCTAACAAGAAAATGAGGCCTGTAGGAATGGATAGTTCTTATTCTTAAGCCACACAGAACAGACAGGAGCTGAGTAGGTGCTCAGTAAACACTGTGGCACTCATGAGTGAGGAATTTCTGGTCTACATTGTCACACAATCATATGAGCCTCTGCATACATTCGTTTCTAATTTTGCTCTGTCAGCCTTTGGCAAGCTGGGTAAGCACTCTATCAAAGAGTTATATACCTAGCCCAGTTTACTTTTAAAATTTATTGTTCTCCAACTTGAAAACAGTTTTGTTTATTTTCTGCTGTTTCAGGCTCAGTTGTGGTCACTGGAAGCTTACGGAACATAAAAATGTATAAGGTCTTCAATGGCTGTGGTCTACTGACTCAAAAGCTATTTTGCCCAACCACTTCAATAGACGATAAAATTCACCCTGCTGTGAGTGTACATGAGAGACACAAAAAAGGGAGATCTTTTTAACAATAGCAATTCCCTCAGGTTTTGCTTCTAAGTCTTCCTTAGAGCACTGTTAAATCTGATGACTCCAACTAAGGGTTTTCTGGTTGGGTTCAGAGAGCATCCTGTCAGTTGGCTTTTGATCTTCACTAAAATCCCAGTCCTCACAGTCAGGTCTCTTTCCTGTCCCAGGGCCTGAGGTCCAGTGTAATTTCTGTGACCCGCACTACTGTGGCACCACGGCAGCACACTGTCGCTAAGTAACAGCATAGACAAGGTTTTGTCACCTGCTCTCAGGTCACTTCTGCTCTGGTTTCTCAACAGCATTACATTTCACCCATGAGCAGGAAATTAAAACAGCACACGGAAACAGGCTGCCTGTTTCCCTGCAGAAGGGGAAGGGTTACCCATACCACAAGAGAAAAGAACAATGCAGCCCTTGTACTAAAATCTCATTGGCTTTCCATTGTCTTGGAACTGTGGTACAGCTGAAGAAAAAAATGGCAATAATGTTCTCGGCATTGAACTGAGGAATTTGGATACAGCAAAGATATGTTTTTGGACCTATGAATGATTTTCAGAATTACATAGCATTGAATTGGCTACCTGGAATTGTTGGAATCAGATGAGGAAATATTATGCCATGGAATCATGGATTGTGAAGTTAAGCTTGAGTTTTTTCCTCTTTCCCTCCTTTTAAATCCTTTTATGGAACAAAATTACATTTCATGTAAAACTCCAGGAATCTTTACACTCTCCCTAGACAATCTGTTTCCTTCTTTTCTCATGTTGCCTTTTATCTCTGTTTTTCCATTTCCCTTTTCCGTTCAGGAGAACACGTGTCTGACTGCTATTTTGCTGCAGAGATCATTGCATTGTCTATTTTGTTTTAACATTCAAATGCTCAACTTGAATTCCAGTCGCTTTAGACATCACATAAGAATGGCATGCTGGAGGTTTAAGATATAATTTCTTCTCGCTCTACTTCTTGTCTCCAGTAGCCCTGCAAAATAGCTCACCTCTGCATCGCTCAGGCATTCAAGTCTTTGTAGAATATAACCATCCTGATCTCTCACTTCCTTTTTATAAAGCAGAAAGTGATAGCCAAACATGGCACAGTTCCCAGCTGATGCTGGGCTGTGGAAAATAGCCATAGGTATGCGATTTTAGGACTTGTTCCGTCTACCCACTGCCATGTTAAATGGTGCAAGGCCTCTGTAGCTTCATTTGCTAGGAGAATAAGAAATTTGAAGGAGGGCATTTGAAATCGTCCCCCAACAGTCTCTTTTTGAAATGCTGCTTACCAGCTTATAAATAAAGCCAAAAAATGTGATGCCAAATAAAGAGCTGAGACAAGATACAAAGGGATGGTTTCTTGCAGTAGGGTGACTGTCCATGAAGAAACAACCAAATGAGTAGAAATTAGACCTTCGTTTTCCTTCTTTACTAATGCAACAAGGACAGACCATTCAGCAGTAGTTTTATAGCAAAGAAAACTCCGTAACATCATAAGAACCTTTCAAGCACCAGACCAGACTTAGATTTCTGTAGGTTTCAAGTGTGTGTCAGCTATATCATCTCTGAGATTACCAGATGGCAAAAGTCTGATGACAGTAGTCAGATGGTAGAAAGATCAGTTGAACTTGGAATGACTCAACGTAGCAGCTAGACCAGCCAGAAGTTTGGATTCTGGGTTGGAGATTATAGGTAGTGATCCTAATAGGCACAGGAAACTTACAGCTGGGAGTTGCTGTTAGTGGGAAAGCCATGAGGTAGGCATTGACATAATTTAATGCAATAATGGCTGTAATTCCATGTCAGGCCAGGCTTCATTCTATGTCTTTTGCATAACTTACCTAATTAATACTTATGCAAGTTTGGTATGTGACATTTTTTTCCCAGCTTTACAGAGGAAGCAGGTAAGGTATGGAGAGTTGAAATAGCTTTCCTGAGATTGCATAGGAAATGAATGGCAGGTTCAGGCTTTGAACCATGTTCCTAACACTTACAAAGTCCTTCTAGTAGGTAAGTGGCTTTGGGGAGACCTAATCGTGTCCAAAGAGTGACCTCAGAGATGCTGGTAGAGGCATGTGAGTGAGGATATCATTCATAGATTTGGTAACTGTAGTTTGGAGCCTTGTGGTCATTAGGGCTGGGTCTGGGTCCATTTCCTCAGGAGTCCTTGGGTTCTGTCTTCCTCTGAGTGATGACTGTTAGGGATGTGTGGCAGCTGCTCTAGATCACATTATCAGCCCAAT
This sequence comes from Nannospalax galili, assembly GCF_000622305.1. NCBI lineage: Eukaryota > Metazoa > Chordata > Mammalia > Rodentia > Spalacidae > Nannospalax > Nannospalax galili. Next base: position 66,442 of record NW_008342018.1, read on the forward strand.
TAGGAGAAGGAGGTGTAACTGATTTAGGGTTGTACCAGAGGAATAAAGAACTTACTCTGTGCTTGGAGCAAATCTCTGCCCACATCTCAGGATACACGCCCATTGCTGGCACATTTGCTGACAAAGGGCATGGAATTATACATAGACTGTCAGGAGCTGGGGCAAGTCTAAGGGTTCCTGAGCCAAGTGAAGTTGGAGAGGAAGACTGAATACTTAAATACATTTGTAGATCTTTGAGGGAAAGGAAGGGGAATGAGAAGCTAGGCAACTACTCATAATGGCCTCTCCAGAAAGGTGTTGGTCCTAGAGCTGTGGATCATCATACAATTTGGGGACCTAGTTCTTAGAATCAGCAGATGTGCGTTCAATTTGACTCAACTCTTGGTTATATATTTGAAACATAGTTCCAGAATGGAGACATTCAAGAGGAATTGGGTGCTGTGCCATGAACCTTCTAGCCTAGCATTTTTTCCTCTCTTCTGTGTTAGGGAAAACTGATTTGAAGCAGCAGCCTTCCTCTGATCAGCACAGTCAGAGTGTGTTTTTCAAAGCAATGTTAAACTGTAATATGCCAAGCTGGCAACTCTGGCGAGGTTTGGATACAATACACATGACTCTCTTTTAGTTACTCTATTTTTCAGACTTTATTTTAAATGCTGATTTCTCAGAGTTTATTTAGAGAGTAGAATTTTATCAATTGATTTTTAGGGTGGCTCCTGAACAGAATTGTGAAGCTGGTAAGATGCTTCTTCGATACCCTTCCTTGTGGTGGTGGTAACTACAATGTTCCACATAGCTACTGCCACCTCTGACTTCTGTGGCAGACGCTGATCGTTTATCATGGTTCATCTTCCCACTGAACACCTGTACAGGGAAAAATTATTCATTCGTCTCCTGGGCAGCCATAGCAGCCATGATCTTCCATCCTTGCTCCGGTACCTTTGTCTCTCCCCACCGTCTAAGAGAGCTGGAGGGACAGGACATTTGAAACCAGACAGGCTTGGGTTTGAATCCAGGCTCTGCCACTTCCTAACCTGCTCTGTTACCTCAGTTTTCTGAGCCTTTGCTCCTCTGAAAAGTGAGTGTAATAAAGAAAATATTTATAGGCTATGCTGTATACTAAAAGAGATGGACTATGTACTGGTGTTACTGGATCGCCTGGCTCTCTTGAGCCAGTTCATGTTTCCTTTGAAACTTTCTCCAAGGAGAAATTGTAATGAATACATTTTCAGGAGAATGCGCAATATTTATGTCTTAATAGGAAAGTATCTTTAATGAAAAGAGTTAATTGTCATTTTTTTTTTTTTTTGAGGCTGAATACCTTGAGCAGAAGCTCCATTTGCTCCAACCACACAAACTGTCATTGGTTCTGTAGAAAGACTGGCTTGATTTCAGTTTCCCAAATGTCAAACTTGGCAGAGACTAGTGTTTTAGGGAATTACAGAGGGAGGAGAATCCATAATCTTTGCCCTTGAGGAAGTCAAGCTCAAGGTACACAATGACAAATAAACACTCTGTGGAATACAAATAACCGAAGCCTGGAAATAGACCCACATGTGCTAAATTATAGCTCCATAAATGTATTTGCTTCTAAAATATCTGCATAGGCAGACAAATCAATGGAACAGAATAGAATCTTAAGTAGGTTCAAATACTTCAGGGAATCTAGTGTATGATAAAAGTGGCATTTTAAATCAGTGAAGAAAGATGGATTATTTAATAGATGGTACTGAGACAACATTTTCAGCCTTTTAGGACAAAAACTGGATCTCTATCTTACTTCTCACACTAAAGTGCATCTTGGATGTACCAAAACTTTAAAAATAAAATGGAAAACTATAAAATTTTTATAAGGCATCATGGAAAAGTTTTTTTAAAAATAATCTTGGGGTGGTTAAGATTTTCTCAAGCAAGAAACAACCTGAATCGGTATTAACAACAAAGAATCACATCAATTTTGCTATGAACATTGAACCTACTCCAGGGGAAAATACAGCAACTAAAGGCAAAGATGAAAAGAGATTCATACATGCAAATGTCTATCTCCAAGTATATTCTGAAGAGATTGAAGCAGTTTTTATACACCTGTACTGCATATGCACGTTATGCTAACATATATATATA
>NW_008342018.1:68586-70516 GCF_000622305.1 Nannospalax galili
TATATGATTATTCCAGGTGCTGGGTTCTGGCCTCCCTATGGCCTCCAACTACCAGAGGTCCTGAGAACCCAGGGGACAGCCTGACAGCCCCAGGATCCTGCCTCCACTTGGTGGTGAGCTTCCCCTAATTGCACATACCATCCCCCTACCTGGGATATTGTGAGGCCCCTCCCAAGGCTCCAGGGCAGATCTGCCTTTGGTAGGCTAAGGCTGGAATCTCAGCAGACCACCAGAGAGTGGTGAGTTCTGAGCCCCCTCTGGCCTCCCTCTGACATAGGGTTGACAATGCGCAGGACTGCCTGACAGAACCTGGATTCTGCCTCCACACTGTGAAGGAAACTTGCGTGTACCTGACTGGAACTTGAATTGGGCTTCTGTGGGTACCCCTGAATAGCTGATCTGAAGCCATCAGTTCCCTCCAAAATAAACCAGAGAGAAGCTGAACCCTGGACCAACCAGCTTTACATAACCAATAAAGAAAGGATCTAGGCACACGGATAATAGAAACAGAAGCATATTTCAACTTAATTCTCATATCAGAATCATAAACAAGAGAAATTCACATGCCAAAACCACAACAAAAGAATAATAAAATAGAAAGCCAAAATGTTATGTCCCTACTAAACCCCACCAATCCAGTAGAAGAGTTCTACAAGGAGAACCCCCTAGAGATAAACCCAGGACACTGAATTTAAAAGAACAATCATAAACATGATCAAGGAATTCAATGAATTTAAAGAACACATGAACAAACAAATCCAAGAGTTAAAAGAAGATAGGGATAAACTTCTGAATGAATTCACAAAAGAGATAGAGACATTGAAGAAAACTCAGGCAGAAATGAAGAAGGAAGTACAAAACTCAATAAGCCAACTTGAAACAACAGGGGAAAGCCTCACCTTGAAACAAAAAGGGTAAGCCTCACCTCTAGAATGAATGAAATGGAAAAGAGAATATCAACCCTGGAGGGTAAAGTTGAAGAACTGGACCACTCAAGCAAAGACTATGGAAAATTTAAAAAAACACAGGTATATAATGTGCAAGAGATGTGGGACACCATGAAAAGACCAAATCTATGGATCATAGGAATGGAAGAAGAAGAATTTTAGGTTAATGGTATTGATGTGATCTTAAACAGGATTGTAGAAGAGAATTTCCAGAAATTAAGGAAAGACATCCCCCTGTACATACAGGAAGCACATAGAACACCAAAATAGGATCAGAAAAAGAAACTCATCATGACATATCATAGTAAGAACACTAAATATACAGACTAAAGAGAGAATATTGAAAGCAGCAAAAGAAAAACCAAGTTACATAAAAAGGAAAGCCCAACAGAATTACAGCTGACTTATCAATGCAAACTATGAAAGCCAGAAGAGCCTGGACAAAGGTATTTCTAGTTCTACATTACAATAGATGCTAGCCCAGAATACTATGCCAGAAAAAAATGTCTATTATAGTTGAAGGGGAAAGAAAAATCTTCCATGACACAAATAACCTGAAAGAATACATGTTCACAAAACCAGCCCTCCAAAGAATACTTGAAGCAATACAGAGAGCAGAGAGAGAAACAACTATACCCTAGGGGCAGTGAAAGAAAATGAACGAAGATATAATCTATAAAATACAAAATTACACAGAGAATACAAACAGCAATCAAAATGATGGCGACCAATACACACCTTTCAATAATAACTTTAAATATCAATGGACTGAACTCCCCAATCAAAAGACAAAGGCTAGTAGGATGGATTTCCAAACAAAATCCAACCCTTTGTTGTCTGCAAGAAAACCATCTGTCCTTCAAGGACAGGTGCTACTTTAAGGTGAATGTATATGAGAATATTCATAGGAAATGGCACTAAGAAGCAAGCAGGGGATGCAATCCTAATAGCTGACAAAATATACCTCAAATTAAAACTAATCA
>NW_008342018.1:70698-71979 GCF_000622305.1 Nannospalax galili
AGTCAATTGGATAAAGAGTAAACAGAGAGACGTTTGAATTAAAAGATACCATATATCAAATGGACCTAACAGACATCTTTCGATTATTCCACCCAAACACCAAAGAATATACTTTCTACTCAGCACCTTATGGAACTTTTTCAAAAACTGACCACATACTGGGCCACCAAACAAACCTCAACAAATATAAAAATATTGAAAGAATTCCATGCACTCAATCGGACCACAAAGCAATAAAGCTCAAAATCAACACTGGATGAAGCCCTAGTCACTACACAAACTTGTGGCGATTGAGCAACACACTCCTAAACAATGAGTGGGTCAAAGGAGAAATTAAGAAAGAAATAAAAGAATTCCTGGAATTCAACAAAAAGGACAATACAACATAACACAACCTCTGGGACACACTAAAAGCAGTCCTAAGAGGGAAGTTTATAGCTCTAAGTGCCTACATTAAAAACTTGGAAAGAGTTCAAATAAATGACCTAACACTGCAACTGAAGGCAGTGGCAAGGCAAGAACAAATGAAACCCAAACCCAGCACAAGAGAAGAAATAACAAAAATCAGAGAAGAAATTATTGAAATAGAAACAAAGAAAACAATACAAAGAATCAATGAATCTAAGAGCTGGTTCTTTGAAAAGCTAAACAAGATAGACAGACCCTTAGGCCAGTTAAACAAAGGAAAGAAAGAGTAAATCCAAATCAACAAAATCAGAGATGAAAGGGGAAACATCACAACAGACACCCAAAAGATCCAAACCATTAAAAGGGAATATTTAAAAAACCTGTATGTTAATAAATCTGAAAGTATAAAAGAAATGGATGGATATTTGAAATCATGGGAACCCCTAAAGTTAAACCAAGAAGAGATCAACAGTTTAAACAGACCCACAACATATAAGGAAATTGAAACAATAATACAAAGCCTCCCAACTAAAAAAAGTCCAGGCCTAGATGGATTTACAGCAGAATTCTAGAAAGAAGACCTCCAACCAATACTACTTAAATTGTTCAAAATGATAGAAACAGAGGGAGAACTCCCAAATTCCTTCTATGAAGCCAGCATCACCCTAATACCCAAATGGGTAAAGATGCAACCAAAAAGGAAAATTATAGACCCATGTCCTTAATGAACATAGATGCAAAAATTCTCAACAAGATATTTGCAAACCACATACAGACACACATCAAAAAGATCATTCACCATGATCAAGCTGGCTTTATCCCAGAAATGCAGGGATGGTTCAATATATGCAAGTCAATAAATGTCATTAATCA
>NW_008342018.1:72005-73424 GCF_000622305.1 Nannospalax galili
AACACATGGTCATCTCAATAGATGCAGAGAAAGCCTTTGACAAAATTCAGCATGCATTTATGTTCAAAGTCCTAGAGGGAATTGGACTGGAAGGAACATACCTCAACATAATTAAAGCTATAGACAACAAACCCACAGCTAATATCATTCTAAATGGAGAGAACCTGGAAGCATTCCCACTAAAATCAGGAACCAGACAAGGATGTCCACTGTCTTCCCTCCTTTTCAGCATAGTGCTTGAAACTCTTGCCAGAGGAATAAGACAGGAGAAGGAAATTAAAGGAGAACTAGTCGGAAAATAAGAGGTCAAACTATCCCTTTTTGCAGAAGATATGATACTATACCTGAGAGATCCCAAAAGTTCCGCCAGAAAACTCCTAGAACTGATCAACACTTTCAGTATAGTGGCAGGTTACAATATTCAATGCAATCCCAATGAAAATCTCCATGACATACTTTACAGAATTAGAAAAATGCATCCTTAAATTCATATGGAGGCACAAAAGACCCCAGATAGCCAAAGCAACCCTGAGCACAAAGAGCAGAGCTGGGGGGGAGAACTATACCAAATCTCAAAGTATACTACAGAGCCATAGTCATAAAAACATCATGGTACTGGCACAAAAACATACACATAGATCAATGGAAGATCATTGAAGATCCAAACCTGAGTACATGCAATTTCAGCCACCTGATATTTGACAAAGGTACCAAGAACACAATGGAGGAAAGATAGCATCTTCAACAAGTGATGCTGGCATAACTGGATCTCCACCTGTGGAAGAATGAAACTAGATCCTTATCTTTCACCTTGCACAAAAGTCAACTCCAAATGGATCAAAGACCTCAATGTGAAACTTGAAACCCTGAAACTATTAGAAGAAAATATTGGCAGTAACTTACATGATATAGGTGTAGGAAAGGATTTTCTAAATTAGACAGAAGTTGCTTAGGAATTATGGGCAGCAATCGAATAGTGGGACCTCATTAAACTAAACAGCTGCTGTACAGCAAAAGAAACAGTCAAAAAAGTGAAGAGAGAACCCACAGAATGGGAAAAAAATCTTTACCAGTGACACATCTGACAGAGGTTTAACATCCAGAATATATAAAGAACTCAAAAAACAAAGAAGCGAGAAACCAAATGATGCAATTAAAAGATGGGCTAAAGATCTAAACGGTTCTCAAAGGAAGAAATAAAGATGGCTAAGAAACATCTCAAAAACTGTTCAACATTGTTAGTAGCTAGGGAAATTCAAATTAAAACCACCCAAAAGTATCATCTTACCCTAATCAGACTGGCTAAGATCAAGAGAACAAATGATACCAAATGCTGGCGAGGATTTGGAGAAAGGGGAACGCTCATTCACTGCTGGTGGGATTGCAAACTTGTGAAGCCTCTATGGGAAACAGTGTGGA
>NW_008342018.1:73559-79402 GCF_000622305.1 Nannospalax galili
GCTCTTTTCACAATAGCTAAGAGATGGAAGCAACCTAGGTGTCCCTCAATTGATGAGTGGATAATGAAAATGTGGTTCATATATACGATGAAGTTTTACTCAGCAGTAAAGATCTAGAAACTGTTATACTAAGTGAAGTAACACAGACTCAGAAAAACAAACACGTATGTTCTCCCTCATATGTGGCTCGTAGCACCAAATTCTTTTAAATTCCAGGTCCTTTTAATAAGAAGATGCTATACAGCAGTCCCTTCTGCATTAAATAACTACCATCATCACGGCTTCGGCTGAGCCTGATCATTAACATAGTCACAATTGGGCTTGCTGAAGTTTGAGTTCATTCATTTAGGAAGAGCCAAGCAGGGTCACTGAACCCTCACCTGAGTATCCAGCCACTCTTCCCAGCAAACTAGTCCAGGCTCAGAAGACCAAAAAACAAAAACAACAACAACAACAAAAAAAACAGAGAGAGAGAGAGAGAGAGAGAGAGAGACAGAGAGAGAGAGAGAGAGACAGAGAGAGAGAGAGACAGAGAAAGAACCCAATAGAGGGATGCTTTTGGAACCCTTTGTCAAGAAACTCCAATGAACTCTCACATGAACATTTGAAAATTGCCCTGTTCTGACTTTTTTCTATTTCCTTGTCTAGAACTTGTAATACTAATTACTCTTCCCTTTACTTCTCCCTCACATCTCCTATTCATGATTTAAGGACTTTCTTCTTCCCTTAGAGACAAGAGTTACTCAATTTGGGAGTCTTTTAGATAGACCCACTGAAGGGGTACTCCCATTGCCTCACCCTGTGTCCCTGTTCAGCATGGAAGAAGCCATAGTGGTCTGTGTCCTCATTCCCTATTGGCAATTTGGATAACCCCTTCAGAGGTTGGTGTGATAAGAGTAGGAAGTAGGAATTGGCCAGGCAGTTAGGGTAAAAAGACCCCAAAGAAATGTAACCAGTTTCTGGGCTAAAAGTAGAAATGACCTTGGGCCTGTTAGTAACATACTCTGTGCCAAAGGCTAAAAATGTCAAAAGTATTTGGGAGCTTGTAACTAATCCTTAATATATTTTAGAGTTACCTCTTCAGAGGGGGGAATGTTGGAGGGGAGGGATTGCGCATGGATTTGATCAAAACACCTTATATACATGTATGAAATTCTCAATAAAGTTTTTGTAAAAATTTAAAAAAAAAGATTGTTCCAGACTGAGAAGAAAATATAAATGGTCTGGTAAAATAGGAAAAGGATGTGAAAAAATAGGAGAGAAAAATCTCTTTTTTAATACATATAAAGATCCTCATTCTCATTCAAAATTCAAGAAATGTAAATCTAGACCATAGACCAATTTCTCACTGATAATGTTGGTAATAGTCATAAAATTTGGAAATTGACAGACTGGATCATGGCGTGAGGATATAGGTACATACATATGCTGGTGTGGTAAAAATTGGTACCATCTCTTTAAAATGCAGTTGGACAACACTATGCAAAGTGAAATAGGCAAATCTTATATATCCTAATTCTAGCATTTGTCCTCTGGTTTTATTTACACATTTACACAAAATGGTATGAATAAAATAGTTCATTGCTACACTGTTTAAAATAGTGAAAAAAGAAATGAGAATAATCCATGTGGCCATCAATAGGAGACAGACAAAAGTTTTGATGTAATCATGAGAAGTTGCGATATAACCATAGAAATGAATTTAGTGTATCTACATTTGCTGTCATGGAACATCAAGATATATTGATATGTTGAAGTAAAGAAAGATGCTTAAAAGGCTGGAGAGAGGGCTCAGCAGTTAAGAGAACTGGCTGCTCTTGCAGAGGACCTGGGTTTGGTTCTTGGCATCCATATGGCAGCTAACAACCATCCATAATTCCAGTTCCAGAGTATCTCACATCCTCTTCTGACCTCCACAGCACTGCATGCATGGAGTGCACTTACATGCAGGCAAAACATCCATTCACATAAAACTATTTTAAAAATTAGAAAGGTACTTAAGAGTGACCATATGTTCACAGCCAGTTTCTGGAAGGGAATACACAGAACTGTTGGCTGTGGTTATCTGGAAGGAGTAGGGCTCAGGGAAGGTCCGGGAATTGGGAGAAGGTCTTACTTTTCTTTGGATACTTTTTATAGTATTTGAATTGCTGGTCAAAATCATATTATCATGGCTGTGGACTTAGTTTGGTGGTAGAATGCTTGCCTAGCATCTATAAGGCCCTGAGTTCTATCCCTAGTACTAGTCCAAAAAATATAATAAAAAGTTGTGTGTTATGTTTATAGCTAATTGAATTATGGATGAATAAACCAATTGCACAGGAGCATTTCTTAGATCACTTCTGACTGGGCTGTACTTACTGCCTCCACATCACAAAATAAAAGCCAGAGTAAAGTCTTCTCAGAGAATTGAAGCCTTTTTGACAACTAGGAAGCAGACTGATTCAGGATGGTACTCCTTGAGGAGAACGACTTGGGCAATTAAAGCTCTTTGCCAGTCTCCTCACTCACAGAGAGGAGGGATCAGGAGGCTGGGGGCCTTGGAAGGACCAGCATGCTCTATGAGTTGCAACAATTGAACCATTGCCCAACCTGTGACTTGCTTTTTCTGAGAATGAATTCCTAAGTGTCCACATGAATTATTGTATGTACTCGGTCTGCAGAGCAGAACAGTGTCCTCGGCAGTTACTAAGACCAGGAGACTCAGGAATTTATGTTCTCAGAGGAGAATCTACCATTGTATTTTCCCAAGCACCAAGCCTCCCCACTTCGTCACAATGATCTTGGGCAGGCTGCAGCACAATAGCTATAGAACTGGCATTCTCAAAAACAAGAGTTCTCAGTCATACCTGAAAACAAGCATCCCTGTAAAAGATAAGGCACTAAACACAGTGAGCAGAAGAGTGCACAGCCAAAGAAAAGGAGTACACTATCAAAAAGAAGAGATCACACAGCACCACTGATAGCTTGAAGCATCTGCAATGAAATGTTAAAGATATGGTAAGCACAAGTCATAAAGTCCACTTAATTAAAATATATTTGTTGAAAGAAAATCACAAGGTTTCATCATATTGCATTATGACTACGTTTTCCATTGATTCAGCCTGTATGGTGAACAGTTTCATTGCTGGGCACAGGCGGGTGTTGCTATGTGTAATGACAACATACTTCTATGAAACGTGCAAAGCCTTTACTTGTTTGTCCCTTGTAAGTCTTCTGCACGGTGAGCTGAGCAAGGCAGGGCTGCTTTTATTATACCTCATTTTGCACATTAGGAGATACAGCTTTGGATAGAGTTGAATGACTTTCTTATGAGGAATTGATCTGTGACAAAACTGAAGGTCACACACTAGGATTTTAAATTTCAAAACAATAGCTCTTTCAAATCACACAGCTTTTGTGAACCTACTATATTATAGAGTGAAATGATCGGGGTGGCTTCGTCTGAGGACAGTACAATAGAAGTAAAATGATACATGTGTCAGAAATTATTGGATTTTTGTTTTCAACTTGTGTTTCCTAAACATACTAAGTACAGGATTCCTCCAGGAAGCTCAGTGTGTACAACAGTTTGGATTTATGTTTTACAGTAGAAAACTTAGTGATATGACTTCGTTCCCTCTGTCTCTGTAGTGTGTGTATGTGTCTGTGTAGTGTATGCACATGTGTGTTCATCTCTGTGCATGTGTGCAGAGGTCTTTGTGTATCCTGGTCTATCACTGTATATCTTATTCTTTTGAACTCTGCTGGCAGCCTGCAAGCCCACAGATCCTCTTGTCTCTGTTCCCACTTCTCCACCACAATGCTGGTGTTAAAGGCATGGATGATGACGCCCAGCTTTTTATGTGAGTACTTAGATCTGAACTCAGGTCCTCCTGCTTGCACAGCAAGCATTCTGAAGAGCCATCTCTTTAGCCCTGACATGATTTTAAAAAAGATTTTTGCATGGACTGGAGAGATGGCTCAGAGATTAAGAGCATGTACCTCTCTTGCAGAGGACTCAGGTTTGGTTCCTAGTGTCCATATGTCATGGTTCATAACCTCCTGTGACTTCAGCTCCAGAGGATCCACAGCTCTCTTCTGGCATTTTCAGGCACCTGCCCTCATGTGTGCACACACAAAAACGCATGTACACGAGTGTGCGCACACACACGCTATTCAAAATAAAAAATAAATCTTTAATAAAAATGTTTTGTAGGCTGCCTATTTCAGCTTGAATAAAGTAGGTCATGAAGGTAACCACAGATGTGTCTAAGCATTTATAATTTCATGTTTTAAAATTTTCAGCTGAAACTTTGTTTATTTACAGCTTTGGACTTTGAGGGCATAAACTATAGCTAGGGAGAAACTGTTGCTCCTTCCAAGCCTGTGCTTCAAGACTTGATCTAAGTCAAAAGATGTAGTTTGCAAGGATGCTAGGGTAGCTGTCCAATATGGCTGTGGGTGTTCCTATCCTACAAACATCCTCCAGGTGTAAAACAGTTCCCTCAGATTCTGTCCAGATTCTGGAAGCTTGTAAATAGACCAGCCTCAGCAGTGATGCAGCGCGATGAATGAGCTCGGTGCCATTGAACTGGAAAGTACCGTGAAGAGCGTCTGAAAGTTGAAATTAACTTTTTATTAGCATGACACAGCTGTGGGCTGTTTCATCTTGTCAGCACACATTTCTGGTTCTCTCTCTTGCCTTTTCACAGACCACACATTGGTTTACCTCCAGCTATTCCGCTGTCCTCACCAGCACCGTCCTGCTCCTTGTCAGCTTTTTCTAGTCCCATTGCTTCTTTATGTGGCTTTTTGATGTTTCAAAAGAAGCGTGGAATGTGATAGACCTTTCATTTTCAAATGCGCTCTTATAGGCTTTGATGCCTTATCAGAGCAATAGCCTGGAAAGATTGGGTGAAGGAGAAAAGGGGGACCAGCTCTCCCCAGGGCTGACTGAATAACCTCAGCTCTGCTATATTTTCTTATCTGTGTCAAGAATGTAGGTTAAACAATAGTCTTCACTTCCCTCGACTTTTCCAGCCACCTGCCAGGTTTGTTGCCTGGACACCTGACAAAATATAGGCCTCCAGTGATCAGGCTTGCCCCAGATCTGAAATGGTATAATCCTCCATTGAACAGTGTATCAGGGTGAACTTACTTTGTATTTCTCTCTTTGGAATAATTAGGGTTAGCTAGGCAGTTCATGCTTTGTTTTCTATAAACCCGTCTCTCTCTGTTTGGCCACCCAAATAGTCATCTCCTTTTTGCCTGAGAGAAGTTAAAGCCGTGGCCTTTTGAAAGAAATAGCCTGAAACAGCTGAGAATGTGTGAATATTCGCTCTGCTCTGCAGTCCTGATTTCTGGAACACTGTGTTTCAAATTGCAGGGGAAACAAAAGGCCCCTTTATGACGTTCAGTAACAGTACATTTTGTTCTGAAGAGATTTGACAAGATTGGATCCTAGACAAGTTCAGCGAAAATAAAGAACAACAAGCACACTGAAAACACATGGTACATTGTGAATAGTTTTTATTTAAAACAACACAGTAAGTATTTACAATTTTCAAAAAGCCAGCGCGACTTGTTGGCTCTTCTCTATAATCCTAGGATGAAGGAGGCTGATGCAGGAGGATTGCCACAAATTCAAGGTCACCCTAGGCTGCAGAGTGAGACTCTCAAAAAATCCAATTATTCGTATTTTCTCTTTTTTTTTTTTTTTTTTTTTGTTTGTTTGCTTGTTTGCTGAAACAGGGTCTCACCCTGTGACCTGGAACTTGGCATGTACCTTCTATCTCTGCATGGGTGGTGCTGGTGGTGAGATTTCTTTACCATTCGTTTTGTGCCTATAGCATGTGGTTTGG
>NW_008342018.1:79649-82680 GCF_000622305.1 Nannospalax galili
AAGAGCACCCCAGGGTCGACAGGGAGACTCTCAAAAAAATCCCATAGTTGTTTTTTTTTTTTTTTTTTTTTTTTGGTCTTTTTGAGACAGGGTCTCCCTGTAGCCCCAGCTGTCCTGGAACTCACTATGTAGACCAGGCTGGCCTTGAACTCGCAGAGATCCGCCTGCGTCTGCCTCCTGAGTGCTGGGGTTAAAGGCATGTGGCACCACGCCCAGATCATTTTCTGATATTTTTATCCATGTGGAAAAGGGAAGCAGTGGTCTCTGTCTTGTGGAATCATCACAGTCAATGAAGCTGAAAGAGTTCTCCCTAGAGGACCTAAAGATACCAGTGCTAACCCATTTGAATTCCTTTATTTCAACAACTATAATCTCATATGGTAAATCTACCAAATTGTTGAATTCTCAAATAGAACTAGAGGCAAAAAAAAAATCAATGGGCCAAAATTCCCATCAGGGTAACAGAGTTTTGGATGTTGTACAGTTAGACTTCCATTATTGTTTTGTTAGATTTCCCCCAATTCACTGAGCATCCTTATCACATGGAAATCAATGGCTCATTCATCTTCTAGGAATCTATGAAAAATGGCAAGGAAAATGGAAGCACTATTCATCCATCTCAGGAAAATATACTCCACTATTTGAATTACCCTTGTGTTTCCCAGGCTCCTCGGTGAGAACATGATCGAAGTGGAAGGGAGCCTTTCAATACTTTTACTGCTGGATGGAAGTTATCTAACGGTGTTCATTTGGTGAATGTGAAGTGTTAATAGTGATTTCAACATAGCAAATGTAACTGGGAAATCTGTTCAGGAAACTCACTGAGAATTATATGGGATAGAGTTAGATATGGGGAACTAAACTTTCTAGCACCAAGATGCTGGTGTCCCTTTTGTGGCATCACCTTCCAAGGCAGAGAATGTGTGCCTGTATAGATCCAGGCTTAGTGGGGCACGGACCCTACCCACCTCATCTAGATGGAGTTCTCATCTTAATTAAGCTACCCAGTAATAAAAATCCTCTGAACTCTTTGTGCTGGAGGAATATTTGAATGTACAAAGGTTTTTATCACACATTTCTAAGATATCTTCCAATTCTATATCATGTACTAAGTACCAAGGTTCACATTTATGGCATGTTATATAGCATATTAAATACTCTTTCAGAGATAAGCATAGGTGTTTTATAACTGAAAGCCTCACCATTCACCTTGCAGAATTAGTGATGCAGAATGTGAATAAAATACCGTAACTGTGGAGATGAACATTGACTGTAAATGATACTCTGCTCTTAAACATATAGAGACAACTATGCATTTGGGCTTTTGGTTCAGTCCGTTCTGTGTTTAACAAGTGAGCTAGCCTGGAATTTTCTTTAAAGAAAAACACAAAGTTAGTATATAAGAGCATGTAAAGACACTGGCTGAAACCCAGGGTCAAATATTTAAAACTGAAAAACAAATGAGATAATTTAAAAACAGTCCAATAAAATTCCATGTAAAACACTGCCCTGGAGATGTGACCGATCTTTATACTTGGAGTATTTCAGATTATATATTGAAAGATGACACTGACTTTCAGTCTAAAGTGAATGTATACTTTAGACATGCCACGAATTTTGAAGAATATGTCTAGTATTTTAGGGCTTCCTTTAAATGTGTGTAGAACTTAAAGCACTATAATGTGCATTCTCATTGGAGCTAAGTCAAACAGCTCAGAGAACACAAAGCAAAACGCTGAGCCACTCTTCCGCTTTTCCTGTGACATTCTTTCCTAGCGGTAGCAGCTGTAACTGGCACCATACATCTGTGCATTCTCTTTTGCATCAATCAATATATACTCTCATACACTGTATTGTATACATACTTACACATGTGCTACAGTTCTCCATGGAATTAGGGTCAGGGAACTATATGTATTTATAAAATTATTATATGGGATAAGCTCATATGGTGGTTACCAGACGCTGAGAAGTTCACCAAGGTGCAGTTTTGGAAAGGCCAGTATTGTAGTACACAGGCTTGAGAGGGCTAGAGAGCCAGTAGAGCAGATTATAGACTGTGGCTGATGACCCAAGGGCCAGGAGTGCAGAATGTGGGAGGAGTTGGAGGTCTCAGCTGAAGCAGTTAGGCAGAGAAAGAGTGACTCTATCCTTCTTGCAGTTTATTCTAAAGAGGCTGCAGCAATCTGTATGACATCATACATACCAAATAGAGAAAACCTCTCTATGTATGTGTGTACTTATTCATGTGTGTGGAGATACACATGTAGTATGCATGTGTGTGCCAGAGTCTGTGCATGTCTCTGTGTGTGTGTGTGTGTGTGTGTGTGTGTGTGTGCACGTGTTTGCGAGCGTGCACAGAGGACAGAGGACAACCTCACCCATCATTCATTAGGCACCATACACCTTGTTTATTGTGACAGGGTCTCTCACTGGTTTGGCCTTACCATGTAGACTAGGCTAACTAGCCAGCAAACTCCAGGAATCTCCATGTGTCTTCCTCCCCAGAGCTGGGATTTCCAAGTAAGCCACCATACCTGGCTTTTTACATGAGTTCTGGGTATTGAACTCAGACACTCATGCTTGCAAGACAAGCACTTTATCAACTGAGCTCTCTCCCAAGACTCCATGGGACACCCTCTTTTTTCCATGTGTAGAGTCTAAGCACATCTCTTCTGAAGCTACCTTACAGCCATAACCAGAAATAATGTTTGGCCATATATTTGTACATACCATGATGCAGTCATGGCAATACATATAATTAATTACTGCAATATGGATACTTAAAAAATATGAAGCTAAACACACAAATCCTGTGATTTACAACTTGATTTTTAAAAATCCTTAAATTTGTAATTATCTATATTATTCTCTTTATGTTAACTTTGTTCTTTTTTTTAAGGGTTTTTTTTTTACTATGTTTGTTTTGTTTTTTTAAGGTCTTCCTTTAGCCCCAGTTGGTTTGAAAGTCACTATGAAGACCAGGTTAGCCATGCTCTCACAGAGATCTACCTGCCTCTGCGTCCTGAGT
>NW_008342018.1:82780-83272 GCF_000622305.1 Nannospalax galili
CACAGTGTGTAGCTAACAGGCCCAAGGACATTTTGACTTTTAGCCCAGAACTGTTGACCAGATCTTAAACAGGATTGTAGAAGGTAGAAGAGAATTTCCCAAAATTAAAGAAAGACATCCCCATACAAATACAGGAAGCACATAGAACACCAAATAGACAGGATTAGAAAAGAAAGTCCCTGCGACATATCATAGTAAAAACACTAAATGTACAGAACAGAGAATACTGAAAGCAGCAAAAGAAAAACAACAGGTCACATACAAAGAAAAGCCCATAAGAATTACAGCTGACTTATCAATGCAAACTATGGAAACCAGAAGAGCCCTGACAAAGGTATTTCCAGTTCTACATGACAATAGATGCCAGCCCAGAATACTATAGCCAGAAAAAATACCTGAAATAGCCTGAAAAAATACCTGAAATAGCCTGAAATAGCCTGAAAGAATACATGTCCACAAAACCAGACCTCCAAAGAATACTTGAAGCAACAC
>NW_008342018.1:83451-150539 GCF_000622305.1 Nannospalax galili
CTGCAAGAAACTCATCTCACTTTCAAGGACAGACACTATCTTAAAGTGAAAGGATGGGAAAATATATACCAAGCGAATGGTACTAAGAAAAAAGCAGGTGTTGCAATTCTAATATCTGACAAAATAGACTTTAAACTAAAACTAATCAGAAGAAATAAAGAGGGCCACTTCATTCTGATCAAGGAAAGAGTTAACCAAGAAGACATTACAATCCTTAACATATATGCACCAAATTCTGGTGCACACGAATTCATAAAAACAACACTGCAGGACTTTAAGACACAGATTAACCCCAACTCAGTAATAGTAGGGGACTTCAGTACCCCACTGTCTCCATTAGACAGGTCAACTGGATAAAGAATAAACAGAAAGACGTCTGAATTACATTATAGCATACATCAAATGGACCTAACAGACATCTTTCGATTATTCTGCCCAAACACTAAAGAATACACTTTCTACTCAGCACCTCATGGAACTTTTTCAAAAATTGACCACGTACTTGGCCACCAAACAAACTTCAACAAATACAAAAATATTGAAAGAATTCCATGCATTCTATTGGACCACAAAGCAATAAAGCTCAAAATCAACACTGGGTGAAGCCCTAATCACTACACACACTTGTGGTGATTGAACAACACACTCCTAAACAATGAGTGGGTCAAAGGAGAAATTAAGAAAGAAATAAAAGAATTCCTGGAATTCAATGAAAAAGACAATACAATATAACACAACCTCTGGGACACACTAAAAGCAGTCCTAAGAGGGAAGTTTACAGCTCTAAGTGCCTACATTAAAAAATTAGAAAGAGCTCTAATAAATGACCTAACACTGCAACTCAAGGCAGTGGAAAGGCAAGAACAAGTGAAACCCGAACCCAGCAGAAGAGAAGAAATAACAAAATCAGAGTAGAAATTAATGAAATAGAAACAAAGAAAACAATACAACAAATCAATAAATCTAAGAGCTGATTCTTTGAAAAGCTAAACAAGATAGACAGACCCTTAGCCCAGTTAAACAAAGGAAAGAAAGAGTAAATCCAAATAGAGCAAATCCAAATCAACAAAATCAGAGATAAAAGGGGAAACATCACAGCAGACACCCAAAAGATCCACACCATTTTAAGGTTTTTTTTAAAAAATTTATTTTGTGTTTATGTGTGAGTGCTTACATGCTCATATATCATTCATACATATATGTATGCATACACATCATGCATACCTAGTGCCTGGGGAAGTCAGAAGAAGGCATCGGATTCCTTGGAACCAGAGTTATATGCAGTTGTGAGCCACCATGGGGTTCTAGGAAATGAACCCATGTCCTTTGCAAGAGCGCAAGTGCGGTTAAGCACTGAGCCATCTCTGGAGCCCCAGCTTCTTCTTTTTCAATGATTGATCAAAGCTCAATGGCATGAATATGCTATCATTTTTTAATGACTCCCTTTTTGATGGTAAATAAGATTGCTTTCCAATTTTATTTTAGCTTTTCAAAGCAATTACAGAAGAAACTTCAATGTATATGCCTAGTTATGCACTTAAAAAAGCTTTTCTTTGGGAAGATTATTAGAAATGAGGTCCTGAGTCAAGAACATGTTTTAAGGTATATGGATTGAGGGCTGGAGAGATGTCTCAATGTCTCAGAAGTTAAGAACACTGTTCTTACAGAAGACCCGGGTTCGAATCCCAGCACCCACATGGCAGCTAACAACTGTCCATAACTCCAGTTCCAGGGGATCCAACAGCCTCTTCTGTCCTCCGTGGGCATTGCACCACATGGGTGCACTTACCTACATGCAGGCAATATTCGTATACACATAAAGCAAAAATAATAAATAAAAATTTTAAAAAGATGTATGAATTGCTAATCAGTTGGTATGCAGTAGGGAACCTGCAGTGGTGGAATCTCATACACTGGTTATGGTGGGCATCTGTTCTGCAGAACACATGCCACTTAGGACGTTAGGAACTCTTATTCCATCCCTTAGACTGCTTTCTGCCGTAGTTAGTGTTGATTGTCACCTTGACAGGATCTAGGGTCACTGGGAGAATGTTTGTAAGCATGCCTGTGGAGGTTTATCTTGATTGTGTTAATTGAAATGGGAAGACCCATCATAGCTTTGTGGGGAGCCATTTCCTAGACAAAGGATCCCTGACTAGATAAACTGGAGAGCGGAGAACAATGTTTAGCATTACCATGTACAAGATCATTACTATCTTCAATATGATGTGATCACCTGTCTCCAGATCCTGGCACTGGAACTTCCCAACAGTGATGGACTAAAACTTGGAGTTGTGAACCAGAATAAACTTTTTCTCCCTTAAGTGGCTTCAGTCAAGGTATTGTTATCACAGCAACAGAAAAGAGAATAATGCATCCTCCAAAGTTCCATTAGTCTGTGCTCATTTCCATATTATAAAAGAAGCCCATCACTTGCTTCCTCACTTATAGTTAACATGCACCATTTTAGAGTGTAAGCAATCTGAGAAATGAAAAACAATAAATAATGGATGTGAAGTTCTAGTTATGCAAGATGAGCAATTTGCAGCAAGGTCTACAACACAGTATTGTGCCATGATTAATAAAACCACATTGTGCCACTTCAAAGTTTGTAGATCTCTTGTGAAGTGCTCTTACTACATACAATTAAAAATCCCTGACACTCTTTTTAAAAACTACATAGCTCTCTGATAACCAGAGTGGTGGCTTATTTTCATAAGTGTATAAATCAGCTTTGCTTCTTTTAGGAATTGCCTATTCATTTGTTTTGTTTTTCTATTGGGTTGTTTGATTTTTCATAATCAATGGGTGTGCTAAAACAGATTCTTATCTATAACAGCTATTATACCTTTGTTTAATATGTCATGGATGCTTTCCCCCATTTAATCACTTGTGTCAATCTTCAATTTTAGGGATGTTTTTGTTGTTGTGACAATATTTTAATTTTTTGAGCTCAAAATAGGATATTTTCTATTTTCTGTTATTTCTATTTTCTGACTTGCTTAAGGAAATCTTTTACATTCTAAAATTATTAAAGTATTTCCCTCTATTTTCTTTTCACACAGGCACATACAGTTTTAGTTCTTTACTCCTGTAATTTGTAAATGCTGCCTACAGTTGTAACCCCAGTTGTGGGGCTGGGATCTATATTTATATTTTCCTTGAAATAATAGATTTTATTGAATTATGCCACTCATTGAAGTCTATTTCCCCCAATAATGTGAAATATCATTTTTATATGTGTGTATATGTGCAAGTCTGTGCATGGGGGTACGGAGGCTTGTGGTACGTGCAGGGTGACGTCCTTGTATTTTTTTTTTGAGTCAAGGTCTTTCATGGAAGCTGGAGTTCACCAATTGTCTGTGGTGGATGTCCAGCAAGCCCCAGGAACCTCCTGTCTCTGACTCCAAGCCCTGAAATTACAGGTACACATTTCCATACCTGGCTTGTTACAGGGGTACTGGAGGTCTGAATTCAGATCCTCCTGCTTGTGCAGTAAATACTTTCCCTACCCAGCCATCTCCTCCAGCCCAAATCATCAAAAAATTCCTGTGTATGTATGAATATATTTCTGGACTGTGTTCTAAGGGCTTGTTTTTGAATTCTATGTGATTCCACTTAAGGCAATGCCTATAAGTGCTTGGTGCTAACTTAATTAAATTTCTTCTGATTTAATTCTGACTTTAAATACTTTATTATTCAGAGGTTTTTCAATATGCTCTTATTTTCTAACTTTCCAGACATGGACTCATGAATGCCAAGCAATTCCAGCCTACAATGGAAATTCTTAGCATGACGTACGTAGTCTTCTATGCCATGACTTCTGCCCATTCTACTGTGCATTTCAGAGTGATCCAGTAATTACTTCTTCAAATAATATTTTGTTTCATATCGTTGTATATGGGATCCTGTCTTGCTTGCTTTATGGCCTTTTGTGGCTAATACCATCATAAGTACATGAAACAGAGACTCTTTTCCCTATGTTAATGGCTCAGAGAATCTGTGATATTCTTGAAATTGATATGCAACATTTTGTGTACTTGTGAGTACCTGAATATATATGTGTGTCTGTCATTTCTTTTTCCAAATTCTGAAACTGGGCCATAAACTTCCAAAGGAGAGTGAGGGTCCCTGAAGGAAAGATGTGGCTAAAAATTTGTCAAGTTGAAATTTCCATTTGAATGATGAATTTTTCCTAAGATGACAGAGTTGATGATTAACGTGTGCATGTATCTGTGTGTGAACATGCACACAGGGCACTGAGACAGAAGATAAAACCAGTGAGTTCCTTCAGAGGTAAGAACTATTCACTGATAGCTTTAATTGCATCTCCTTTTCCTAATTTAAGTGGAGAATTAATGCTTTAGAATAGATCAGACCAAAAATACTCCCACATGCCAAATATCCATTGTAGAACAAAAGGGTTTTTTCAACATAAATTCCCTGAGTAATTGACTCTGCTCTCTTCCTTACTTAGTGTGTGGACTAACAGGATTGATTGTTTTGACTGACTTAACTCTGTTTCAGATCAATAGAATGACATGATTGGCTTTCTCTGCCATGGCATTGACTGAGTCCACTGGCTATTCTGGTGCCTGGGAGAAAGGCTGAGTGTCTTTAATCCAAGCCTTCCCTGCTGGAGACTAGTCTATGTTGGAGTTTTAGTTCAGGAACATTGAGCTCCATGTCAATGGAGTTTCTATTTCTAGTTTAGTTGCTTTGGGACAATCTTCTGTCTCTGCTCCAGTGAATCAGGATGATGTGGTCAGTCTTGGCCTTTCAGATCACAGACTGGCCCTAGGTGATGCTCAGCCCTACCTATGTGCTATAACATTTAGAAAATTAGTGATTGGAAGAAAAAATGGTAAGGCAATTAGAAGAAGAAATCAAGAAAATAGTGCAGGAAGGAGTTCGCCTGAATCTTTTCTTCATCAACAAACATGGCATTTAAATATAATTCAGCCATTTCTCTTAAACTTAGAAATTAATTTTACTTGAAAATATTTAATAAATACCAGCACAATATCTAATAGAGAGGGTTCAAAATACATAGTGAACTAGTTAACTGCATATCAAACAGATGGATTTGTCATGATAGTCTTTCCAACCTCCTTGTTTCTAGCTGAAGTTAACATTGACTCAGATGCAAGATCATCTCAGTAACTTATGTCAATGTATTTTGAGGGAAAAATTGAAGAGTAAATGATAAGCAATAATTTTCTTTATCTGAATCCAAGGACCCAAAAGTTGTTAGAGAAAATTAATTTTAAAAAGCATCAATAGTGCTGGGTGTGGTGGCTCACACCTTTAATCCCAGCACTTGGGAAGAAGAGGTAGGTGGATCTCTGTAAGTTCAAGGCCAGCCTGGTCTACATAGTGAGTTCCAGGACATCTGGGCTACAGGGAGACCCTGCCTCAAAAGAAATCAATAGTATACATGCATGTATATTTAAAAACAATTTTAAATTATTTATTATTTTTATTTTACTTGTATGAGTGTATTGCTTGCCTGTATGTAAGTGCATCCATTGGAGTGCAGTGCCAATGGAGGTCAGAAGAGGGTGTCAGATTCTCTGGAACTGGAGTTACAGACAGTTGTGAGCTGCCATATAGGTGCTGGGAACTGAACCCGGGTTCTTTGCAAGAACAGCCAGTGTTCTTAACCACTGAGCCATCTCTCCAGCCCTATTTTTTCATTGGATTTGAGCATGAGAGTCCTTTGTTCTGAACTTTTTAATTATTTCATGTTGACTATTACATAGTAAAACACACACACACACACACACACACACACACACACACACACACACACACACGCACACACATTCAACTTGAATAATTCTGAGTTAGTGGCCATTGCCTTGAAATCTTCTTTGGTGATTCACAAGTCTCTGTCATTATATTAAGACACAAATGAGTCCAGAAGGTTTAACAAATTGTGAAGAACATTTGGGAATACCTCTCAGTCAAAAATAAAATTCCCATTTAGTTATGAGCTCTTTGAAGTAAAGGGGTGAGTCATAGCCATGAATTGCTATTGCTTGGTTCAAAGTCTTGTGTGCATTTACTGCTCAGCCAATATTTAATTGACTGGAAGGATAAAAGAATGAGTGTAAGAACTTCTTCCACTAGAGATGGATGATATGGCAGAGAATTCTGAAGTGCTGCTGTAGTAACTATTTAACATCAAGTGTGGAGACTGACACATGTTATATGGTGTGTCACATTCTCATGTTATAGATAAAGAACATGAAACAGTGGGTTTACATGATTTGGTACACGGTAAATGTTCATGGCAGAGCCAAAATGTAAACCCAAGGCCTTTCCTAGCTTATTCCAAGGTTATGGTAAATTGATCAATAGAAACCCAAATTTGTAACTTGAGAAGGAAGGAGGAGATACCACAGAGCCACCTTTACAATAAAATAATGTTGATGCATTTCAATGAATCAGGGAGCTGACAGTAACGTTGTCAGTAATCTAAGTACTGGGGATGTGCTTCTCTGACCTTTTCCTTCCTATATCTTTCCTTTCTCCACACACCACCTCTTATATTTCTTTGTTAATATACTCAGTGATAAGCTAACTGAATTTCTACTAATTCTCCGTGCCTTGACTGACTTTACTTATAAGAGAACACAATTTTCAGTAAACTAATAGATATCCGAACAGACCCAAGAAACAATAGAGTGGAAAGATAATAGGTAAGAAGTGGGAGGGAGCTATAAATGATCTTTGAAAACAAAAGTGAATTATAATACTCATTAACTCTTGATTAGAGGGAAATTAGAAACTGGGTATTCTGTTTCTAATTCTGTGCGTCCCACACAGAATGAATTTGTTCTTTAATTTCAAGAAGCCACTGTTCTCAGATCGTCTGTATTCTCAGAATTGATTTACTTTGCTATTTTCTCCTCATAGTTAAAGGATTTTATACTGAGCCCCACAAGCTTTTGATATGGGATTTGTCTCCAAAGGAAACTGGAGCAGAAGAGATACCTGTAGTTAGTCTCTCAAGGCAAGAGTTTGTTTTCAGAGAAGAAAAAAAAAATACTATTATGGAAATTATGTTGATTCAAGCTTCTATTTTTTATGTAAGTAACCTTTCCTGTGACTGGTGTCTTATGGTTCAGCATTTTTAGATGTAAATATTTCTCCCTGACCCTAGCATAAATAAGTTTTGAGTAGCACTGAGGTATATTTGGCTTTAAAATCAGTGACCTCTCATCTAAAGGGCTGCCTGAAAGACACAGCAAAAGAGAGAGAGAGTGGGAGTGTGAGGAGGCAGTGGTTTGTTTAGTATTTATCAGGTTTCTCCTGTGTCTCCACTGGGGTCCACCAACTTGACTGTCTCTGCTCTTGCCACATTAATCACTTTCTCCTTTAAATTCAGGAGCATCATGCTTGGTATCCAGGGTCAAAGACAAGATAAAACAATGAGAAAGTCAATTATGGTAAATAAGCCTCTGATAGTAAGTTAGAGGTAGTTTCATGATGATTTTGGCAGCAGCTGGTAAAAGCAGTCTGCTTTCAATTTATATCATTAGGAGTAACTGTATTTATAACCTCTATTAGGAAAAATCTATGCCTGGGAAGGTGATAAGGTACAAATCTTGTTCCACTTTGAGTGATTTGAAATGTAAATATGCAGCATCTCTGGAGATAGCAGATTCTGCGCTTTTGAGGCAGGTATTTTTGTTCCCAGACAGCAGAGCCACTTGCCCGAGGCTGGAATCTGGTTTTTCTGCTTGTACCATCGACTACACTCAGCTCTGCCTATTGTAAACAGAATTCCATTCTTTTCAAAAAGGGAGTCTCTACATATTTTTTCTCTTTTGTAAAGTTTTATGTCTCTTCATGACAGAAGAAAGGATAGTAATACAATCTAAAATCAGGAAGTCAAGCAGACTGGCTTCTACTATTTTCAGAGATAAGGGCTTTCAATATCAACAGATGTCATCGTCCCTCTGTTCATAACACAGAGCAGCTAGATGTTTAGTAATTCATTCAATGCATGTCTGTATCATCTTCAAGATCTGCATGCATTTGAACAATAGTGGTGAATGCAGGAGTACAGTAGATCGTCTATGAGTGGAGTGACTATCACCCTGGAAGCATCCTCGTGGCTTCACATCACTTGATGGAGTCACCAAGAACGTCTCCTTTCCCCTCCTCCTCATTTTTCCCCTCTCACAGCATTCTCTCTTTAGAACCGGCACTGCATTCTCTCCAGACCCCACCCAACCCTACCTATTGGCAATCAATGGCTGCTGGGAGGGAGAGAGACAATCTTAATTAAGGGTGTAACTCTTGGTAGGTTAACCAGGCTCTAGTGAATGGATCCACACCAAAGGGCATTTGGGGATACAAGTTTGAGTTTCTCTGTGTGTGTATTAGAGTAAACTGAATGGCAGTATACTAAGGGGGCTACAGTAGGGGGAGGAGATCTAATTAAAATCAAAATACACTGTATGAAATTTGTAAAGATTCAATAAAAATAGAACCCATAATAGTGATCTACTTCCTCCAAATAGGCTCTACTTTCTAAAGTTTCTAGAATCTCCCCAAAATAGCATCACTAACTGTGGACCAAATCTTTCAATTCAAGCTCTGTGGGAGGATACTTCATACATAAATCACAGGATTCCACCTCTGGTCACCAAAAGACCCATGTCCATGTCGTAATAAAATATATTTACTCCATCTCCAGGAGGCCTCATGACCATAACAGTTCCAACATTATTCAAAAGTCAAAGCTTAATGCCTCCTCTGAGACCCAGGGAAAACTTTTAAATGAAATCTCCTATGAAAATCAGAAAGCAAGTTACATATTCCCAAGATAAAATAGTACCAATTAAACATTCCTGTTCCCAAAGGGAAGAACATAAGAATAGCAAGGAGGGATTAAACCAATAGAAGACCAAGAAACAGCAGAGGAAACAGTGAATCCTATAGCATCATGGCACATGTTGTTTTGTATACTTGGTATGTATTGTCATAATGTGAGCTCCCATGTGCCTGGGCAGCCCTGCTTCTATAACCTTACCATTTGAGACTTACTTTGGTCTCTCTTGGGCTGGCTCTGCTTGCTGCTGTCAGCTTTCCTTGGCAGACATCCCATGCTCTCAGCATCTCCAGGATCCTGGAATCTCCACTGCAACTTTGCCTTTAATCTCATAGTACATATACCATACTGTCAGACAGTGCCTATCAGAATTATAACCCTGACGTACATTACCTGTCCTCCTATACTTTCCTTTGAAATCTGAATGGAAGCTTCTATGATCTTATAAGTCTCACAATTGGTATGTCTAAAAAACCAGAATTATGGTGGAGAACCTCAAGGTCTTCTGCATGCTTGAATAGTACTTGAACCTTCATAAATTATAGCTACAGTGGCCTCTGAGTTCCTGGCCAGTTGAATATGTGAAATGAATTCTAAGGAAACAACTTCTTAGGCAGTTCTGTGCTAGCAGGGCACTCTGAAAGTGCTCTCTTACCTCTTCCATGCTCTTGATACTGCTATGTGTATGAACTGGAAAATTCCAAAGATTTCCTCAAGTATGGTGTACTTAGCTTTTTTAGACTATTTTCCTTATCCCCAAGTTGACACAGGTTTTTACGACTACACTGCAAAATTTCCAAGTCTTTCTGGTCTGCTTATTGCTCGTACTTATCACTTAAACCTGGCTAAAAGTGGATAGCAATAACCATGCCACAATCTGCATGCTGCATTCTCTTTACACTTTCTCCATCACAGTCCATAGTTTTTAAGCTCAGCTTCTCACAAGTTTCAGAGCATAGATATAATATAGAGAAGTACGTAGAGTAAATCCATAAAATACCCCTTGGCTCTTGGATTCAATGTATGTAGCCTCATTTAAAGCCATCTCTAAATAATCACACCCAAGAAAAATTTCCAGGGTCTGGGGGCTTCTAGAAGGAAGGCCAGATGAATGAACCAGAACCATTGACACATCTGAGACCTCAGTGGAGGTGGCTTGTCCTGTCCCATAAAGTCTCTTACTCATGACTCACAGGCCAGCACACACTTCCTTACATAGAGCTATCAAGACAGAAAGAGGACAAGAGAGGAAGGAAGCTGCCAGCCTTCTAGATGTCAGTATTCTGAAGTCACACAAGATCACTTCTTCTGTCTTCCATTTGCTTAGCAAGCCACAGGACAGGGACAGCTCATATCAAGGGAAGGAGAAGAGTGCCAAAGCCATCTCCCAGGGAGGCATTAAAGCAGCCATTCCTGCTAACAATGTATTGGAGAAGATTTGTGCTAATCTATCGATTTCTCTATAGATAAAGATTCTTAGAATTTGCTAAGAACAGCTGAACATTTTGTGTGTGTGTGTGTGTGTGTGTGTGTGTGTGTGTGTGTGTGTGTGGTCTTTGTATGCCACTGAGAGCTTGTGGAAGCCAGAGGACAATCAAGTGTATTGGTCTTATCTTCTACCTTATTTGAGATTTGGGCTCTATATATACTAAGCTAGCTATCCTACAGACTTCTGGGGAATGTCCTGTTGCTGCTTCTCATCTTCTAGTAGGAGGGCTGGGATTATAGACACTCATGCTATTCAACTGGTTTTTGCATGAGTTCTGGGATTTTAAATTCAAGTCCTTATGCTTGTTCAATAATTACTTTTGTCCATTAAGTCATCTCCACAGGCATAGAACTGTTTAAAAATATTACTAGACAATATGCAGCACACATTTTATGGTACAAAGGAATACACAAGTATTGTACAACATTATCCTTCAAATTGAGCAGCTGCCGTCTTCATGAGTTCAGCTGTACCTGCTCACAAAAGATGATCATAGCCAGGCTTCTTGACTACTCATGTTCCCTTATAGAAAGATAGGTAAGGGAGAATCATTGGGCCCTCACCTGAGAATCCAACTCCTTCAAGTAATTTGTATGTGACTTTGTCTTTAGTGCATGTTGCCTAGGGGTCTCAGGGAGGGGCCAGAGTATACAAGATTAGTAGAAGGGGAGTCCATCTTTGTAGCTATGGGGAAACCATCCTTTTGCTGTGTGCAGACTTTCCAGTGTGGCTGCTTTGGGATCACCCACATTCTTGTAAGCAACGCCTCACCCATGCTCTGTAAGTAAGTCCAGTAAACTTATTAGCTCCCTGGAGGAACCAATTTGTCATTGGAACCTTATGAAAATGGAGGTGGATGTTGGCTAGTCCCCCACCCCCAGGGAGAAAATTCTTGAAACAAGATTCATGGTAGTTTCTGTTATCTGTCTCCTATTCTTTATACTTAATAACAGGACCAGATGTTTTAAGGAATATACAAAGTTGAATCTGGATTCTTTATTTACATTCTATGCTCTTGTCGTCCCACAGTTAAGCTGCCTTCAGAGATTCTTCTTTAAACTATCATTCTGTAATGCAGCCTGTACTTATGTATTTGTTTGAACTCTTGTGTGTTTGGTAATAAGGTAATCACATAATGCAATGGTCTGGACTGTTTGCCTCTAATTTGAGAGTTCTGTATCTATATTTTCTGCCAGAATAAGAATTCCGTGCTTGACACAGCTTAAGTATTTCATTACTTAATTGCTTAATTAGTTCACAGGAATTTGTGATGTGAAGAACCTCTTCTTGTTTGGAATCTGTATTACAAATAAATCCTACATTCGTCCAGAGTTGTGACATTCCATGAGGTATCTGATCTAATGATTTGGGCTGCAAGTAACAGAGCACCTGGATCAGACTGGCTGAGACAGTGACTATAGCATCTCTTGTGACCTTAATTAATTTAGAAACTCAGTGGATGGCTCTGTTGTTTCTTCTCTAGTGTTAATTATAACCTCTTGCATTTATCAGGAGAGAGAGGAAAAAAAAAAAAAAAAACAACTTTCTCCTTCCAAGCAATGAACAGCTACCATTTAGTCTGGTTAAGCCATCTTTGGTCACATGTCCACTCTGAAAGCATTAACCCTTCCCTGGAAACGTCCTCAGCTGATTGAGCCTAAATATGAATTTTCTTTGGACCAGGAATGTTGTAAAGTGTAAAGGAGGTGATTCAGTAAAATTTAGGTTCTAGGAAGAATGTAGAAAGGGGAAAGGGGGAAGAGTAGGCAAACAAATCAGTCTTACATGTCGGGTAACTGTCATGAATATTCTCATAGAAAATAGTAGCCCCAGACGACACAACAATTATAGAAACTGAAGTGACTGTGGGGGTAAAAATAACAACAAAAGATCATAAAGTTTCAGAAGATATTTCAAAATGATTAAAATTTGATAAGCTTAGTTTCTATTTTGTATACTCTGCACAAAGTCCCAGCATGAGTCCTCCATCTCCTGATCTCCTTTTTATTCAATATTACCTAATAGACAAAAATATACATAGGTATGGTGGGTGCCTAGAGTCTTGTTGTGAGTTTTCCTTCTGAAAGAAGGTTACTGGTCCCTACTGGAGGTCACATATAAGAGTGGTTCAGGATGATGGATGGGCAAGGGAGCTACTCTTCCCTGGGCTCTTCTCATTTTTACTACTTCATTCTATTTTATGGTTATTTTATTTTTTAATTGAATTTTTGTGAATTTCATACAATATATTTTGATCATTTTAGACCCCTTTCCCTATCTGAACCCTTCTTATAGCACCCCCCACCAGATTTCATATACTCTGTCATATATGTTAAGACCTATCGAGCCAAGTTTGTGTTCCTACATGTTCTTAGGTGTGAGTCCTAATAGGTGTGTTAACCTAATAGGTTAACCTATTTAGCATTACTCCCTTAAAGAAAACCAACTCTCTCTCTCCCAGTAGTTGTCAGTTGCCAATAGCTCCTCAGTTAAAGTTGGGACCCATTTCCCACTTCTATGTTAGTTTGAGCTTGCATGTGTCTTGTATATGCTGTTACCATTGTTGTAAGTTCATATGTATAACTTCCAAGCTGTATGGAAAACTCTGTTTCCTTATGGGCATCTACCACCTTTGCCTCTTACAGTCTATCTGGTTTTAAGCACTCTACAGTCTCTTATTCTCTGCACTTTGGTCCGTTGTGACTTTCTGGCTTAATCACCAACTGCTGCATAAGAAAGATTCACTGGTGAGAATTAATATGCTTTCTGTCCCTTGTTCTGCTCTGTTCCCTGAATCTTAGGTGTAGAGGTTGAATTGCAGATGTGTCACTTAGGACTGAACACCTCACAGACACTTATTCTTTGCATTTGAAAAAACACAGTGGCAGGCAGGGGAAAACTTCCTTCAAGTTGTTGAGCAGAGTTGTCCAAAAGACTCCCAAAATGACACAGCCTAGTGCCATAATCCTTGATTGCCTCCCAGAGCTTGAACATGGAATAAAGACAAAGTAACATACAAATTACTTGGAGGAGTTGTTGGATCCTCAGGTGAGGGTCCAATGATCCTCCCCTACCTTGAAGGTAAGACCCTATTGCTGAAGACAGGACATACTTTGGGCACAGTACTTGAAGCAGTGGAGCTGTAACTGACCTGGAAGCCTCCTCCCTGAAGACTAGCTCTCATGGTATCAGAGGATACTCTACAAGCTGCCAAGGGAGAAAACCAATCAGTGGTTCCACCTAGCTGTAAAGTCTACTAAACACAACAATGAATGGTTCAGAAAACTATGTTTTGGTGCAGTAGTGGCACTTTTATCTTGTGGGCAATCAACGGTTGTCTAATTGGACTTAAGACCTGCTCAATGGGAGTGAACTCATATGTGGTACTGTAAACATAGCCAAATACACATGGATGGAGAGGTCATAGATCCTAGAGGAAAAACCTCCTTTTGTCACATCCCTAGACCAATGTAATTTCTTACATTTCTAAGTATGTATCCTTATATTTACAGACAAGTATGCCTTACTGATCATCAAAGAAGCTTCTTTTTGCAGCAGATTAAGACAATTACAAAGTTATTCCTTCCTTTTAAACTCCACAAGTATTTGAAAGTAAGCTCCCAGGACAGCAATGTATATTTGACTTACTGTTGACCAATAACAGCACAAAACAGACACTGAATGAACTATTGGGGAATGAATTGCTGCAAAACATTCACAGAGCATCACAGAGCAGAGGGTAGCCTTAGAAATCGGAGACTTTTAGCTTGTTAGTGGGATGAGAGAGGGCTCTGTTGGTTGGTCACATAGTTGAGACCACATGAGTCATCTTCCAAAATTGTCAGGGTTTTTGCTTTTATTTAGCAGAACCAAAACTAAACAGTTACATCCTCAGAGGAAAAAAACCAGCTCGAGTTAATGTCTAATGATGATGTTTTAAGAAGAAATTTAATTAGGGTTCATAGGTTTTGTCATGTCACATGTTGCTTTTAGCTTTTCCTCAGGAAAACATGTTAGACATGGACTGAGTAGAAAGCACCCCCGTATGTTTTGTTCTAAGATGTTGGTGTGAATGACTGCTCTTTGATGCCAGTGCTGTGAAATTTAGATACAAACATCTTGATAAAATATGAATTTCCAGCTTCCTCACAACCCTTTGATTTACCTTGTTAGTAAGTGAGTGACAGCTGGTGGCACACAACAGGGCTGGTAAACACAGAGGCTGCTGCCATTTGCCTGAATAGTTGCATTAGATGCCGAGGCTGATTCTCTTCTTTCAGTCCATTGATTACCATTGCTTGTGTTAATTCAGCTGCAAGACTGAGGCTACCATGAAAGAGGTGTGGTCTCTTGGAACTGTTAATGGTAACAACCTCAGTCTTTTTTATTTAATTAATTAATTAATTAATTAATTAATTTTTGTATGTCTGCTGAAAGGGTACAGTCATTCTCCGAGAGAATTTTAACGGCTCCTCTGTAGGCACTAAGAAGAACCAGTACCAGGTCTGTGTCGGGCTTATCACCTTTTGAAACATGTATATTTTACTTTTGCCCTGGCAGGCTCTTTTGCTGTTTTAATATGGCAGCTAGAGTGATCCCATTCAAAAATAAGTCAGATGATCTCATTTCTCCACTCAGAGCCTTCTGGCAGTTTCCCATGTCTCAGAATGAACATCAAAGTCCCTGCTTTAAGCAAGCAGTCTTGGATTCTCTGTCTCTCCCTTCACCTGTCTGATGTCATCCTCTCTCTCCATTCCTGTTGCTTACACTAAGTCACACTGGCCCCCGTGCTATTTTCTTGGAACTCCAGCCTTCCTCAGAATCTTGGTATTTTCTGTTCCTGCAGTTTAGGAGGGTTTCTTCCGTGACAGCAATGTGAGGAGCAACCCACTTTCTCCAGGTCTTTCTTTGAAAGCCCCTTTTCTTTCTTTCTTTCTTTCTTTTTTTTTAACTTTTACAAAAACTTTATTGAGAATTTCATACATGCATATAAGGTGTTTTGATGAAATCCATGCCCACTCCCTCCCCTCCAACATTCCCTGCTCTGAAGAGGTAACCCTAAGTCTTTTAAGGATTAGCTACAAGCTCCCAAGTACTTTTGACATTTTTTGCCTTTGGAATAGAGTGTGTTGCTAACAGGCCCAAGGGCATTTTGACTTTTAGCCAAGAAACTGGCTACTTTTCTTTGGGGTCTTTTTACCCTAACTGCCTAGCCAATTCCTACCTCCTATTCTTATCACACCATCCTCTGAAGGGGTTACCCAAATTGCCAATCTGGAATAGGGATGCAGACTGCTCTGGCTTCTGCCATGCTGAACAGGGATGCAGGGTAAGGCAATTGAAAGTCTCTTTTCATCAAAGACTTTTCTAGCAACCTCAATAATCTCTCCTGTTACCTCAACAGTAAATATTCCATCCTTCTCTCCAGCTTTTATTTTGTTTTTGTATCAGTTTTACTATTTGCTTGAAAATTGTCTTCCTCATTAGAATATAAGCTTTACAATGGAAGAGCTGTCCCCTGCCCTCACCCCACACCCAATACCTAGAAAAGCTCCAGGACCACACAAGATTCACAATCAATCTTTTGAATGCTGAATGGCTTTCATTCTTTCAGCCATATTCAGTCTTCATTTATGGAGAGCAGCCATTATGCTGAACACGTATGCAACAAAAAGGAGCATGAGGCAAGGCCTCTAACCTCATGGAATTTAAAAGCAAGAGTGAAAAGGAAGAATTAGGCAATTATCCATCTTATACAGTGGAATTTGAATTTCCTAGGAATTAAATTACAGCATTCATGATTCTTAAGTGGAGCAGCGAGGATGAACACCCAGAAATTTAAAATTAAAATGTTAACTCTCTTCCTCGATGCCATGCTAGGGTTAAACTCCCTCCTCTGGAACATGGCTAATTGCACATTTGTGCTTCCTCCAAATGCCCTTCATTGAGCAGAGCTTTGCTGCTGTTTTCATCTATTGGGCTTGTTCTCTAAGGTGCTAAGGATTATCATTAGGCAAAATTCATCAATCATTATTATTGTGGATAAGCTTCATTTGATCTGCCCTTCAAGAACTTCAAAATAACAATAACATCTATTTCATCTCACTCATTCCAAATTTAAAGTAAGTCCTTTAGCTTCTGAAACACATAGGGCGATGTGAAAATTAAATCTATTGTAAAGTAGGCATTCTATCTCCTGGTCATACTAGAAGCTGGTTTTGAAAAGGTTAGCGTGCCTGTTAAATTTCATCTCTAAGTTGTAATTCCATGGTTTTAAGTTTGATATTTTTAATCTGAATGAAATGTTTTTATATTTTATTATTTTTATTTCATATGTATGAGTGTTATGCCCAAATGTAGGTGAGTGCACTCATGTCATGCAATGCCCACGGAGGACAGAAGAAGCTGTCAGATTCCCTGGAACTGGAGTTACAGACAGTTGTTAGTTGCCATCTCCCATGTGGGTACTGGGATTTGAACCTGGGTCTTCTGTGTTGTTTAAGACAAACAAGTGTAATTAAATACTGAGCCATCTCTCCAGCCTCCTGAATGAAATCTTAAAATGAGGATCAACTTTGAAGTCAATGGTTACTATGGACTCTAGTTTTGTTATATTGGAGATTTTCAGAGAATTTCAGACTTTTCAAAAATTTAAATTTGTGTGCATGTTTTAAGAAAGAAAAGAAATCTCCTAGATGTCAAAAGCAAAGTTTTAGAGAGACATTGGTCCATGTCTTAGGAACTCATGATATATGTTGTTCTGCAAATGTGGAGGCTGTCCTACATCTGGAAATGTGTCACTTCCCAAGAGAAAAGCTTGTCATTTGCATTGCTATTTGATGGTCTACACCAGGCCACAGTTGCTCTGGTGCAGAGAAAGCCTCAGTGCTGTTGGAATAAGTCCTGTCAGTCTGTGTTGAACAGCTTTCTGGGACAAACAACAGAAATAAGCAACTTACAAAGAGGTTTGTAGTGTCACATCTTCTAGATGATTCTGCCTGTCACTCTTGTTCTGGGCATGTGGCAACATGTTATAATATAGTATGTGGCATAGCAAAACTGCTACTCTGGTGCCCAGGAAGCCAAAGGGAGGAAGAGGCAGAGACTAAAGTCTCATTATCCTTTTAAAGAACCAGTCTTAATGAGCTATGATCTTCTACTAGGCTCCACCTCTTAAAGGTTCCACCACTTCCCACCAGCACCAAGTCAGGGATTAAGCTCTTAACACATGGGACTTTGGGGGAACATTTCAGAACCAAGTAATAGCATAGCTTCATGCTACACTTCATAGGCTACCCAGAGACTTGACTCTAGAAAGTCCCTTCCCATTATAACTTGTAATTTGGGGTGAACATATGTGTGATGAGAGCATGGTTATTCCTCCCTTTGTTTCTTTACTTCTTGTTTTGGATCTTGGGCAGGAGGAGTCTTTTTTGGATATGAGGACACCATAGCATGCAGGGGGAGGGCCACTTGTTTGTTTTTGAAAAAGTTCTCTTGAAGACCAATTCCTGTTCTCTCTGAGTGGAATTGGGAATGAATCAAAGGGCTACCTGTGGAGTAAGGTGTAATGCCAGGACCCTGGGGGAGGAAGAGGTGGGAAAGACAGAACCAGGTCAAAAAGACTTACAGCTGTCTCTTCTTGTTTTCCTGAACATAAACAGACTCTACTGTCAAAGAACAGGCATGTTAGATTTGCTGTTCTCCTAGCTTCAGGGACCTTGTAAAGACAGGTTTATCACATGACATAAAAATTATGTGCATTCTTCAATAACCCAAAAGATAAGTGAATTGGCTTCATGAGGGTAGCATTAAATATACAATGAAGACATAAAAAAATAATTATTAGATATAATTCCCCCAATGATAGTCATGATATTTTCCTGGAAATTTGTGGGAACATTTAAAGACTTTCGGATGGGTTAAATTTCATTTAAGAATCTTCATTAACATTAGCATGAGCTCAGAGTTGTAGGAGGTAAATATGGAGCATGTTGCTGTGTTTATCACACCATGCAGGCAGGGGATGGTCAAAGTCATTCCTTTAATAATTAGGTCAAGCAGATCATCTTATTTTCATCCTCTAGCATTAGCTGGTTTGTGGATATGTTGCTCTTGGAATGAAAATGTCCAGTCTTCTGAAGAGAATCTGCTACCTTAATTAATTCAGTCTTATAAATTCAAAGAAAATATAACACCAAATTTAAAATTTTGTATTTTAAAGAACTAAGACATTTCAAATCATATTCTAAGTATTTTTTAAATTTTTACAAAAACTTTATTGAAAATTTCATACATGTACATAAGGTGTTTTGATCAAATCCATGCCCACTCCCTCTCCTCCAACATTTCCCCCTTTGAAGGATTAGATACAAGCTCCCAAATACTTTTGACATTTTGGCCTTTGGAATGGACTATGTTGCTAATAAGCCCAAGGACATTTTGACTTTTAGCCCAGAAACTGGTTACATTTCTTTGGGGTCTTTTTACCCTAACTGCCTAGCCAATTCCTACCTCCTATTCTTATCACACCATCCTCTGAAAGGGTTACCCAAATTGCCAGTCAGTAATAGGGATGCAGACCGCTCTGGCTTCTTCCGTGCTGAACAGGGACGCAGGGTGAGGCAATTGGAGTATCCCTTCAGTGGGTCTATCTAAAAGACTCTCAAATTATTTTATTTAAAAAAATGTCTTTTTATTTTATGTGTATGAGTGTTTTGCCTGCATATAAGTGCATCATGCAATGTCTACAGAGGGCACAAGAGGGCATCAGATTCCCTAGAGTTACAGAAAGTTGCTAGCTACCATGTGGGTGCTGGTATCTGAATCTGGGTCCTCTGCAAGAGCAACCAGAGCTCTTAAACACTGACCCATCTCTCCAGTTCCAGATTCTAAGTATTTTAGATATCAACTCTGGTTACAGAAACTGTGAAATCATTATTAAAATTATTATTTAAATAATTTATGAATGTTTAAAAATAAAAATAAATAGTAAACAGAGGGAAAAAAGATTTCTGTGTGTGTTGTTTATGCTTTTGTACTTGTATATTTGCATATGTGTGGACACACATTTGTGTGCAGGCACAACAGCACATATGCCAGAGGTTGACAACAGGTGTCTTCTTCAATCATTCCACCTTGTGTACTGAATCAGGTTGTCTTGCTGAGCTTGGAGCTCACCATTTTGGCTAGCCAGCTGGCTGTAGGATCCCCAACTCTGCTTCTGGAGTGCTGGGATTACAGGAGAGCTGCCATACCTGCACCTATTTACATGAGTGTTAAGGATCCAAATTCCAGTCCTCATGCTTGTACAGCAAGCACTTGACCCACTGAACCATCTCCTCAGTCTGCAGAATAGATTTCTTGTTGCACATACTTTAATTTGTCTAAAACTCTCTGCTTAATTCTAGTTTTGTTATATACTTTGTCTGGGTAAGATGATGGCATGGATAAATGTTTCTATACTGTCTCATGTTAATTGGATTCATTGATGTGTTTTCTAGTGACTTATTGGAAATGAATATAATCCAGTATGAAATAATATCTCTAAAAGGTATGTATAGAGTTAACAGAATGAGCTTACTGGCATGGAGAATCTAAATCAGTCGGCTAAAACTTATCTAAAGAACATATCTTGTGGAGTAGCCTAACCCTATCCAACATTTTCATCACTGTGTACTTGTCTAAGTGCTTTTCAATAATTTATCAGCCTGAAATCTGCATTTGCCCTGCCCTATAAAGAACTTTGATGTACACACAACTGTCAGCTGCTAGCTGGGTAGCAGAGATGCAGTGTTGCTCAGATTAAGCTTCCTCTTCTTGGCCTCGGTGATGGATATTAATAAGTTTACTACTCTGTACGTGGACTGTCTCATAACTGAACAGGATGGGAACAGGGGATCATTTTGCATACTGAAAGCTTCGTTTGGCAGTCATAATCGAGACACTCCTGCCCAGAATGCTTTCAACATTCTTCTCCTTAATACCCAGATGGGGCCAAACATAGAAGCCCTCCAACTCTCCCATGAATAAGGACATTACACAGATGGAAACCAGGAGAGCCTCTGCAAGAGATATCATTCCTGCCAAATGTTTGAGCTGGGGAAAAATGCAATCCATGTAATGTGTCTATATTCTCTGGAGATTCATGAATGAAAGAGACAACTCTTCATGGCTCTAGGGATATGGAGACCATGAATTTTACAACCGATAGCAAGACACCCATTCCTGACCCAGCTGCAGACCATATGTTTTAAATATAGAGAATTTTTATTGTGCTGGATAACTTTAGTTGTCAACCTGACACATCTGGGTAGAGGGAACCTCAGTTGGGGAATTTTCTCCATTGAACTGGCCTACGGCCATGTCAGTGGGGCATTTTCTTGATTGTTGAGAGAGGTGGGAGGGCCCAGCCCACTGTGGGTGGTGCCACCCCTGGGCAGGTGGGCCTGTGTTGTATAAGAAAGCAGGCTGAGCACTGGCCAGGGGAGCAAGCCAGTAAGCAGCACTCCTCTATGGTCTGTGTTCCAGCTCCTGCCTCCAGATTCCTGCCCCGAGTTCCTACCTTGGGCTCCCTTAGTGATGAACTGTGACCTGAGAGATGTAAAATAAATAAACCCTTTCCTCCCCAAGTTGGTATTGGTCAGAGTGTTTTTTCACAGCAATTGAAGGCAAACTAGAACATTCATAAAGAAGTATCCACGGGAAAGCTCTGGTTTCTATTTGGAAATGATAGTCATTAGTTCATGTCTTGAAGGTAAGTGTTTTAGCGTGGAGATTTGACCTCTTTCTCAATAAGGAACTTTCACTTTATCTAGGCTCTAAAGATTTCCTTAAAAATACTCAGAAAATGTCTTTCATCTCACTTTTGGATGATTCCATAGAGATAAAAGGCTTACCTAAATAAGTGGCACAGTGACTTGAATTATCTTGGGGGCTCTTGCTAAATCCATTTAATTTCTGAGTGGCACATTATATCCCATAACCTAGAAACAACTTTGGGCATCTGCTTATTAGAGTATTTGAGTGGAGCCTTAGTTACTGGAGGCAAACAGCATTTAGAACCAGAAAACAAGAAGAAATTCCATTGGACCATTTCCTGGTTAATTACTGAGCCTAATTTATGATCTTCAAAATAGATCTAACAACAATATGTAGTGAAAAAAAGGCTTTGTCCCTGTAATAAAATCAGTGTTACTGAGTCCTATTCATTTCTTCTAATGTCTATATTCTAAATGTTCTTGTTAGTACTCTGAGGTTTAAAAATATGATTCCTCCCTCCCTTCCTTCCTTCCTTCCTTCCTTCCTTCCTTCCTTCCTTCCTTCCTTCCTTCCTCCCTCCCTCCCTCCCTCCTTCTCTCCTTCCCTCCCTCCCTCCATCCCTCTCTTCTCTTTTGTGTTCCTTATCCCCCCTCCTTCTTTCCTTCTCTCTTTCCTGCTTCCACTGGGAATGAACCCAGGGGCCTTGAGCATGCTAGGCAAGTGCTGTGTCATTCAGCTCTATTCCTAGCCAAAGCCCCTTATTTCCTTAAGGTATACACACACACACACACACACACACACACACCTGGTTTCTCAGTGAGCTAAACAAAACCATGTTTTTGCCCATTATATCAGCTGGTGAGAAGCTGAGTCGACTTGGAGTCAGGCTGAGTGTTGATTTCTGGTTTGTTTTCTAAGCTTTCTTCCCATAGAGGACCAGTAAGTAGCTTCTTGAAGCATGCTCTTTCAAGTCTACAGGCAGGAGAAGTCCAGGGATTTGCAGCACTATGTCTGCATTGCAGTTGTGAACATTCCATTGGCCATTGTGAGTCACATGACCAAACCCAAGTCAAGAGATAGTGAAGCAGACCGCATGCTCCACGGCATATGTCTGACCTTCCCTATTTAATGTGTACCAGTATTTCAGTTCTTTGGAAGAGGTCTTCAAGCAGCTTGCTTCCTTTTAAAGAGAAAGAAAAATGAAAATATTAACAAAACAATTGATGCTAAATCCAGATGTAAAGTTGGGCCACAAGTATCACTTCTCCTTTTTTCTGCTAGAAGGTCTAGGAAACTGTATCTCCCCAGCATTGGACTGGAATTTGCACTTGAGGTTTGAAATCTAACGAAACACAGATCTACTAATCATTGTTTTCATATACTTTTTGTTGATATTTTATTTTTAAATTTGTATATCAAAGCAGAGAATGTGTGAATGTTTGGGTTAGGATAATTATTGAGCTTCAGCAAATTTCATTAGTTTTTGTTTTGTTTTGTGTTTGAGACAGGCTTTCAAGTATTTCAAGCTGGCCTCAAACTCACAATATATCAAAGACTGGCTTGGAATCCCTGATCCACTACCCCCAAGTGCTTGTGTTACAGGTGTGTGCCACTACATGAGATTTGATCTCATTGGTTTTTAAAGTCTCAGTCCTATTTGTTCCTGGAAAAACAAGTTAGTGGCAAAGCTGACTACAATGCAGTATGCTGAATGCATATTTTAGTGTATTCTTGTGTTTCTAGACTCACAGCGTCACAGAATGTCAGCAGAGAATGGCATTTCCAGGTATGTAGGCCTTATACCCTGATGTTGGGAAGATGCAGCAGGTCCAGGGTCTTGAGTCAGTGCTAAGTGACACAAGTGAACTCCTGGAGTCAATGTCTACAACATACTTACTGCTCGCTCAGTGTCAGAAACAGGGCTGACAGGGCTCAATGATTTAAGATTATGTTGCTATTACGAATTTTCTTTTAGGGCCTGAAGAGATAGCTCAATGATTAAGAGCACTGTGTTCTTGCAGAGGACCGGGGTTTGGCTCCCAGCACCCACCTGGTGACTAACAACCATTCGTAATTCCAGTTTCAGGGGAACCCGACACCCTCTTCTGACCTCGGTGGGCACTGCATGACAAGGGTATGCTTACATACATACAGACAATACACTCATGAATATAAAAAAAAGAATAATAAATAAAAAAGTAAAAAGAAATTTTTTCTTTTTTTTCAGTTTTTAGGGTTAGCTTTGAGGATATTTATTTCCAGAAAAGAAGGACCAGGTAGCTTTGCATCTACTTTGGTATTTCCTCGTCATGCAGAAGTGTGAAAAATGTCTGTGAAGAATGAAAAGCCGTCAAGAGAAGATAATCAGGTGCTCACTGGCTTTCTCTTTCCTGCATCCAGGATGGTGATTTCTGACAGAACTCCCAGGAGTGTTTAGAGAAATAAGTAAAACATTGAATTTAAAGGGCAAGGCCTGAGTTTGGGGCCCAGTGCTAAGCTTTATTATGTATATAGCCGTGGGTGGGCCCTTGAACACCTTGGAACTTGGAGCTGGCATTTCTTTGAATTTTTTTTTTTTTCTAATATTCTCTATCGCTTTGTGTCATTCTGTATCCTTGATTACTCTAGCCTGGAAGTTATGATTTTTGCTTTCCTTTCTTTGTTCTTCTACTTTATTTTCAGATTAAAAAAATATAAATTAACTATACTTTTAAATACCCTTCATTTCAGTTTCTTGTTCTTATTTTCCGATTTTTTTTGGTGCTAGGAGGTGAACCAGGGACTTTGTGCGTGGACACCAACTAGTGAACCAGGGGCTTTGTGCACAAACCAACTACTTTACCACTGAGACACATTCCCAGCCTTATTTTTCTAATTTTTTGCATTAGATATTTAAATAATTATTTTCACCTTCTTCATCTCTTTTAATGTAGATATTTAAGTTATTTATTTTTCACTTGTCTATATTTTACA
This sequence comes from Nannospalax galili, assembly GCF_000622305.1. Lineage (NCBI taxonomy): Eukaryota > Metazoa > Chordata > Mammalia > Rodentia > Spalacidae > Nannospalax > Nannospalax galili. The sequence continues at coordinate 107,520 of NW_008342018.1, forward strand.
AATATTTTCATTAGGCTTTAATTTCCTTCTAGATACTTTTGTTGATCACATACAGTTTTATATACTGTACTTTCACTTAATTTTTCATTATTTTATTTTACTTTTGGATAGTTAATACATGCATATGACTTAAAAAGGAAAACTATAGAATAAGACATAAGCTGAGGAATACAGTATCTTTAATTTTTAGAATTTCATAAACGCACACAGTGTGTTTTTATCATGTTCACCTTCTACTCTTCCCCCAACTCCTTCCGGTTTTGTCCCTCATCCTCACCCTTCCCATTTGTGTCCTCTCTCTTTTTGTTTCTTCTTTTTTTTTTTTTTTAAATAACACATTGAGTCCAATTAGTGCCGCCCATATACTCATGGGAACTGAGCCATCCAGGAACACGGTCAACCTACCAGAGGCCACCTCTTAAGGAAAACTGACTCTCCTTCCCCCAGAGTCCTTCAACTGTCAATAGCTCCTGAGCTGAGATGGGGGCTCCTGAGCCTCTTCCCTCCATGTTGGAATGTTGGCCGGCTTGATCTTGTGTAGGTCTTGTGACAGCAACAACAGCTGCTGCGAATTCCTGAGTGCTGTGGGCCTATCATGCCCAGAAGAAAACCTTTGCTCCAGTCTGGAGCTTTTGCTCTTAGTCTTTCCACCCTTTCTTCTCCAATGGTCCCTGAGCCTTGAGGTGTGGGTGGAGAAGAGGATGTAATATGCATATCCCATTTGTGCTTGAATTCTCCACAGATACTTATTCTCTTCATTTTCACCAGTTGTGAGTTTCTGCATTAATTGCATTAACCATTATCCACTGCACAAGAAACTTCTATGAAGAGGTCTATGAACTGCTCTAAGATCTGGGTATAGAGATATGAATTTAGAAGACAGTTTTATACTATGCCCATGTGGCTAAATTATCATAGTGCGTTCATAACTGAGACCTATGAGCTCTTGGCCAGTGCTAGGCATTCATTTTCTCCTGTGGATTAGGTCTTAAATCCAAGCAGAAAGTGCTTGGTTATCTTGACAACCAGCAGGGAGGACGCTTCCTGGTGAATATCACCTTGATTGCTCCATGTCTGTAGCAAAGGTGTGTGGTATCTTCAGCAATAGGGTCTTACCATCAAATTCTGCTGGGCAACCAAGAGGAATGGTAATGCAAACTGAAGAATTTTGTTTCTAGTTTCCCTACCATTCCCCTCATGTCTCAGCTTTCTAAGGGTCATGATTTTTATTAGGTTTCCAGTGTTTCATTAAGCAAATATGAATATATGTTATTAATTTTCCTCTTTTAAGCAGAAGGAAAAATATACTGTATACTTTCTGACTTTGTGCTGACTTGCACATTGAAAAAAATCTTCATTCTTATTACATCTGCATAATAATGCATTGTGAAGATGAGTCAAATATTATTTTGCCAGTTGTCTATTGAGGCACAGGTATATTATTTCCTGTCCCAATTCTATGAACAATCTTGTGTGAATGTGATTTTATATATGAGCATATTTGTAAATGATATTTCTAGAAATAGAATCATTTGATCAAGAGGAAGATGCCTATCTACTTAAACTAATACTATCAATTTACTTTCTGTGAGGGATTCACATTGGGTGAATGGTGTTGGAGGTTGTATGCTTACTTATAACTCCCTAAGAGACAGCATTTGGGAAAAAATTTAATCTTGAAATATACCTTTAGTGGCTAGTAAGAATCTCATTTATTATTTAGGTAATAAAACGTTAATGTTCAACACATGAAGATAACTCTTTAGCACAGATATGGAACTTCATTTCTATGATTCATTAGAGCAATTCTGAGTTTCAGCAGATCCAAGGGGATGCTGAAAGGATATCACTATAGACTAGACAGGGTTCAACAGTGATGTGCTTGATGTGAATATGAGAAGTAGAAGTCTGTGGAAAATCTAGGTTTTTGCTGAGACTAGGAAAAAGAAATAGAGAAACAAATTTTCAGGAGATTGCAAATTAAGACCTTTGTTTGGAACTTACTGCTTTTGAAGTCATTGTTGGATATCTTTGACTGTCAGCTTTAATTGTTAACATGATGCCTGCAATCTAGAATCACTTTAGAAAAGAGTCTCAATGGGGCATTGTCTATATTGGGTTGGTCTGTGGGCATGTCTATGGAAAATTGTCTCAACTAAGTTGACTGATGTGAGAAGATCCAGTCAACTGTGGGTGGCACCATTTTCTAGGCTGGAGGCCCTGAACTGTGTAAGAATGGAGAAGTCAAGTTGAGCACAAGCAAGTGAACATGTATGCATTCCATCCCTTTGCTATTGACTGTGGATGTGATGTGGCCAGCTGTTTGAAGTTTGTGCTGTGACTTCTCCAAACTGATGGACTATAACCAGGAACTATAACCTGAAATAAACTCCTTTTCCTTTAAGATGCTTGTTGTCAGGGTATTTTATCACAGCACTAGAAATGAACCGAAGACAACTGTTCTGAGGCCATCTCCCCTTCTGCCTTAACAGACTTCCTGGTTTTTTACCTAGTTACATCACTGAGATGTTGTGATGGCTGAGATGTTGTTTATCTTCTGCACAGAAATTCTTAAGCTTTGCTGACAGGAACTCAGTGGTCACTAGATCCAGGAGCCCACCTGGGATGTGAGGATATTCCTTAGGCTGGGAGAGGCTGTCTCTCCCTGATGATTCTGGAGAGTTGCCACCCATTCCCACCCCTTCTCTTCACACTAGAGTCACTTTTTACTAAGATTGCTTTATCTTTGGCAGCCAAGCCCAAATCTAGCATCTACAGTGACTCTTTTTGCCCCCATTTTGTTTTAAAGATAATTTTAGTGAATTTTATATGTTGAACAGTAAATGCCATATGCAAATATAAACTAATTTTTGTCTTCTTTGTAAGCTAGAAATTTCAGTGCTGCAGAGGAATGAACAAAAAAGTCTTCTATCTTCATTTTAATGAGAATGTTGCTACATATTTACTACTAAGTACAGTGTTGGCTGAGGAGATCCTTTAAATTTAAAATGGAAATAATGACATCTATTTTACTTTATGGTTGTTACAAAGGTTAAGCACATGAGTTGATATAAAAATGCCATGTGACTGAAAATTATACTGTTTCTCACATAAGTCACACATTGGTTGAGCTTGCCGTCATCCAATGTTTTTAGTGTTATTGCTGTTGATAATCAATAGTCTCCTATGCTTAATAACATAAGGAAAATAACTGGGTCTATTATGAGACAGCGAGTTGAGTTTGCTGACATCAATGCCTTTGCATCCTATCTATTGGTCTCAATTTGGAAATAAGTGAGATAGTTGATATGTAATATACTAAATATAATTTATATTTAATAACATACATATTGTTTTTCCTTTTATGATGAGAAAAATCCCTTGACTTTGATCTTTTATATACAAGAACTTCATTACAAATGTGTAAAAATCATATCAGGCTCGCCCCATAGGCTGTACATCAAATAAGCCCACCCCAATTTGAACCCAGAATGAATACAATTTGTAGACTAAATTTTGAAGAATTCCTCTAACCTTCACCATATTTATCATTTTATTTTAGCCTATTTTGAGAATCATATGTATAACTAAGAATGAATGACATTTATGTGTCGGATATTTGTCTCATTTCACTATACTAGTTTGCTCAGTGATTTTTGCTTCCTTGGGTAGTAAGTGCTTTAATTAGTCCTGTTTGCCCGTACTGGAGTCACCGAGTACTTTGCCCAAGGACCATATTGTCATGTACCTAGTAGAGATAGGATGAAATCTAGGCAAGAAGAGGACCCTGCCTCTTAAAACATTAGGTCATCACAAAGCTTCTTTAGTTATGCATCTTTTCTCTCTTCGTCAATATCAATTTTGACATATCTTGTAGCAGACAGAACTTTCACTAGAAATTAATCTATATGGGATTCTTAATGTATATCAAGATAAAAATGGGGAATGGCTCATATTCTTAGTTTTTAAACTCTGAAAAGAAACTATACACTAATTTTTCAGAGCTGTAGTAATTTTGTGTGTATACATGTGGATGTTTGCAAAGCCGTTTGGTTCTTCAAGCCGATCTCTTCTTTGCTGCTGTGTTAATGGAAATAAATGGTTGAGACCAATTTTACAGTCCATTTGCACACAGAGGCAATGCACAGATTCAGCCCACATCCAACTATTCTTGGACTCACTTTTATTGCTTTCCTTGGAAGTGCCTCCAGTGTTTTATAACTATTACACACGATGGTGTCCAGAACTGACCAGCGCTTTGGAGGTAAAATTCTGTTCAGTATCATGATCCCTCGGAGCTTGCAGCAAAATTACATTACCTTTTTCTTTCATCCTTCTGTTTCTGAATTGTAGTGCAAGCCTATACATCATCTGTTATCTATTCTTTTCTGCAGGCCTTTTGTGACATTGCTGTCTTCTAGGTGTCTTGGATTATTTTACCTAAGATATATTAAGTTTCCTTTGTCCATAGCAGGATACCACTTTTTATTTCCTTCTCCTTTTCCCAAGACTACTTCTAAATGTACAATCACTTGTATATGTCTTGATGGTTTTTAATCCCATCATAAAAACACAACATTAAGTATTAATTATGATTGACTTATTGAAAAATGAACATTCACTCAGTGTTTTAGTTCACGAAGCATCTATTATGTACATGGCAGAATACAAAAATGAATAAAGAGACTGTGGTCTCTCTGTCTCTACATATGTAACTCCATCCTTGGCTGCTTCAAGTGCTAAATGGCATTAAATCTAATTTGAAAAATTCTGGTGAGTACTAAATAAGATTAACATGTGAAATTTGTTGGCACATATGAAGGTTGAAAAACACCTGTCAATGGTGCAGTGCAGAATTTATACATGTAATTAATCTTTTTAAATAATAAATGTGACTATTTTTATCCAGCTTTTGCAGATAATATGCCTGAAGTTAACAGCTTTCTTTAAGATCACTTGGTTGTGAATAGCTGAACCTCTTTCTGTCTGCTTAATTCTGAAACTTATACAGGATCAGTGTGCTGGCCAATCTCATAGCCTAATTAGTTGCATAAAAATCTAGTACATAGTGAAAGAAAGCAAAAATATGATAATATCCACATATTTTATAGTGCTCAGGCACTTGAAAAATGAGATCAGTCAGCTAATGAAACATGAATGATTTATGACGTTTATCTTGAACTTGGATGAGACAGAACTTGAACTTGAAATGAAAGATATATTTGTACCCATGGGCCAACATGAACAGTTAGGAAGTCATAGATCATCTGTGGGTAATAGCTGCTAATATTTTTCTTTTTTCTTTTTCTTTTCTTTCTTTTCTTACAAGGGTACTTTGGAGGCCCAGCTGGCCTGGAACTTGCTGTATAGACGGTGCTAGCCTGGATCTCACAGAGATCTCCCTAGTGCTGGGATTAAAGGTGTGTGTCTCTATGCCTGGCTCTGCTGATGGTTTTCAACAAGGACATATTAGAGTAAGGAACTGAGATAGCAAATCTTGAATGAAGTCGTTTATGTAATATTGTCAATATAAAGTGAGATATTCTGAATACACAATTAAGCAGTAGGGACTCGTGGGAAGTTTTTGAGGGCTGGGCAAATGCTTTAGTGAGATTAATCAAAACAAAATATGTGGGTCACTTGAACTCCAAGATTATAGATTCCGAAGTAGATTCATACACACCTCATTTCGGTCAAGCCTTCCTCTGGCCCTTCCTTTCCCCATCTCCATCACCCCACTACCTGCTTGAAGCCTTCTGCCCCCAATATTTCCCTCTCTGCTTTCATTTCACCTCTACTCTGCTGTCTTCCTTCCCTCACTGTATCTCCCCCATCAACCACCCATTGCCGGTTGTGTGATATGAAAGAACAGATAGGGAATACTGGGTGCTAAAAGATTTTAAGAGGGGCTGGGATCAGGAGAGTAGAGGAAAGACGGCATAGTGGTAGATTACAAACTAGGGGTGTATGAAGATGCACTATGTAAGCTAATTAAAATATAATTTTGTAACAATATTTTATTGATTTAAGAATTGAATACAATGTATTTTGATCATATTCAGACCCCCCCCATCGCTCCTCTCCATCCCCATCTTAATACCCCTTTCATGGTCAACTTGACATAGTTTGTGCTTCAGTTCCTGCCCTGAGCTCCTGTCTTGGCTTCCTTCCATGATGAACTGTAAGCTGAAGATAAAGGAAACCCTTTTCTCCCCAAGTTGGTTTTGGTCAGTGTTTTTATCACAACAACAGAGAAGCAAACCTAGATAGAAATTAGTACCGGAGAGTGGGCTATTACTGTAACAGACCTGACTGTGCTGTTTTGGGGAAGATTGTGGAGGTATTTGGAACTTTGGGTTGGACAGCCATTGAATGCTCAGAGCTTAGTGAGCTATTGCTGTGGAGCTTGGAACAGTTATGCTGAAAAGAAACGTGGATGATGCTTGTGATGTTTAAAGGGAAGCAAAGACTATTAAACTTGTTTGTGTGGTATTTTGAATTGAGAAACTGGTTTCTGTTTAGCTGGGACTGAAGAATCAGCTGTGATTAACAGGAGACCAGCATCACTGAAGTGAAACTTTTGCTTTACTGGGACACTTGATGCTGGTTAACTGGGGTTGAAAAATCAACCATGGTTAAGGATGCTGGAATGACTGGCATCATTGAGGTGAAATCTTCTGGGAAGTACTTCCTCAGGGTTAACACACAGAAACTGTGGTCCAGAGGACTCTGAGGCTTCATCTCAAGCTTGAAGCAGGATTTGATAATGTGTAAGAGTCTCCTAGATGGTACTGGTTTTGAAGGCATGAATGGGGTCATGGAGAGCACCTGAGGCTTGGCACCTTGAGAGGCCAGGAAAGGGTGAAAGTGAGGACTGAGTTGCAGTGAAGACTCCTAGGAATGAAGGGATCATGGAGAGAATGTACTTTGTACCCTAAAAGACCAGGAAAGCCCATTGGTGAAGGGTCAGCCTCAGTAGAGACCCCTGCATATTGGAGATGCCAGGATAATGGGATGGCCACCAAGGGCAGTGACAGGTGTGGAGTGGAGTCAGCCTGAGCCTATGAGGAAAGCTGTATGTGCTGTGGATGGTAAAGCTTAAGAACTGAAGCTGCCCAAGTCCTTTGGAGTCTGGAAGATCATGGGTGAATGCCAGATGAACAACATTGAGCTACATTGCTGAACTTTGCTTTTACCTAAGTGTGCCCAGTTCTTCCCTTTTGAAATAAGACAGCATATAATTTGTTTTGGATTTTACAGATAAGGAACTTTTAAAAGAGACTGAACTTTTAAAGGGTTTGAATTTTTTTAAGATTGCAGAACTTTTAAAGTTGTACTGTTTTATGTTATGATATCAATATTAATGTCATATATTGGGGATAAGAAATAGAAAGTTGTGGTTTGATAGTGACGTGTTCGTGTGTCAGGTTGTCAAGGGGTCAATTATGCTGGAAAGTTGTCAACTTGACACACCTGGTGCAAAGAACTAAGGAACTTCCTTCATTGGACTGGCCTCTGGCCATGTCTGTGGGGCAATTTCTTTTATTGTTGAGTAATGTGGGAGAGCCCAGCCCACTCTAGGCAGTGCTATCTCTGGCAGGTAGTCCTGTGTTGTATAAGAAGGTCGGCTGAGCATGGGCCAAAGCAGCAACCCAATAAGCGGTGTTCCACCATGGTCTGTGCTCCATGTTCCTGCCCTTGAGTTCCTGCCTTGGTTTTCTTTGATGATGGACCGTGGGTTGTAAGCTAAAAAAAACTCCTTTCCTGCCCAGGTTGGTCAGTGTTTTATCACAGCATCGAAAGCTAACCAGAAGACCATCCTCTTTTATTATTTGTCTTTTTTAAAAGGCCTATCAAGTCTCATCTTTGATCCCTAAATGCTCTTGGGTGTGGGTCTATCCCTTGGAGTCTTGTCATTGAACTCCTGTTATAGGGTAACTATATTTAAACCCTTTTGTAGTGTATATGTATATATTGAAAGAAATTTCTATAGTAGGTTTCCATATGACTCTTTCAAAAGCCCTTTAGTGTTAGTTACCCCTCTTCTTACCCCCTCTTTTCCCTTATCTCCCATTCTCTACCCCATTAAACAAACCCATCTTATCCATTATTCTCCTTTTCTTTTATATCATTGAATTCTATCTCCCCTCTCATGAACCAACCCCCCCATGGCCCTTTTTAAAAAGGGAATTTGAATAAAGGTACCCCAGATTAGCAAACAGTGTCACTCCCAGATGACATGGGTTATTAAATGAAAATCTCAGTATCAGGCACAGGATATCTCCCTATGAGTTATTGGTCAGGGAGGTTGGCCCTTTGTTTACATTCCATCTGTAGAAGAAGTCAGGACACATCTTAATAAATTGTAAGATGGGGAATTTGAACAAGATGGTGATAACTTTGAAGAGAAAGATGGAGAATATTTTTAATAGGATATAGATATCAAGAATAAAGCCCTAAAATATTCATATTTGTATTACAAAAATCTTTTCTGCCTTCCATATTTATTTATGGCTTATGTTTCAAAGTTGCCTAAGTAAATCCCATTCTTATTAAGTCAGTCTAGTCATTATCAAAAAAGTTTTTTTAACTTTACAAAGATCTTTGTTTTTAGTATTTAGCTTTCACGCTTATAAATTTAATCTCACTCTATAAAACAGATACATTCTAGAAAACAATTTAAAATATAAGTATCTTCTATTAACTTTGAAGGAATAAAAATCAATGATCTTCATATTTAATGCTTCATTTGTGATCCCACTAAAAGTAAATAGAAATAATTGAAAAGAATCATGAAATAATACAGTGCTATCTCTCAGAATTGAGTTTATTCTTTGGCAAATAGGGAGCTTGGCAAAATAGGGAGTGTTTTTCTATTAAGTGATGTGATTGATACACATAGCATCTTATTAATTTGATGATAGAAACATTTTTGAAAATATTTAATTTTTTTTGTTTATGGGTATGTGTGTGCCTGCTTCTCTGTGTGTGTCACATGTGTGCAAGTGCCCAAGAAGTGCCCTGGAAGTGGAGTTACAAGTTGTCTGATGGACGTGGGTGCTGGGAACAAAACCTGGGTTCTCTGTGAGAGCTTCAAGTGCCCTTAATTTCTCAGTTCTCTCTATAGCCCTATAAACTTATTTTACTGTACATATGAATAATTTATGAATTATCTGATATCTTGAAATAGCTGTTTACTTTTTTCTTTTAAAAATATTTTATTTTTATTTAAAAAAATTGTAAATAGAGCTTTTGTACATTTTATACAAAAGTTCTTAATCAAACGCAGAACCACTTCCCCATCTATGCCTCACCCCCACCGAGTAGGCATTACCAAGATTTCTAGATAGGGTGACTAGATACCAGTGGATGAATTTGCACTGAAGGACATCTGGGTAAGTTTATATTTTGGTGATTGAATTTATATATATTTTAATTAATATTATCTCTTTACTCTCTTTCCAGGGAGTTTTGAAAAGTGTACCATTCTTATACTCCTGATCTAGAGACCCTGATTGATTGGACACTTTAATCCTTGCTATGAGTGGAGAAGATTATTGAACAAATAACTGAGCTCTGCATTGGAGGGTCACTGGGCTTCACATCTGTTGATAACTATGCAGTTTTATATAAGGCATTCAGTGTCTCCAGGTTTCATATTTCTATTTGAGATTGAGGAGATTGGACAGATTGACTCTAATGTATTTACATGTTTTAAATTTTTCTGTGAATGTAGCAAATCTAAATAGAGGCTGTAAGTAACTGCTTATAGCTCCCTATTATTTCTGTTCATTTTTATTAGAATGTACTCACTGCACATGGTAGTGTGTTTCATAATGATATATATTTTTTAAATTTTATTTATTATTTTATGTGTATGTGTCTATTGCCTGCATGTAGGTAAGTGCACCCGTATCATGCAATGCCCGTGGAGGTCAGAAGAGGCTATCAGATCCCCTGGGACAGGAGTTATGGACAGTTGTTAGCTGCCATGTGGGTGCTGGGATTCGAACCTGGGTCTTCTGCAAGAACAGCCAGTGTTCTTAACCACTGAACCATCTTTCCGCCCCTATAATGCCATTTTTATACAAGAATACAATGTACTTTGACCATATCCCCTGTCATACCTCCCTACGCTTTCCCTTCAGGTATTTATACAAAGCCTAGGAAGCACAAATGACAGGAAACATGATGTTCTAAGTCTGACTTAATTAATTAAATGTGATAATCTCCAGTTATATCCATTTTCCTGCAAATGACATGTTTGTTCTTCATTATGGATGAAAAGAGCTCCATCGTGAATATATACTACATTTTCTTCATTCATTCCTTTGTTGTTGGAGATCGATGTTGGTTCTATGACTTAGCTGCTTAGAGTAGTACTGCAATAAAGATTGATGTGCAAGTATTTCTGTGATGTTTTGGCTTAGAATCTTTTTGATAAACACCCTGGAGTGGTACAGCTGGGTCATATGGTAGATCTATTTTTAGTTATTTGAAGAACCACCATACAGGTTTCTATAACAGCTGAGCTAATTTACACTGACAGCTAATTTACATCGCCAACAGTGGTGTGCAAGGGTTCCCTTACTTATATATTCACTTTTATGGTTTTTTTTTAAATTTCTGAATGATTGCCATTCTGATTGAGGTGAAATGGAATCTGAAGGAAGTTTTAATTTTCCTGATGGCTAGTGATGTTGAAGATGCTTTTCATGTGTTTCCTGGCCATTTGTGTTTCTTCATTAACTCATTTATTGATTGGGTTTTTTGATTTCTTGTTATTTAGTTTTTCAAAGTTCCTTGTATGTTCTAGATGTTAGTCTCTTTATTTTTAATGTATATTTTTTACTGAATTTTGTGCATTTCATACAAAGCATCTTTATTTATTTATCTTTATTTTATGTGTATGAGTGTTACGCCTGCATGTGTGTAAGTGCACTCATGTGCAAAGTGCTCACGGAGGACAAAAGAGGGTGTTGGAGTTACTGAGGGTTGTTAACCACCATGTGGGTGTTGGGATTGGAACTCATATCTTCTGCAAGATCAGCCAGTACTCTTAACCACTGAGCCATCTCCCCCATCCACATCCTCACATAGCCTCTCCCACCAGATTCCATGCATTCTGTCATATATGTTAAGGCCTATTGAGTTAAATTAGTGTATTCAGATGTCCCTCAGTACAAGTTTATCCACTGGGGTATAGTCAACCTGTCTAGAGTCACTCCCTTAAAGATCAATTCTCTGTCAATCGGCAGTAATCAGCTGACAATAGTTCTTTGGCTAAGGTTGGGTCTGCTGCCCATTTCCACAGTTCTGTGCTGGGTTTTTGTCTGATTGAGTTTGCATGGGTCTTGTGCATGCTGAAACCATTGCTGTAGGTTCATATGAGTAAGGTCCCAGGAGCCTGTAAGGCTTTGTTTCCATATGTCATGCATCTCCTCCCCTGGCTCTTACAACCTTTTTGCCCCCTCTTCCACAATGGTCCCTGAGCCCTGGGTGGGTGGAATTTTACTATAAGAGTGATGTTTTTCCTAGAAAAGTAATTGAATTCTGGGGGGAGGGGGGGGTAGAGAAAAGGGTAAACATGCCACTATCAGCTACTTTTATGTTGCTGTGATGAACTACTATGTCTAAAGGTAACTTATAAAAGGAAGAATCTATTTTACTTTATGTTTCCTGAGGGAGAGTCCATAGTGGCAGGAGAGGCTGTAGGAGCTGGAAGCAAAGCGCCTACAACCTGGACTGAAAACATGTAACAGAGAAAATGAACTCAGAGCAAGGCAAGGCTATGAACTCAGTAGCATACTTTCTCCAGCAAGGCTGCACCTCCTAAAGGTTCCATGACTGTTCTCAAACAGCATCATCAACCGGAAACCACATGTCCAAATACTTGAGCCTATGGTGGACGTTTCTCTTTCAAACTACTTCATTAACTAATTCATCTAAGTTTAGGTAATGGCAATGTAACTTGTGTAAATATATAAATGATCTCAAATAGGCTTAGAGGAAATAACAAGAAAAACTAATATTTATTCAATACTTATTGCATTCCTTACTGTTCCTACTGTTTTATGTGTATTAGCTCATTTTATCTCTATAAAACTTTATGGAATACAATAGCATTGTTATTGGCATTTTACATATGGGAAACCAAAGGCAAACATGTAAGTAACTTGTCCAAGATCACTCAGTTCTATAATGTAGTCTTTGCAGCATGTTTTTAATGGTAAAAATTTCATAGTCTGGAACTTAATTGCATAAATATATAACCCTGTTCTAGTTAGGTTTCTGCTGCTGTGTAAAACACTGGCTATTAAAGACTCCTGGAGGCAAGAACTAAAGCAGAGATCATGGAAGAATGCTGCTTACTGGACTGCTTCCCCCTGGCTCCTTCAGTTTTCTTTCTTATACAGCCACAGGCCAATCTGATGGAGGTAATTCCTCAACTGAGATTCCTTCTTCACAAGCATATAGGATGAAACTGTCAGAGAAGTTCTTATGGAAGAGACAGATCTTTAGGCTGGTTTATGATGCAAAGTATCATTTAAATTTAATTTTTTAATTTATGTGTATGTGCCTGTGTGAGTTTATGTGTATCATGTGAGTGCAAGCGCCCATGGAAACTAAAAGGGGGTGTTACACATGGTTGCAAGCTGCCTGGTGTGGATGCTAGGCACAGAATCAGGATTCTCTGGAAGAAGGCCAAGCTTTCTTATTGGCTAAGCCATCTCTCCAGCCTCAATGCAGAATGTTTTGAGACAAGGACAAAAAAGATTCCTGAAAGTATATTTGTGGCAGTACTTTTCATTTATGCAGTACTTTACTAAGTTACTGTGATTCAAATAAGCAGAAGAGTCAAAGAGAAATGTAATAAAAAGAATGACCTATTAGAATCGCTGTTCAGGAAAATACAAATTCTAGGTAAAAACGTTTGGGAGAAAATATGAAGAGTTATATGTTGAGTTTGGAAAATGTTTTAAGGTAAAATTGGGAATAAAGCGAAGGAAGTATTGTAAAGAATATTGGAAGTAAGTGGTTGGTTAAACCCACAGTATCTGTGCCAGTATTGCACCAGTGGGCATATCTTGCCAGGCCAGTTGTTGTTTTAGTTCACAGGATTCACAGCTGGGTAAGGTTGAGGGTGATTCTTTTTTCCTTCCAATAGCATACATCCAAAGCATCTTCCAGGACTATGAAAGCTGGCCAGTAGAGATGAGGCTCTGAAGTCAGCTCCTGCTTGGTATTTCCTTGTTGTTCTTTTACCCCCCACCTACGGTTCATGTATGCAGCATCTTCAGCAATAGGGTCTTACTGTGAAGTTCTGGTGGGTAACCAAGAACAGGGGTACTGGCCAGTATTGGTTGAGGGTCTATAGGACCCCTGGTCATCAGCTTTAAGAGAGGGAGTTAATCCCTGAGGATGGGATTTTATTTTAGTCTATGGTATAGGGGCAATAGTCTAGGGGCAATATCCCTTTGTTATAAGGTAACTCCTTTTAATACCGTTTTATAATGTGTATATATATTTAAGAAGCTTTTATAGTGGTTGGTTTTCATATGGCTTTTTCTAAAGGCCTTTAGTGTTGGTTATCCTTCTCCATACTCCCTCCTCTGTCCTACCTTCCCATTTCCCAACTTGTTTAACCCTTCCCACTCTATTCCTCCTCTTTCCAAGTTTGCATCATTGTATTAAACTGTCCCTCCCAGGAAGCCTCTCCTCACCCTTCATGAGCATTTGTTAGTTTCTGACTTATCTGAATTTTCAAATTGAAATATGCATATCTCAGATTTCAAAGTTAGTATTCATGGAGAACATGCAACGTTTGTCTTTCTGGGCCTGGACTACCTCATTCAGGGTGACTGCTTCCAATTCCATCTATTTACCTGCAATTTTTAAATTTTTTTTAAGGAGCTGAATAACATTCTATTATGTATATGTACCACACTTTCATTATCTACTCATCAGTTGATGGACATCTAGACTGTTTCCAGTTTCTGGGTATTATGAAAAGGGCAGGCATAACAATGTATGAATGGGCATTTCCATAGTGGTAAGGTACAGAGTCTTTGGGGTATGTGCCCAAGAGTGGTATGACTGGGTCATATGGTAGGTCAGTTTCAAGCTTTTTGAGAAATCTCCCCACTGATTTCCTCAGTGGCTGCAACAGTTTGCACTCCCACCAGCACTGGATAAGAGTTCCCCTTTCTCTACATCCTTGCCAGCATTTGTTGTTGTCTGTTTTTTAAATCTCAGCCTCTGTGACTGGCATAAGATGAAATATCACAATGGTTTTAATTTGCATTTCACTGATGACTAAAGGTGTTGAAATATTTCTTAGCCATTTGTTTCATCTTTAGAGACCTCCCTGTTCAGCATCTTATTCCACTTTTTAATTGGGTTATTTGTTTTTTGATTCTTACTTTTTTCAGTTCTTTGTATATTGTAGATAGCAACGCTTTCGTCAGAGGTATAGCTGATAAAGGTATTTTCTAATTCTGTAGGTGGCTTCTTCACTCGAATGATGGTATCCTTTGATGTAGAGAAGCTTTTTAGTTTCATATGGTTCCACTTGTCAAGTGTCAGACTTAATGTTTGTGTTATAGGAATCCTGTTCAGAAAGTCCTTTCCTGTGCCTGTAAGTCCCAGTGTATTCCTTACTTCCTCCTTTATCTGATTCAGGGTATCAGGTCTTATGTTAAGGTCCTTGATCCTTTTGGAGTTGAGTTTGGTTCATGGTGAGAGATAGGGATCTAGTTTCAATCTCTACCTGTGGCTATTCAGTTTGACTAGCACCATTTGTTGAACATGCTGTCTTTTCTCAAGTGTGTATTTGTGGCTCCTTTGACAAAAATGGTGTGGTTATAAATATGTGGATTTAAATATTTGTCTTTAATTCTGTTCCACTGATCAATGTGTCTGCTTTTGTGCCAGTATCATGCTGTTTTTATTACTATAACTCTGTAGTATATTTGAGATTGGGGATGATAATGCTTCCAGCAGTTTTTTCATTGT
Source organism: Nannospalax galili (assembly GCF_000622305.1). NCBI lineage: Eukaryota > Metazoa > Chordata > Mammalia > Rodentia > Spalacidae > Nannospalax > Nannospalax galili. Next base: position 122,535 of record NW_008342018.1, read on the forward strand.
TTGGGATTATTTCGATTACCCTGATTTTTGTGTTCTCATATGAAATTTAGGATTATTTTTTAAATTTATGTGAAGAATTGTGTTGGAATTTTAAGGTTTGCCTCAGAGGATGGAGCTGACACCTACCATTGGAATAGGAACCTGAGGCTAGGCAGGTCACAGGACATAGGGGAGAGCCTAATACTAGTTTTCTACTAAATAGTTACAGTATTAACATGACTGGTTTTTTTGAGAGGGTCTTTCTAGTCCAAGAATGCCTGGAACTTACTTTTAGACCAGGCTAGCCTCAATCTCAGAGAGCTCTGCCTGCCTCTGCCTCCTAAGGCCTGGGATTAAAGGCATGTGCCACCATGCTCAGTGTTTAACTTGACTTAAAGAATTATTGTAATACCCATAGATCAGTACATCTGTTTCAACTCTCAGAAGAGAAACTTCCTTAGCAGCAGATGGTGATTAACACAAAGAGGGCAAGAGGCTGTAGAGTGCTTATCCCTGAATATGATGACACTATACCAAATTTATGCCTCCAAAGGCTCAGGAATCATTGCAGAAGAGGGGTGAAAAGATTGTAAGAGCCAGAGGTGGTGGATGACCACAAGGAAACAAAATTTTTCAGACAGCTGGTCAGTTATTCATACAAACTCACAGTAGTGGTAACAGCATAGCACACACAAGTCTATACTTAAACCAGACAAAATCCTAGCACATATATGGGGAAGCGAATAAGAAACACAAACCCTACCTAAGGAACCATGACAGCCAATGGTTGCTGAGATGGGAAGAGTCAGTCTCTTTCAAGGATGTGACTCTTGGTAGATTAACCAGGCTCCAGAGGATGAATCCATGCTGAAGACATTTAGGGACATAAATTAGTCTCTATAGGAAACACACACACACACACACACTGTACACAAACATATGTATATATCTACACATGTATATATGTACATTAAATTGGATGGGGGAAACAAGGGGAGGTTCAGATGGAGGGAACCTAAATACCATCAAATTATATTGTTTTAAAGTCAGAAAAATTCAATTAAATATCAAAAAGGAATATTGGAAGTATCAACAGAAACAGAGAAGCTTTCCTGCTGTTTTTCACAGCCTCGAACACACTTGGTCCCACCTCTGTCATCCTGGTGTGTATGGGGGGAGTGTTAAAATTAGACACTTTCATTTACACTTTTTTTATCATTTGAAAGTTACAAATGGCTTGGACCACATGAGGCTTCTCTTGAAGAGTTGCAGTTTTTACAATCAAAACAGCATGAGGAAATTTTAGGAGGAGAGAATCAATTGAGAAAGAAGAGCTGGGAGTCCTAGGTTATGCTAATTAAGCAGTGATTAGTTTCCAGCACAAGTTGCTATTTCATACTGAAACGTTTGAGAAATGAAATAGGTACATTGATTGTAGATTTTAATGAACCAAGATGATTAGGTTAAGAAGCTGATTTGTAATGCACTGAGGGATCCATGGCATCCTTTATTCTTATCAGTATTTAATCTATGTGGGATGCACTATGAAAGGAAGGGCTTCAAGCTTGTAGAACTGCAATTATAAAAATTTACTCTAGAAAGCATGATGTTTGCAGTAGCACGATGACAGCATGAATATAAGTGAACAGGAGAAAATGTTCAAGGAAGAGTGGTCAGGCAATGTTTAAACAGAAATCAAGGAAAACGAGTTGATGACTGCCTCAGGTTTGGAGCACAAGAAAAGTAGGAGAATCGAATGTTATTAACATGGTAGTGTGGAATTCTTTAAACATTGAACTATTTTACCTTCTTAAAATTACTTTTTGTGTGTTTAATCTCTCTGTGTGTGTGATGGTGTGTATCCCAGGACATATGTGTGGTTAGAAGACAACCTCGTGTGCCTGTCCTCCCTTCCTGCCTTCTTTGAGACAATGTCTCTTGTTTATTGCTGAGCATGCTTGGCTAGTTTGTCTATGAACTTTTCAGGATTCTCCTGTCTTTGAGTCCTACCTCACCTTAAGAACATGGGCTACAGATGTGTGCATTACCATGCCCTACTGCCATGTGGGTTCTTGGGATTCAGACTCAGGTCCTCATGCTTGAACAGCTAGCACTTCACCTACTGAGCCATCTCTTGACCTCTACTTTTACATCTTGAATGAACATGTTTATTAAGAAGTTATATCCTTCAGTACCCTGCAGCTTGCTGAGAGCGTGATGGTAGACCATAAGAAGAACTCAATAGGGTCCCTTTGCTTTGGTGCTTCTCATTTAAATGGAGATTTATACATTGTCCTAGTTCATAGTGGAAATTGTAGCAAGGCATCATAGATGAAATGACATAGATAGCAGAAATTGAATTCTCACTATTTTGGAGGCTAGTAAGTCCAAGATCAGTGTCAGGTGTCAACCGATTAGGTATCTGATGAGGGCTGACTTCCTCATTGCCCTTTTTTCACTATAATTCCACATTGCAAAAGGAGGCCAGAGATGCTCCTGTGGGCTTTTTATAAGGGCATTGATTCCGTTGAAGATGGTTCTACCCCATGATCTAATCATGTTTCAAGGGCTCCCTTTTCTCATTGAGGATCAGAATTTCAACATAAGACTTTTGAAGTACATAGATTAAGTCAATTTCAGACAGCTAATCCCATAATTATGCACAAATGTGTAATTCTTAATGGTGATACATATGAAAGAATGGTTTTTGGTTCCCTAAGATTATTTAACATAGAGACTGTATTACTGGGTCAGTAGGAATGGGGAGATGGCACAGTGAGTGAAAGTGCTTGATGTGTAAGCATGAACACTTGAGTTTGAATCGTCAGAGGTCATATGAAAGCTGGATGTATAGTGTGGGTATCTGTAATCCCAGTGCTCACAGGAGGGGATGGGAGGCTTAACCAGGAGAATCTCCAGAATCTCGCAGACTGCATAACTTGGTATATGCAGTGGAAAGATAACAAAGAGGCCCTGTCTTAAACAAGGCAGAAAAGTGAGGGCCAAACCCTGAGGTTGCCCTCTAACTTCCACATACACTCCGTGGCTTGCACTCACCCACATTCATATACATGAAGACAGACAGACAGACAGACAGACAGACAGACACACACACACACACACACACACACACACACAAAATACAGTCATACATAAATAATAAAATGTAACTGTCTAGCAATCAAGATGTGATTTATGGAACAGCTGAAGGAAATTAGAGGTAAAGGGTTTGGTCTGGTTTTACCAAAATATAAACTAATATTATGAGTTTGGAGGGCATATTGGTTACTTTTCTTCTTGCTGTGACAAGAACAACAACTCTTGGAGAGTAACTTCAGGAAGGAAGCATTTATTTTGGCTCATGGTTCCAGGGGATATGGTCCATCCTGGCAAGAAAGGCTTAATGGTAGGAACATGAGGCATCTGGTACCCTGTGTCCATAATCTGGAAGAAGAGAATGATGAGTGCTCCTGCTCCCCATTTTTATTCTGTCTTGGACCTTTGGCCATGGAATGGTACCACTCACATTTAGGGTGGGTGTCCCTACCTCAATTAATCTAGTGTAGAAGATTTCCTCATAGATATGCTCAGAGATGTGTTTCTATGATGATTCTAAGTCCTGTCTAGTTTACAGTCAAGATTAACTATCATAGTTGGATAGGCAAAAGCAAGACTATGTAGAACTTCCCAGGTCACAGTAATGATTTTGGTATATTCAAAGACCCTGGGAATCTGAGGAAGGGTTTCCGTAGAGGGGTGACTTGACTGCCGTTTCCAAAGGTCATGGTGGCTTTAATATAGACTTTGAATTACAGAAGGAGAGTAGAAGATGGGAGGGTGTGAGGAGTGGAGGTCGAAAGTCATGAAGGAAGTAATTGGTGATGGGATCTAGAGATGAGAGTGGCTGCAAGTGGAACTGGGGAAGGTGGAAGATGTCAGTGCATGACTGTAAAGTGAGGAGAGGAGAGGGAGAGGGCCTAACAATGGTGCTAAACACCAGGGAGGGATGGGCACTTAGCCTTAGCTCAATAGTAGAATGCATGACTAGCATGGGGAAAGCATTGAATTCAATTCCAGCACAGAATGAATGAATGAATGAATGAATGAACACATGAAGACAAAGGAGCTCAGGAACATCCAAATGGCCAGAGACATAAGAGGACAAGAGAAAAGTGTGTCCTCGTGGGGGACGAAGGAAGAAACAGGATGTTGTATGTTGTTATGGAGACAAAGGTAGAGGCTGAATAAGTTTTTGTGCAACTCTGCCTCTTGAGAGATGCTGCTAGATAATAAATTATGGCCTTGATGTCACCACCATCACATGCTTTGGGGCAACACACCATGATGGTGCTTTGCTGCTGGTATGAGATGCTCTTGTCCCTTCTGAGTGAATTATCATCATCAACTCCAGATACCAGATCCTAATGGCTCTGGTAGAGTATAGGTCTTATTCCTGTAACAGTTTCCTGGATTCTAGGTCAGTGTGTAGTTGACCTTTATGCCTTTGTAATAAGAGACACAGCATCACTATCCATGACTCAGCTAATGGCTAATGTCTTATTATTTAGAATGGAGAAAACAGAAAAAAAGACTTCATTGGAAATGTCCATCATATTGAACCTAGTAATCATGCTATCTCAGGAGCTTCTCTTGGTCCTATTTTATTTTATTATTTTTGGTCTTTTTGAGACAGGGTCTCCCCATAGCCCCAGCTGGCCTAGAACTCACTATGTAGACCAGGCTGGCCTTGAACTCACAGAGATCCACCTGCCTCTGTCACTGGAGAACTGGGATTAAATGTGTGTCCTATTTTAGTTCTTGGCAGTTGATCTAGGAGTTGGTGCCCTCTTCTGGTTGACACTGTCTTGCAGTAGCTTACAATTGCTCTATAAATCTGTGAAGTATTTTATACCTACCTGTATCATGCAAGGAGTCAATCAGGCATGCAGAGATCACACACACACACACACACACACACACACACACATACACGACAGTTCTTTAAGCTTGGAGTTGAAAGCAGGAGGCTCTGCTGTGGAGTTGGTACCAATTGGGTTCCAGTGCTCTCACTTGTTTGCCTCATTCAGGGGCCCACAGTGAACTTTAAGCAGGATTATATGATTATTTATTTTAAAGCATTTTGGAAAAGTAAAGTTGCCAGCAATTGGTTAGGAACCATTGATTTTCATTCTAAGTCCTTCACCATGAAAATTCTCTTCCTCCCTGCTCCTGTATCATTGGTTGGGGATATTTTTGAAATTGGCTAAGGAAAAGCCAAGTCAAAGATATGATTAGTTTAGAACGAATACCATATAGCTTTTTGGTTCATAGGCACTTGCAGGGATCAATTTTCGCTAGCTCAGGAATCTGTGACGGAGACAGTTCTGTGAGGCCTTGGAGGCTGCTCTGATCTGTGTGACTTTTGCCCTCAAAAGGCAGGAACCTAGGAGCTTTAAGGACTATTCTTTTCATCATTAAAGAGCTGTAGCTAATTGTCTCTGCTCTCTGTACAGTCCTGTCTTTGAAAGACTACATCTGCCTTGAAGTCACTTTCCTAGAATTCCCTAGACCTATAGCAAAGATCGTACCTATTCATGTCTCTGAAACCCAAGTGCTGCTTTGGCTGGGTTGGAAGTACCCAAACCATTCGAAGCCACTCACTGCTGGCCTCTGAAGGCTGCCTCTCCCTCCTCCTGCCCATTCACCTTTACAGACCTTGAGGTTACACACTGAGTACAGTTTTGCCTTTTTTCTTGTTTTTCTAGTTCATTGCTTGGATAGGGTATTTTAATCACACATGCAAGCTTCAGTTGTCTTCGGAGGTGATAGGTAACGGGGCAGGTTGAACTTTAGAGTAGTTTAGGTTGTAAAATGTATATTTAATAATATTAAGGATACAATAAGTAATTTTTAAAAATCTATGAGAAAAGCATATGAAACTCAAAGGGAGACTACTAGTTGTGTGGAGAGGGGAAAGGAAAAGGGGGTAAGGGGGTAAGAATATGAAATAGCAATGGAGAGGGCGGATGTAAACAAAGTATATCCTTTGCATATATGGAAATGCCGTAATTTAATTTTTATGATATTTTGTGTAACTAGTATCAATAGTTAATAAAAATATATTTAAATAATTGATAAAGCCCAAATATTTCGATTGAGCTGAATTTTGGAAAACTATTTTATAATTCGATAACTTATTATCTTTACATACAACTTTTGAGGAGTTAAGAGGAACTATTCATTACTTTTCTGTTGCTGTGACAAAACACTGACCAAAACCAACTTGAGGAGGAAAAGGTTTAATTTCATCTTACAACTCCTAGGTCACACTCCAACATCAAGGGAAGTCAGAGCAGGAACTCAAGGTGAGAACCTAGAGGCAGACCATGGAGGAATGCTACTTACATGTTTACTTCTCTGGTCCATGCTCACCTTGCTTCTTTTATAACCCAGGAATGGTCTGGGCCCTCCCACATCCTCGATAATCAAGAAAATGCCTCATGCCCACAGGTCAATCTGACAGAAGAAATTCCCCAAATGAGATTCTCTTTGTCCAGGTTATTCCAGTTTGTGTCAAGTACAGAAAAATCTAACTGGCAAAAACAGATTAACAAATGGAATATTGAAAGAAACTAGGGTGTAACATAAAGATTATAACCAAAGCAGTAACTGATTTAGAGAGAAAGAGATTATTCATTGAACAGAAAAGATTTTACATACCAGTTTTCCCAACTCAACAAAAGTCCTAAAAATGTGCATTACTGATAATGAATTGTGACACTAAGAACATTTTTAAATTATGCTGCTTATTTTTAGAAACGCTCGAAGTTTTTCACTATGATAAAACACATAACATGAAATGTATCATAATATTCATTTTAAGTATACAATTCTTGAGCGGTAACTATTCCCAGTGTTATGGCAGATCAGTATCATTGATTTTAATAAAAAATGTAAGATTGAGAATATTGACTTTAGAATATATGTTGCAAAATAACTGCCATGTGAAAGGTAACCAAGGCTATGAAGCCAAATACATATAACAGACAATCCCATTATAGAAGTTTTTCAAAAAGAATGTTGTGATCTTATAGGACAGTACCCCTCACCCCACCATTGTGAACTTGGGCCTGACAGTTTCTTGGGCTCTTTGTAACTCTGCTGGATCTCCTGTAGCAGAAAAATGAATGGTAACTCTCTAGGAGGCCCACATTCCTTATTCCAGCCAGCTAAAACTTGTTACAGAGCTGTCCCCCCAACACCGAAGAAATTCTCTTATCTTTTAAAACATTTATTTAAACAATAGGTAAGGATGTAAAAATTGTACGTATTAGTCAGATTCTCTGTGTGATTTCCAAGCTTGTATACTTTATGAAATACTTAAATCAGGTTAAACCTGTCGCCTCAAACCCTCACCATGCGACCCTGCCCTAGTCTCTTCATGCCCATGCATAGAGGTAGAGGAAAGTGTTGCATATCCCCCTCTAGCACTCTTTGCCTTATTCTTTTTGGGTAGTCTTTCCCTGAATGTGGATCTGACCTTTTTGAGTAGACTGGCAGCCAGCAAGCTCCAGAGATCCTCCTGTCTCCATGCCGTGCCCCACAGGTCTGGAGTTACAAGTGTGTATGAGGCCATACCCAACTTGTTGTGGGTGCTGGTCTCCAAACTCAGGTCCTCATGGTTGTGTAAGAAGGGCTCTTAACCACCCAACAGTGAATGCTTTAAAAATATTTTCTTCTGCCTCTTTGAAATCTACAGTACATTATTGTAATTTACAGCACTACTGTGTAGTACTGTAGTATACTACAATCACACACTAGAGTTTCTTCTTGTCATTTAACTTCAACTTAGCCCCCATTGACCAACCTTGCCCCATCTCTGTCTCCCTGTTCTTTCCCCTGATATCCAGTAGACAGCATTCTAACCTCAACGTCTACTAGATAAACATTTTAGATTACCTATATAAAAGAAAGTGGTATCTGTATCTCTCAGCCTTTCTCACATCCCTAAAATATTTTTAGATCCAACCTCATTGTAGCAAATAGCATTTCTTTCTTTTTATGGCTAAGTAATATTCTATTTTGTACATATACCACAATTTGTTTACCCATTCATTAATCAATGGGCAATGAGACTGCTTCTGGTTTTTTTTTTTTTTTTTTTTTTTTTTTTCGTGTGGTCTTTTTGACACAGGGTCTCCCTGTAGCCCCAGCTGTCCTGGAACTCACTATGTAGACCAGGCTGGCCTTGAACTCACAGGGATCTGCTTGCCTCTGCCTCCCGAGTGCGAGTGCTAGAATTAAAGGCCTGTGTCATCGAGCCGGGCTGTTTCAGTTTCTTGATATGGAAATGCAGGCACCCCTTTGACACACAGGTTTCAGTTCCTTTAGGTACTTACACAATAGTGGTTTTGCTGGCTCTCATGATGATTCTAGTCCTACTGAATTTGTTTTTTGATTTTCTGGATTCTTCCTTGCCTTGTGAGTAAAATAACCATGTTTAATTTAACCATATTTAGTACTTTGAGAGCTTGTAAAGCTCATCATTTTTCAAAAGTTTCTCACTGAAAATATATACTAATTTTTGTACTTAATTTTTATACTTTGTCCTAAGTACTGACTCCCTCTGCATAGATTCAGGAAAATTAAAATTTCTCTCATCTATGGAATCATATCCGTTGATGCTTGTCTATCAAGGGCCTGAGTGAACCTCCAGTGCTTGGAGGTAGTCTTTCTAAGTACTCATGTTTTAGTCTGAGAAGAGTCTGCCTAATTACTCCTGGTATTACAGTCTTCCAACCTTACTTTTCTTTTTCTTTTTTCTTTCCCACTTCTTTATCTTACAAATGAAGAAACTACAAATGACTTTTTAAGGTCACTCTGATTAATTTAAAGGGAAAGTCTAGAATTGAATGTGTTCGCTCCTACTCTAACACTAGTTTGGGCATTTTAGCTATTCTTCTTCTAAAATTCCCCCAGAGCATTCAGATTTCTTTCTACAGAGCTTAGCACTTACTTATTCACAAATTATTAAGGCTTTATTAAAATATTTACATAAAATGTATATTATCATAGAGACTGGCATTCAGTTTTAATAATTTTCTTGAAGCTAATAGATTATAAAGGGTATACGTAAGGCAAAAATGTGTGGAACTAATTTTATTGTATTACTCTTGAGAAACTGGGTTGATGGCTTAGTTGATAATGCACTGTGCAAACATGTGGTCTTGAGTTTGATCTCCATAACCCATGTAAAAAAGCTGGGCATGGTGGTATATACCTGTATCTTAGTGCTGAGGAGGTAGAGACAGTGAATCCCTGGGGCTGACTAGCTGGCCAGTCTATGCCAATCTGAGCTCCAGGTTCAGTGAAAGACATTTTTCAAAAAGTAAGGAAGGTGGAGAGCAATAGTATAAAACATCTAATGCCTACCTCTGGCCTCCACATGCAGGAGAACCTCTGGTAAGCAGCACTAATTCTAATCTCAATTTCCCTCACACACATACAACACATATACAATACACACACACACACACACACACACACACACACACACACACACCATTTTAGAAAACAAATTGCCCTTGAGAATCCCTCAAATAGTTCATAAGCAGTGAGATATTTAGCAAAAATACAGAAAAACTGAAACCAGGACATGGGGAAAGTGGGTTTGTGTTTTTCATGTCATGCTCTTTCTGGGGTACATCTCTCTGAGAAGAATGTTCATGGAAATTATCAAAATAGTTACCAAGCTATGATAGGTTTATATTCAAATGATCAATAATCTCTTTCCAATAAGTCTCCTTGGATCAGATGACATAAAGGATAAATTTGGCATATGGTTCCCATTGAACCCTTAGGATTTTGCATGGCATCTGATTTGACTGGAGTGGAAGTCTGTGTGCAAGAATAGCTTGGCAAGTTAACAAAATTAAGTCATAATTACTTCTGCCCCCAATCATTTGGATAACTGTGATCTTATACATTGGCATGTACTTACTGGCATCACTGAATGTCGACTCTAGATGTTTGCTATCTGAACCTAGGCAAAGCTCCATGAATACCAAGCTCACAGTCATCAGCTTGTATGAAAGATACACTTGGTCATTTGAGGGTATTTACTTGTCAGCCTTGAAAATTGCCTTTGTGCTGAGCTAGAAATAATCATTTTATGGTAATTAAAGCATTTAAAAATATCCATTGTATAATAAGTAAAGATTTCAGCAATTGCCATTTCCCCTGACAATGGCTGATCTGCTGCATTTCTTCTTCTTCTTTTTGTCTTCCCTGTGAATTCATTTATTGCCAATGTTTTTAGTAGTATTGTGAGCTTCATTGCATAATTAGTGGTATTCAGCTGCTACTGTTTAGCCTGAAAGCCCTGTAATTAGTTTTCATTCACTATTGGTGTTTATGAACCATCAGGGTCATTGTCAAAAGGTATAAAGACTATAATTCTTTCACCAGGTTTTAAATCCCTAAAAACATTTAAAAAATCTATTTTTCTCATCTTAAGTAATAAAAGAGAACATGAGCTACAAATGACAGACTTTTATTCTGCTTGGAGGGAAAGGAATTAGAGGATTTGGGTGAGTTGTGTGTATGTGTATGGGCTAACAAGTGCTTCTCTGCTCAAGTAGGGGATTCGAGTCCTCCTAATCAGGTGGTAAATTCTAAAGAACCCAGGTCATTCTTAACAGATATCTTGTCTCCTACTTTCTCATCTAATTATGCCACCTAAAGCAAATGATTTTTGGTGGCTAAAAATATGTGGGCTTTACAGGCAAGTCATCCTGATTTAAAACCCACTTCATATACTTAGTAACCTCTGAGAGCCACTTCTAGGTACAAGTCAACAATGCTTGCCAAACCTGTAAAATAGTGCCTTTAAATGTTGGTTCCCATTGCTGCCTCTTTATAATGGCACTGTCAATTCTTTCATGGATGTTAAGGAGGGCTGAAGGCTCAAGACCTTAACACCCTAGTCTAGGTGTTCTGAATTTATAAAGAGGGCAGGCAAAGATGGTAGCAAATGAGAGAATGTGTCTTGAAGTCTATTTGATCAGCACTGGTGAAGAGATTACAAATCTACAGCAATGGAGATGTTAAGATTTCTTCCACAGGCGCTTGTGCTCCAATTTCAGCCCATTTCTTTGGTATGGTTATGAGAATCTTTGGCAGTGTTAGGTTTGTGGAGTCAAGATAGTGGATATGGGCATTGTCTAGTAAGTGAAATGTGGGGTGGAGTAGTGAGGCTGTATAACTGTGCCTGTGCATGGTGCTCATGCTTAGTGGGGGAGAATCACCCCATTGTCTCAGGAATCACCTTATCTTCAGAAGATCACTGCCTGCCTTGCTGTCCAATGAGTCCAGTTCAGATAAACATGGACACTCTCCGGGCGTGGTGGTGCATGCCTCTAATCCCAGCACTTGGGGGGCAGGGGCAGGCGGATCCACTGTGAGTTTGAGGCCAGCCTGGTCTGCAGAGTGAGTTCCAGGAACTGGAGCTACAGGGAGACCCTGTCTCAAAAAGACCAAAAAAGAAAAAGAAAAATCAAAAAACAAAAAAAAAAATGGACACTTTGTGGCTTTCATTTGTCATGACTCACTTTTGGAATTCTGCATATTAGCCATATAATATGCAGTCACCTGGCACTCACTGTCATCACTGCCTCACCCACAGACAAGATTTTATATATATATATATTCTTAATTATATATGTATTTCCAAATTAAAATATATTTTGTGTTTCAAATGTACTCAGTTTTACCATTATCACAGACTGTTCTTACACAGAAATAAAGAGAAACTGGTTGTCGAACCAAATATTTGGAGAATATAACTCTTGTTGAGGAATTTGGGACCAAGTTAGGAAAATCAAAGGCAGAGATCATATTCACATAATTCTGTGTTGGAAGAATTTGCAATCAAGATACTTGACTCTACAAACATTTACTTTGTGATTTTTTTTCTCTTTTCATTTTCTGTTTTAATTATGCACATTTAAAATATGTTACAAGGCGTGGAAAGTTTTCATTTTTCTTCCTAGATGTGGAGCCCAGAGAGAAGAGAATGTTAGAGTGTTGGGAAATTCTAATTAGTGATGAGGAACTAGGAAATGAGAGATACCATAATAAAGAAAAACAGATTAGAAGATAATTCTGGCTGGTACTTTAAAATTGATAATTGGCTGAAAACGAGCAAATTTTAATTGTTTATTCAAATGTTCTGATATTAGTGAAACAGAATTTCTCTAACAGATCATTGAAGGTCTTGTCAAAAACCCCAAAGGAATTCTAATGGACTGAATGCAAGTAGGCAGTGGGTCTCACAACACACACACACAGGCCATCTCTTCTGTTGCCATCTCCTGGAAAATCTCACAATACAATTCTGTGCACGCATCAGGAGTGACTGAGACAGACATAGCATGGGGAGCAGCACAAGAAGGAGATGCTCTAGGCCTGACAGAGGAGTGTCTGCACCCTTTTAATGCTCAAGACTTTAGTTATAGTGTGTGATAATGGTACAAAAGGAGTTCACCATGGTATTTTCATACATTCACATCAGCTCCTTTGATCATGGTAAAAATCTTTATTTCCTGTCCTGATGTTCCCACCCCATAGGCTCCTTTCCTCTTCCTTAATAACCCCACTTCTTATTTCCATGTTCTTTTTTAAAATATTTCATATGTGAGTGAAAAGTTGTCTTTTTTTTTTTGAGAATGCCTTATTTCAGTTAATACAGTGATCTCCAGTTCTATCCATTTTCCTGTACATGACATGGTTTACTTCTATATTGTTGGGTGTAGTGGTTCACACATGGAATCTTAGCATTTAGCTGAGGTAGGAGGATTGCTGTGGTTGACATCAGCCTGGACTATAGAGTGATGATCTTTCTCAAAATCAAAGTAAAATGAATCACAGAGAAAAGCCAGAAAGCCAGAAAAGAATTATTTGTGACTGAATAATATTCCATTGAACATACATACCACATTTTCTTTATTTATTCATTGGTGATGGGTATCTAGGTTGATTAAATGACTTGCTCTTATGATCAGTGCCACAGTCCATAGTAAACATGGGAATGTAGATATTTCTTCTGGTGTTTTTTTTCTTTTGCCTTTGATTCCTTAAAGTGTATATCCAGAAATGGTAGGGCTAGATTATATGTAGTTTGGCTGAGCTAATTTCTATTCTGACCAATAATTTACAAGCATTTGTTCTAGTTTCCTTTCTGTTGCTGTGATAAAATACTCAGATCAAAAGCAACTCAGGGGAGTAAGGATTTATGTCAGCTTACGTGTTAAAGTCTGCTACCGAGGGAAGTCAGGGCAGGAACTCAAGTGGGAACTTGAAGCAGAAATCATGGAAGAATGCAACGTGGTGGTTTGCTACTAGGCTCATGTTTAGCTAGCTTCCTTACACAGTCCAGGGCCACCTGCCCAAGGAATGGTGCCACCCATGGTGGGCTGGGCCCTCCAACATCAATTAATAATAAAAAAAATTCCCCAAAGTCATACCTAAAAAGGCCAATCTGATCTGGGAAAGCCCTCACTTGAGGCTTTTCTCTCAGACAGCTCTAGGTTGTATCAAGTTGACAGTTAAAGCTAACGCGGACAGGGGCCCTTTATTCTCATATCCTAACCATCAGCATTTGTTATTTAATTTCTTTGATGACAGCCATTTTAAGGTACAATGGAATCTCAAGATAGTTTTGATTTGCATTTCCCTGATGGCTAAAAACGTTGAACTTTTATTTTCATGCATTTACTAGTCATTTACATTTTTTCTGTAGCTCCAGTTGACCTGGAACTTGTTATATAGAGCAGGCTACCAGTGATCTATAGAGATTGGCCTGTCTCTGCCTCACAAGTGCTGGGATTAAAGGTATGCCTCGTCCAATTTTCCGTTTTTTTGGTGGGTTTACATCAAGTAAACTTTTACTATTTGACCTTTTGGATTCTTTATATGTAGAAGATACTTATTCCCTTTTGAATAAAAAGCTGCCCTGAGAATTTCCCCTGCTCTACAGGCCATCTCATCACTCTGTCAATTATTTCCTTTCCCACTCAGCTTTTAAATCTGGCACAAATCCGTTAGTCAATTCTTCTTATTCTTTTTTTCTGAGTTCTTAGAATTCTCTCTAGAAGAAAGTCATTGTCTTTGTCTATATTTTGAAGTATTCTCCTATGTTTTCCTCTAGTAGCATTAATGTTGTGTATTTTATGGTTGCTGAATTATTTTTCAGTTGATGTTTGTACAGGAAGAAAGATCAAACCAGTTTTTTTGTGTGTGATTATTCAGTTTTCCTGACACCATTGGTGTGATTTTGATACCCTTGTTGAGAATCAGATGCTGTATGTGGGTAGGTTTATTTTTGTGTCCTGTATTGTATTCTATTGGTACACGTGCCTGCTTGTGTGTCAGTACCATGCTGATTTTGTTGCTATGAGTCTATTGTATGATGTAAGGCTAGATCAAGTGAAACCATCAACTTTTTTTTGTTCAAGATTGTTTTGGATATGCTGTGTCTTTATCTGCTTCCACATGAATTTCAGCATTCCTTTTTCTTAGTTCTGTGAAGAATCTCATTGGAATTTTTATGGGGATTGCATTGAATGTGTACACAACTTTTAGTATATAACTATTTTCACAATACTAAATTTGTCAGTCCATGAACTTGGGCTATCTTCTTATCCTTCTATTGTTTTATGATTTCTTTATAAAAGTACTTCATGTCTTTGGTTAGGTTTCTTCTTAGATACTTCATTTTCATGAGGGTCTCTTGTAAATGAGATCGTTTTTCACTTCTTTTTTTCCTCAATGAATTTGTTCCTGGTGTATTGAGAACCTCTGATTTTTGTATATTTAGTACCTGGTACTTTGCTAAAGGTGTTTAAGCAGATTAAAAATCTTCTAATAGTCTTTAAGATCTTATAATCTGCAATAGAGGGGTGTTGGACATCTTTTCATACTGTTCATCTTTCTCTTGTTTTATTGTTCTGGCTAAGATTTCAAGCACCATGTTGAGTAGGAGTGATTATAGAGGCCATCCATGTATCATTCCTGATTTTACAGGAAACATTTTGCTTTTCCTTCATGAGTATTGTGGTTTGAGTATTAAATGTCCCCATATTCTCAAGGAATACTTGGTCTCCAGTTCATGGTGCCATTTTCAGTGTGGTAGAAACATTGGGACTGTGGCCTAGGAAGCAAAAGTGGGACACTGGGCTGAGTCTTGAAAGTGACATCTGCTTCTGGTTCTAGATTAAGTTCTCTGTTTACTGGTTTGCCAGGGTTTGAGTGAATCATGGTGCCAGCCTGTCAGCACAGACCAAGCCATGATGGTAGCCTCTGCCCACTGAGACCCGGCTGCTTTACCATGCCTCCTATACCATGATGAACTATATTCTCTGTTAACTATGGGCCCAAATAAATTCTTTCTCCCTTAAGTTTCTCTGTCAGATAGTGTCAAGTGATGAGAAAAGTAACTAACTACAAGTGGCTATAGTCTGTCCTCCAGAGTCTGTTCAGTTGAGGTAGTGCTTCCATTCTTAGTGTCTTCGGGGCTTTTATCATAAACAGGTATTCAGTTGTGCCAAAGGCTTTTTCTATATCTATTGAGATGGTCATGTGTTTTAAATTTTATTTCTCTTTATATATTTATTTCATTTCTTGATTTGCATATGTTGATGCATCCCTGTAAAACCAACTTGATCACGGTGTGTATTATCCTTAGTGTGATGCTGAGTTCAGTTTTTAAGTGTTCAATTGAGGAATTTTTCTATCAATATTCATGAGGTGAATTGGCCCATTGCTTTTTATTTATTTATTTTTATAACCTTATTCAGTTTGGGACTACGATAATATTAGCTTCACAGAATAAATTTGGACGTGTCCTTCCTATTCTTATTATGTGGATTACTCACATTAATTTTTCTTTAAAGACCTGGTAAAATTCATCAGTGATTCATACATTCCTGAGCTTTTTTTCTCTTTTGAGATTATAATTGTTTCAATCTTATTTGTTGTTGTTGATGTGTTTAGGTTTTGTATATCTTCTTGATTTAATTTTGGTCATTCATTACATCTAGAAATTCATCAATGTCTTCAAGATTTTCCAATTTATTAAAATGTAAGTTTTCATGGTATTGCCTAAGATACATCTTAGGCAATTTTGTTGACATCTATTACCGTGTCCCCCATTTCATCTCTAGTTTTAGAAATTTAGGTATTCTCTCTTTTTGTTAGTTCAACTGAGGGTTTGTCAATATTGTTTATCTTGTCACAAAACCAACTCTTTGTTTACTGATTTACTGTTCTGTTCTTTTAGTTTCTGTTTCTTTAATGTCAGCTCTGAACTTGATTAGCTTTTTTCTTCTACTAATTTTGGGATTGCCTTTTCTTGTTTCACCAAGCTCTTGAGGTGCATCATTAGGTTATTTATTTAAGAGTCTTTTATTTTTAATGTAGTTACTCAGAACTACAAACTTCCCTCTTAGAATTGCTTTCATTTTATCTCACAGGTTCTTACATGTTATGTTTTCCTTTCCATCTCGTTCCAGGAATTTTTTTTAACTCCCTTATGATTTCTTTGTTAACCAACTAATTATTTTAAAATGTTTAATCTCCATGTATGAGTATATTTTTCTGTAATTCCTCTTGCTAGTTATATCTCGTTTTATTCCATTATGATCTGATAAACTACAAGAAGTTATTTTAATTTTCTTTTATATATTAAAACATGGTTTAATATCCTAAAATGTAATATATTTTTGAGAGACTCCTATGGGCTACTGAGAAGAGTATGTATGCTGTTGTTATGTGACTAAGTGCTTTACTTTTTTAGCTTACAATATTCTCACTTTCTTCTGTGCTTATTGTTGTGACTATAATATGATTGGGGGAAGTTATGTCCTGTTTAGGTCTGTTTGGAGTTCTAAAAATCTCTTGTATCTACATCTCCACCTCTTTCACAAGATTTGGAAAATTTTCTAGAATTATTTTATTGGATATTTTTTTTGTGCCCTTAGGTTGTAGCCCTCCTCCCTCTGTGCCCATGACTTGTAAGTTTGGGCTTTTCTTTGTATCTAAGAAATCTTGTGTCAGAGAAGTCTTGTGTCTGAGAAGTAATTTTTCTTTATTATTGTCTAAATATTCTAAATCATCTAACTTATCTTTAAACTCAGTGATCTATCCTCTACTCAATCCAGACTGCTAGTAGGTTTTTCTTTAATTCATAATTTGACTTTATTGAGATTTTCATTATCTAAATTTCAATTTGATATTTTTCTTCTAAACCTCCATATTTTTATGGGAGTCTTCCCTAGTATCTTGCATTTTCGTCCTTATTTAGTTCAGCTGTTTATTTTATACTCTGAATTCATTCAGACATCTAATCACATCTTGTTTAAATTCCACAATTATTGTTATAATCACTTCTTTTAATTCTTTATCAAAAATTTCAGATACTTAGATAGCATTAGAATCAGTAAACTGTGGAATTATCAGTGTGTGATAAAGTCATGCTGCTTTCTCTCTCTCTCTCTCTCTCTCTCTCATAGAACTAACCTTTATTTCACTTAAAAATTTTTTTTATTGAATTTTGTGTATTTCACACAGAATATCTCAGTCAATCTTAATCATCTCTGTCTGGTGCAAAATAAGCCTCTTTGATGAGTGGTGACTAGGATATCTCTTTGTAAATATAAGGATACATATTTTGCACATAGTAAGAAATTACGTTAGTCTAGGGATGTGACAGTCTTGGAGTTTTCTCTAAGATCTATGACCTCTCCAGCCATGTGTATTTGGTTATGTTTACAATACCACACTTGAGTTTCCTCCCATGGAGTGGGCTTTTATTCCAATTCCAATTAGGTAGCTATTGATTGCCCCCAATATAAAAGTGCCAGTACTGCACCAACGTCTTATCCTGTGCTGGCCATTGATGTAGCTATTTGGTTGTGAAGTTGGTGTTGGGCCACTGATTGATATTTTCCATTGGCACCTTCATAGCACTCTCCAAAACTATGAGAGCTAGCCTTCAGGGGAAATGGCTTTCGGGTCAGTTCCAGGTCCTTTGCTCCAAATCCTGTACCCAAAGCATTTCATATTTGCATTGAGATTTGTGCACTGGGGTATAAGACTTTGACTAGAAATTTTAATGTCTTGTGTTCTCTCAGTTAAAATAAGCACTAACTCTTGGACAGGTCTAGGCCTTGGCAGGACTGAGGTGTACTTTCTCACAAGTGCTACGCATGCAGCTCAGTAGCTGAACAAAATTTAGCATGCTTAAGACAGCAGCCCCAATCCTCAGCACCACTCAGAGAAGAAAAGTAACTACAACATATAGACAAACCACTGTGTGAATATGGTCATAGCCAATTATGACCATAAAAATTCAGATGAATTAAAGGAAAAAGAGCAAAGATGTATTATGGAAACTAAGAAGACATTAATGTGGATAGGAATGAAAAAAATAATTAAAATATCACTAGAGAATAGGAATAGAAGGAAGAGAAAGAACAGGAAGAAAGGGGAAAATGATGAGAAAAGACAAAGAACGATGAAGGGCATAATGGAGAAGATACAAAAAAAAGAAGACAGAGCAGGTTCTCTCTGACAGTGACTGAACCTTCGCCTGTGTGGAGAGGTCACTGTACCACAGCTTTTCTAAGTCTATTCCCCGGAAATCATAGCTATTGGTGGGTGACACTGGTCTACCTTTCAAAATCTCTATTCCTTTTTAATTAATCGTTTAACATTTGTTGTCCTTCTGGGAAAAAACAAGGACTTCTCTCATTTAAAATGGGATACGTGTGCTGCCAGTTCTATAGATAATCTAGGAAAGAAAACCAAGCAGCAACCATTTCAAGAACATTTTGAAAAATGAGAGTCAGAATAAGAAAGGGGCTTAGGGAAGTATGCTAGTGAACACTTGCACTCTCCGAACTCTAGATGCTGTAGTGGAAGGTTAAGAGTTCAAGGCCAGCCTCCACTGCATAGTAAGACTCCATCTCAAAGAGAGACAGAAATGGGGCAAAGAAAGAAAACGAGAAAAGAAAGGAAAAGAAAAATGTAAAGGTAAAAGAGCTCAGAAGAGGAAAGAAGGCTGGGCTTGGGAATTCCAATAGCAAACGCATCTGTGTGTAAACTCATCAGAAAGTCAGATTTCCGGACTAAATTTCATAATGTGAGTAAAATGGACACGCTTACACTTTTGGTTTTGAAAAGTAAATTCCTCCTGCCAGAAGTTCGTGAAGATATATCATTGACAAAAAGAGGTGGTCTCTAGTCAAAAACTACCAGACATATAGAATATACTTTTCATAGTTGGGAGTTTTTAAACCAAAAATAAAATGACTACACTCACCTAACTTTTATGATCGTTTTTCACATTAATGAGCCTTGGAAGCCAGTTTTGTGGAGCTCCAATTACTGAAAGGGCTTCGAAAGTGTAATACCATACATCATGAAAAAATATAATAACTCTGTTAAAAAGAGGGCTGAGGTAATAAAATTATCATAAACAACTTGATTCAGTCATGCTACGGAACATCTAATGATTAAAAACTTCTATCCCTATGGCTTCATGGTTTAAATTCAATCTACTTATATTTTGCACTACTGCTAATTGTGTTATTTGAAAATTCAATGATATGTAAAATATAAAGGAACAAATTTAAAACTAAATGTATATCTGCTCTAGGACGTCTCAATTTGCTACTTAATTTGAATAAATTTGAGGACTGTTGAAAAGTTGCTAAGAAGAATTAGTTTGAAAACATTTGGGACTATTTTCCTTCAAACATAATGATGCTTAAAATAGAAAAGTGCTTGAAGTTATGAAGTTTTATGTTCTGGCCTCCCATGGACTCTACAATAAAACTTTTCTATAAATGACCATGACCCTGTTAGCTGTGCAGAGAAATTCTCTGGGTAGAACCACAGATCATCTTGCCTAGTTTTTAGAGGAAACAGATGCCAGAAAATATTAAATAACTTTCTCAAAACCACATGTTAATGACAGAACATTGGTGTACCTCTCAGCACCCTGTATTCTTTGTGTAATTTATGAAAAAGCCTAGTAAATATTGATTGATTTCATATAGAATGGGCGTTGGACTGGACTTGAGATGTGTGGCTTGCTTAGTGTCATAAATCCTTGGGGAATCCTTCATGGATGTGCTTAAACTTGCAGTAGCTAATTAGTGGGAGCTCTCATCATTGCTACCTGAGGTCTTCTGTGTAGCTTCTAGTCTCCCTAGATTTTAGAGTTTAAATAATGGAATGTTTTTAGTATTCTAGTAACGTTATCTGTAGACATGATGTTAATGACAGGAATGTCATTAACCTGTAGGGACTAGCAATTATGGTGATTGGCTTTCAAATGAAAATTCCAGGCATCGTTAGGAAGCTGACTTATAGAGATTTTGCCTCCTTTACTGTCACCTGTGACCCAGTAAGGATAGTCTCCATGTTAACCAGAATGAATGATACCATGTCAGTATTTATATGCTTTTAGGTATTTTAGTCTGTTTTCTCATATTTGCTCTTGCTTGGTTCCACCTTCCCTGCTCTCAAGCCAGTTTGTGTAGCACAAGTCCCACCTGCTATTATGACACCAAATTTATTAAACTGGTAGAAGAGGTTACACTAGTAGACAAAGACAGAAAAATAGTCAAATATGAAACATATGATCTCTAATTCTGAATATCTCTTTAAGATAGAATATGTCATGACGGTCCAAAATATGGGAAAAGTATATAAAAAGAAGGAAAAGTGGTTTTAACCTCTGGGTATTTGAGAATACAATGCTATTGCCAAAGAAATTGAATGAAGTTTTTTTTTTTGAGATGGACATGCTTGTTTATTTTTACATAAAGAAGTAAATCTTGGGTGAATATTTAATACTGTAGGACATAACGCATCTTCAACATTTTTCAGAATTGATTGAATTTTTTATCAGCAAGTATATTAGTTACTTTCCTCATTGCTATGAAAAAGATACTTGACAAAAGCAATTTAAAGAAAACTTTCTTCTGGCTTAGTTTGAGGGGATACTGTCCATCATGGTGGGGAAGATGTGTTGGCAGGAGCATGAAGCAGCTGGTCATGTTGTCTCAGTCAGAAAGCAGACAGAGATGAATTCCGTGCCCAACTCTTTTCTTTCTGTCCAGTTTGGATGGCGGCCTCTGGGGTGGTGTGGACCATATTTAGTGTGCATCTTCCCTCTTCAGTGACACCTTTCTAGAAATACCCTCAGACACTCCATGGTTATTCCAAGGGCCCCTAAAGTTGACAGTGAAAATTACCCATCACAATAAGTTATAGATTTTTGTAAGTACATTGGTTCCCAGATTGTAAGGGAAATTAATGCAGAGTATAAAGTGAGGCTATGTGAATGCAAGGTCTATTCTAAATTATATTTCTAGCAGAGTTGAAGTCTCAAAGATAATCCAGTCTTCTGTCTTTTGGTGTGCTCAGTTTTCTTTTTTCAGAGATTGGCCTCTTAACCACCACAGGCATCACAATAGATGTCAGCCTCCTCTTAGGAGTTTAAGAAGGACGACAGCTGACAATGGACCCTTTAGAGCTCTGCCTGAGGCTGGTGTTTTGTCAAAAGGGCCAGCTATCCTAGGTTTTAGTGTTGCCATGACAGAATGAGCCGGTTTTGAATGAATTCTTTTAGTTTCTCTCTGGCAGAAATGGGAATGTGGAATGCCATCATGACCGTGAAGGATTATTAGTAATTTTATGCAAGCTTTGTTAATTGCTCTGCTTTCTGGCTAAGTCTCCAAAGGCTTGTCTCAGAATCCCAGGGAGAAGCGGCTCCTACAGCATCTGATCCAGGGAAGGCATATCCATGTGAAACTAGAATCTGTCGTTACATGGTGCTGTTACCTAGTAACAGAGTTCAACTACAAGAACTCACCGGTAGAGGGAGAGCAGCTATGCCTCAGCATGATCAGTGTGGAGAAAAGTCCCAGGGTCCAGAAGGCCTTATGACTCCCTAGGGCAGCAACAGCTGATACCAGACTCAACCACACATGCAGAGGCCTACTTGATGGAACAACAGAAGTAGTGAAGGAACAAGAAGTCAGGAAGACATGGTGGTCACTGTGATAAAATCAAATGGAAGAATCTGGTGACCTCTTTGAGCTAGCTGAAGGTGGTTTCTTAATGAACTTCTAGCCATTTTCACTCTCTTTGCTAAGCCAGTGGGTAGCAGTTATTGTTTACACAACTAGTGATGATATTCCAGGTAACATGACCAGGTAAACAGAGGTCACGTGTTTATGTGAATGCTAAATGTAATTATTATTTGTGGGCCATTAATTGTAATATTTTCTTGTGGTAAATGTCTGATAACATTAAGAAAATAAAGCTGATTGAGAGAAATCAATTAAATAAAGTTGGACAATAGACATCTATAAAAATCTTTTTCAATAATCTGGTAAATATTTGCCTGTAGATTTCACCCTTAAGTTTGACCAGAATGTTCTTATACAGTTCTGGGACACTTTGCAGAGTTTGTCTTTTGAAATTTGATTCAAAAGGATATTGTTGTCATTAACATATCAGATAATTTTGTTTTATTTTCAAATGGGAAATACCTTCCATGATCAGAAGAACTTCACAGCACACATTCAGTTCAGAACTCCACTAACAAAACTTCTTAATATTGTACTTTCTTGAACAAAGATCATGACTCCTTTGCAGATCTTCAAACAGGATGGTGACCTCTTTTGAATATATGTTATTAGTTTCCTTTTCAAAAACATTTTGAAGTTTGTTAACTAGTAAGTGCCAGGACCATTTGAATGTCACAAGGCCTTTCCTCCCCTGTGGATCACAAAGCAGTTCTTAGATGGGGTGGGGTTATGACTTGCCCTCATATCAAAGAGAGTCATGCAATTGATGTAGGAAGACTCATGTGTGGGACTTACCTAGCTTCTGACTGGTGGCCTTACTTTTTGTTACAACATGCAGTAAGTAAGAAAATTTAGCATTTCAGAGTTTTGAATTTTTAAGCTTCTCTGTCTTCCCCAAATCTTGAGACCAAGAGATGGAACAAATATGAACAAGAACCTGTATCTAACCACATATGGGCACGTAAGAGGATACTGAATCTTTTCTTAAAAAAGTAACATTTGATGTCTTTCCTCTATACCTCCATGATTCATTGTTTAAAGATTAAAATTTCACAAATGGAATGAAAAGCTTTGTGAGGCCATTATGGCCAATGCGAGAAAGCCTAACCATCTGCTATACTCTGTAAATTTTCAGAAAAATTTAGATGACATGTTTGTAGGAATGCACTGCTGATGGAATCTAAGACAAAGGCTTCCACTGATGCCTCCCAGTAAACCAAATTTAATGTGTTTTATGGCCCAGAAAATGATCCTAGTCAGGGAAACTGGTTTTGTAAATGCCTTAGAAATTAAAGGAACAATTCCCAATTCAAATGGTTTTCACTATGCAAATGTGCTCAGTAAAACCCAACACCAGCCATTCCCAGGAAACCTACAAGATACCATTAAATACCCAGTTATTGCTCATCTCAGAAACAGTGGGTAATATTCTGCTTGAAACCAGAATCAAGATTATGGAACAGAAAATTCTGCTCTTTGAGAGAGCATGGCCTTCAAAACACTTTAGCATAAAGTCTGAACAACTAGATAGCAGTGAATGTCACCTGCCATTTTGAGATCATGATCATTCATATTCAATTCATATTGATACCATATTCATACTCACATGACTCCAGACTCGATGCTGTGCTTGGTTTTAATATTTTAGTGCATTTCATTAATGAGTGAAATAATAGTAGCTCAAGACAACACTCAGTGCATGTTTGCCACAGAGCACATTCTACTTTACCTGTCTCACAAGTACTGCCTTGTTGCTTTGCAGAACAACCTTTAGTTGTGAGGGCTGTTGCTTCCCCCATTTTACAGATGTCAAAAGTTGAGTCCAGGTAAGTTCAGCTAGGCAATCTCCTCAAGGTAACACAATTACACCAAACAGAGTTGAGTTTTGAATTGAGACATTCTGTTTCTAGAATCTGGTGTTTATCACTATCCCATATGACTCATCCATTCACTTAAAAATGGCTATTAAACAACTTTGTCTTATTCTCTGAGCTCATAGTTTACTAGATTGAAAACAGATGGGATGCTAAACAAATATATAAATATATGTTAGTGACTGGAACTGCTATGAAGAGATACATAGTAGTTGCTCTTATCTGCAAGGAAACATTCTAAGACCTTCAGGGGGCAATGAAACTGTGACTGCAGATGGCATTGAGCTGTGTGTGTGTGTGTGTGTGTGTGTGTGTGTGTGTGTGTATTTCTTATATAAACATACCTATGGTAAAATTTATGTTAGGAATAATAAGATATTAATAATGAAAACCAATAATAAAATGTAATTCTTAACAAAATGATAGGCCATTATTATACAAAGTAAGGGTTTATGGAACATAAGCATGAATCCATGAGGATTGATCTTGTAACCTTCTAAGTAATCTATCATGGATGGTGTACTCAATGTGGATACCCTGGACAAAGGAATGATTGGCACTCTGAAAAGGACACTGTGTCTACAGCATGTGATTTTTATCACACTACACAATGGTGCACAATTTAAACCTTATGAACGGTTTTGTTCTAGAAATTTCTATTTAAGATTTTTGGATTGTTGCTGACCTCTAGTAACTGAAAGTACAAAAAGTGAAATTGTAGATAAGGAGATTTCTATCAAATGATAAGGGACAGAGCGTGAAGGATGGAATACTCTTTTGTGAATGGTTGTCTAAGGAGGCCTAGCCAACATCTGTGTCAAGACTAGAATGAGGAAGGAACCCATATGAGTATGTGGCAGTACAGTCAGTACAGAGGTAGAGGGTACTGTTAAATAAAAATGCTTGAAGAACACCAGGAAGCCAGAGTGACTGGAAATAGTGACCAAGAAATGAGGGCCAGGGAAAGGGACAAAGAAGGGAGACATGCAGGGCCTGGTCACCTACCATGGAACATTATAATTGGTAAATATATCCTTCGGAGGTGTTTGTGAAGCATCATAGACAGGATGAATAAACTCAATGTGTATTATTCAAGTTTATCAGAATTATTCAATTTGTTATAGCAACAGGATTACAAGTGTGAACCTCTTCAAAGGGACAGATATACTTAGTTGGGTTTAAGTTTTGAGGCATAGTCATTTGGATAAACTTCACTAAGGGAAATTATTCTGAGAAAAAAATGCTGTGGACTGTCCTGGCTTTAGGGCCAAATGTCCTATGATGTGGGAAACTCTTCAGTCCAGGATAAATTGAGGTGGTTGGTTACTTTCTAACAATTCTCAAATAATTTGTTAGACAATGATTACTAATGAAGGAGAAACAGTGATTAGTATCTAGGCACTGTGTTAATTCACTTGTTGAGGCCTAGTTGTATGGATTATCAGGTATAGACATGGTAAAGTAGAGATAAAATAGAGGTTTCAAGTTCTTGGCTTTGTTAATTCTGGTCCATGACAAGACAAAACCTCACAGTGACAGGCTGAGAGTACATCTGATGGTGGACAGACAGTAAGCTGAGGGAGATAAGGGAACCAGGGATGAGGCACTTCCTATAAAACACACCTCCACTGGCTTACTTCCTGAGCTAGGCCTTGAGTTTTTAAGTTCTCACCATCACCCAAAATGGCATCACCGTTTGGAGACCAACACATGAGCCTGTGTTTCCCTCCATGGTCATAAAAATAGAGCACAAGCTTATAAAAATGAAATGTGAGCAAGCTTTTCTCTATGCTTGTAAAAATAGTTTTTAGTTCTTTCTCTATTGTCAAACTTGAAATAGCACTAAACATGTATATTAAAAGCAATGCACTTCCAAAGACAATCATAGACTATTCTAAAAAACAGTACATTTTGACTATTTTTCCTAAATTTGAAATGAAACAAGAAAATGGAAAATGAGGGCAAAAAGTAATTTAACAGGTAAAGGAGAAACAATAAATTGGTTCTATGAAAACATTTGCTTCAAATCAAAATAATTCCTGGTGTTTAAGAAATAAACAAAAGCATGGGGATTCAAGCATCCAGAGCAAATTAAGTAAATTTTTGTTAAAAACAAATAGTAGATATCCTGAATTAAAGCATTATATCCAAATAACAAATTATAAATGTTAAATAAAAATGGAAGTTAGCCTATATTAAAGATCAAGAATAGCTGGGCATGGTGGTTCACACCCAGCTCTCAGGATGATGTAGCAGAATGATTATGAGCTCAAGGCCAGGGCTTTGTAACAAGACTCGTGTCCAAATGCCAAAATAAAAAGGAATGCAATGTTTTAGCTCTTCTTACTTGTGTGCCATTGTGGGAATTTTTCTGCTTTTTAAAACTGTATTTCTAATATATTCTGCCATGCATCTCTATTGTTTACAAATTCTGGAAGATAAAAATCAAGAAAACAGTTGTAAGAAACAATGTTATTTTTCTGTTGGGATTTCCAAAAATGCAAATAACTACAAAGAAGTTAAGACTTATCAAAAGGCAGAAGAAAAATTTGCTCCTGTCCCAAATGACCAAAACAAAGTCTCTGAAGATGAGGACAGAAGCTTCTAGTTTCATTTGGATGTGGAGTTGAAAAGGAGTAAATAAAATATTAAAATATAAAGTATAAAAACTGAGAATCTAGAAGAGAATTTTGGATACTAAAATTTATTTCATAGTAAACTTTCAGCCATTTATTTGGAGGAACAAAGGAAGAAAGAATTCAGAAGTAATTTGCTCTGCTATAGAGAGAAAGTCAGTAAAGTCTGTGGCTTGTGAAGGTAGAGATTTGTTTCAAGGGGGTAGATTTAAGTTGTTGTTTTTTAATTTGGGGGGAATATCATACATGAGTATTCTTTGCATTATTCCCATTCCTTTTAGTCCCCTACCAACTCCTCCATGTCCCCCTACTCCCTCTCAATTTCTTGTCTTCTCCATTATTACTGTTACATAGACATATATACATACACACACACACATGTGTGTGTGTGTGTGTATGTGTGTGTTTATATAATGCACTGAGTCCATTTAGTGATGTTCATGTGTACCTGTTTCAGGCTGTCCATTTGGGATTCGATAATCTCTCAGGAAGTTAGTCCCTAGGAAAAACTGATTCTCCCTCCCTCAGCATCCAGTGATTGCTTATAGCTCTTCATCTTGATGTGGGACCCCACATCATTCCTGCCATACATCTTGGCATGTCAAATCGTTTTTGTCATTTTGTAGATCTCATTAGACTATCAGACTGTGGAGATTTCATTGGTGCAGCTTTCCTATCATGTCTAGAATGTATTAACTAACAATAGGTGTCTTGTCCTTCTGCCTCTTACATTCTCTCTGCCCTCTCTTCCATGATGTTATCTACATCCTAGGTGTAGAGGTTGCATTGTAGATGTGTCACTTAGGATTGGGCATCTCGCAGACACTTATTCTGTACATTTGACCAGTTGTGGAACTTTGTGATACTCTCCATCTGTTGTAAAGAGATGCTTCTTTAATGTGTGGTAAGAGATATACTTGTCGACTATCCTCAGGCCTCTTGGGGTAAGTCTACAGCGCAGCTCTCTGCGCCAGGACTCCCTAAGCCTCATTCACCCTTCCACCCCACCCCCCACCCCCCTGCCTCCCGCCCGCCATTCTATACTCTAGTTTGGACCCTGTGCCATTCCTAGTCTTGGGGCCCCAGACACCTGGGAAACCAATACTGTTTCCTGATCCTTCTCACCCAGAGCAACTCAGTCCCTTTCTTGGGCTCCAGGAGCACCGCTTCTGGTCCTGGCCCCGCCCTCACCTCTCTCTGTGTCCCTGGGCCTGCACCACCGGCTAACTCTCCTAGCCTGCACTGCTATCCTCAGGCCTCTTGGGGTCGTTTAGTTCCCAGGGATCATGAGCATCTCGCAAAATGTCCTGTAATGGTGGTGGGTCATCTGACCTCTTGATCAAGGAGGCCAAGGAG
>NW_008342018.1:150914-151099 GCF_000622305.1 Nannospalax galili
TATCCTCAGGCCTCTTGGGGTAAGTCTATAGCGCAGCTCTCCTACGCCGGGATCCCTAAGCCTCATTCACCCTTCCACCCCACCCACCACGCCCTGCCCCCCCGCCCGCCGTTCTATACTCTAGTTTGGACCCTGTGCCATTCCTAGTCTTGGGGCCCCAGACACCTGGGGAACCAATACTGTTT
>NW_008342018.1:156005-176694 GCF_000622305.1 Nannospalax galili
TATTTTTAGTTGGAGATGAGTTTTTATTCACTGTTCTGTTGCTTACCCCCAAAATGACTATCAAAATGATTATTCACCCTCATGAGTCTGTGTGTCACCAGCACAGGGAGGGTTGCCTGTGCTGTTTTTAAACACAGAGCCCCTGGGAGCAGAGGACACATTCTAGTTCCAAGCTGCTGAAGACAGGCTCCACCCAGCCGCCTTGCAGCAGCAGCCTACTCCTGGCTCTACAAAGGCCTGTCCCAAGGGGAGTTGTGGGTTGAGGAGAGTTTCAGACAGTAAGGAGGAAGATCAGTCCAGGTCTGAACTTGAACAAAGATTAATGCTGACAGCACAGTTATGAGACTGTCAGAATTGAGAAAGACAGCTAAGACACTTCAGGCCAGATCCAAACTCTGCAGGACAAAGGACATGCAAGGTGGGATGAACTTTACAAAATCACAGAGGGCAGAATTGGTCTTTGAGGAGTTGCTAGTCTTTTGTTTAAGAGTTTGGTAAATATCTTGGTAGAGAAGTGGATGAAACCCAGGGTTCTCACAGCAGGAGCAGGTCATCTCTTCCCCCCAAACTGGCCCTGATCAGGAATATCTGACTGCTTAGTCACCTCACCTACTAGCCTGCCAGCTTGCCAACCTGCCAGTCCATCCTTCCTACTCACTCTCAAGGTTCTCGTAATAATTCAACTGTAAACCTAAAAATTTACAGCCAATTTTGAAAGAGATGCATCCTACCTCAGGAAAGAATATGTCAATTGTGTTGTAATGATATGCTTCTTCTAAGTATGTTGTTATTAAATAAATCATTTAAAAAAAATTTAAAAAAAGAGATATACTTGTCTGTAAATATGAGGATATGTATTTAGAATATAGTAAGAAATTAAGTTGGTCTAGGGAAGTAACAGAAGTAGGTTTTTCTCTAGGGTCTACGACCTCTCCAGCTGTGTGTACTTTGCTATGTTTACAGTACCACACATGTGTTCCCTTCAGCTGGGTGGGCCTTAAGTCCAATTTGGTTTAAGTCTAATTACCCACCAAGATAAAAGTGCTACTACTGCACCAATAGAGAGTTTGCTGGGCCATTCATTGTGATTTGTACAGTTTATAGCTGGGTAGGATTGATTGACTTTATTCCTTGGCAGCTTGCATAGTATCTTCTGACACTATGTGAACTGATCTTCAGAGAGGAGGCCTCTAGTTCATTTCCACCTTAATTGCTCCAAGTCCTGTGTTTGAGATGTGTAGTGTTTTCAGCAATAAGGCCTTACCTTCGTGTTCTAGGAGGCATTCAAGGGCTGTGGCAATAGCCTATATTTATTATTTTGGGAACCTCTTAGACTACCCTGAACAATGACTCAAAGGGAGGTTTCACATGCCTGGCATTGATTTTTGTTATGTAGCCATCACGTTTCTGAATCCTTTGGGATTCAATCTTACAGGGCCTCTTTCTTCTTTAAATTTCTATTTGTTATTTATAGACCTCTCTGTTTACATGTTAGGGTAAATATGGCACTCAGGTGATCCTTATCCATAGCATCGCTTTTCCTTCCTTCCCACTATCTCTTCCTTCTTCCCTCCTTCTATTTTTCTTTCCCTCCTGTTTTCCTGTTCCTCCTACCATCCTGTTAATTACCCTTTTCCTTTACTGAGATGGAATTTCCTCATTAACATTGTAAAAGTCAACACTATTATTTTAAATTAGTTCATCTTTTTATACAATTCATGTTTGCTACCTTGTTAAGCCCTCTAGGTAACTTGTAAATCACACTGGATTAGTGTTATTTGATCTTTTTTTTAAATTTTTACAAAAACTTTATTGAGAATTTCATACATGCATATAAGGTGTTTTGATCAAATCCATGCCCACTTCCTCCCCTCCAACATACCCCCCCTCTGAAGAGGTAACCTTAAACCCCTCCAACATTCTCCCCTCTGAAGAGCTAACCCTAAAATCTTTGAAGGATTAGACACAACCTCTCAAATACTTTTGACATTTTGACATTTTTGGCCTTTGGAACAGAGTGTGTTGCTAACAGGCCCAAGGACATTTTGACTTTTAGCCCAGAAAATGGCTACATTTCTTTGGGATCTTTTTACCCTAACTGCCTAGCCAATTCCTACCTCCTGATCTTTTTAAAGATATAAAGCTGTGGTGAAACAAACCTCTTGCCTATTTGAAGTTTAATGGAGAAAGAGTTATCACTCCTAGTACGTGCCATGACTCCCAGGACAGTTCCATTCTTTACAGTGCCCTTTGTTTAGGATGTGATTATCAAAGGCCTAAGAAACAAAATGCAGTTAGGAGATGGTTCATTTAAAATAAAACAGCAAATACCCACATACCTTGTGTATACACAGGTAAATTTTTTAAAGGACATTCAGTGGTGCTAAATAATACTGAAGCCTATAAGACTAAGAGATGAGATGCTATCTACTTGGGTTGTTTCAGAGAGATTTATATGCAATTGTGAAGTTTTGATATTGCTTCAAAAATGTCCAGAGCATAAATCTTCCTTAAATAACACTGCATCCTCCTTTGAGTTTTCATTTGTTAATGCATATACCACTGTTTAAAAGAAGTAATTCTATTTTCTTTCTCATTTTTTCTTTTCTTCTTGAGTCAAGGCCTTGCTATGCAGCCCAGGCTAGCCTCAAACTCATGATTTTTCTGCCACCACATCCCCAGCACTAGTATTAAAGGCCAGAGTCATCATTCCTGGTTGTGATGATTCTTTATAAGAATCTCTGTGACATCATCTGGGAACAGGTATTTTAGCTGATTCCTTCTCTTCACCTTGGGCAAAGGGAGAGAGAGGCTCAGGTGGTGCCTTCCTGGGTCCTTCTGTAGGAATCATGAAGCAATGATGAATAACTCTTGATCCAGAGGTGACAAGTATAATTTTCTTACCTAGGGTAATTTCTACAGTTTTAAGGACTGTCACTGATTTTGGTCTGACTATGGGATCTTCAAACTTGGGAATGCTATCTTTCCCCCCGACATGACTAGTTTCTCCTGGATAAAGTAGCTGGTTTCATTGACTTGAAAAATAAATCCATAAAACAGTTTAACTTTTTATTTCCCTGTCTTTTAAATATAGTCTGGGATCATTCTTTTCCATGTCTATATAGAAAATTAAGTAGATTCCATGACTACTCTGGTTATTCTTGGGAAATATAGGCCAGGTCATAGAACACAACCTTCATTTAGTAATTTAACTATTAGCACCATGTGTTGGGCAAGAACTACCTTCTTTTGTTTAAAGTTGAGTTTTCCTGTCTGGCAGTATGGGTCTGGTGAGTGAAAAGCCTGAAAGAGATTTATCATTTAGCCTTCTAGTCCTTTTCCAACTTAGCAATGGAATTTTCTGGCTCTTTGAGATTTATGGCCGCAGGGAGAGTGGATGAGAGGGGCATCAAAGACAGTACTTCAGTGTTCCTCGTGTGGCCATCTAGCATGTGGACAGATGTTCACAGCTGGCAACATGACAGATGTTGACAGTTGTCTTTTCTAGGGGTTTTTTTGACTTTTCTGTTCTTCCTTTTAAAGCCTTGACCAGGGGTCACTGAGTCTTTGCTGTATAATTGGAAGATATGTCTTCTAGTAGCGGGCCATTCCTTAACCCTTCTGTGTCATGCCATGAATTTTACCTAGTATTTGATAAGTACATGACAATAAACTGGAGACAGAGAATCAGTCCTTTATACTAGATTGTTAATCAATTTAAGGAAGGCATTTCCCCTGTTAGCAAGCATGGAATGGAAGAAAAAACATGAAAATAATGTTGAAATAGCACTGAGGTTGCAACTAGACAGGAAGGGAGATTGAAGTCACTTGTGAGGGGCAAAGGCAAAAAGGGAAATAAAAAAGAAAAGGAAGTCCTCATTGACTATTAGGATTCCATCAGTTTGTTGCAATGTAAAAAGGAAGTGATCCCCGAATATTGCACTTGTGGCTGGTGCACGGGGGTATTACACAGACTTGAATGAGCCAGCAGGATTAAAAGGATGAAGTGTCTTTATCAAAATGCTTCTAAGAATTTAGATGGTCTATTAAATGGAAGCAATGGAGACAATGGACACTGTTACTTGCTTTAAGAGTTTTATGTGTTTCTTTTATAAGATAGAAGTATAAGTTATAAACAGATATTAAAAGGTTGAAATAAGGATTTCATTAAAGGCAATAAGACCATTAATATGCTCCTTAAATGGCATTTAGCTATGAGGAACTTATTTAATGAACTTTAACAACCACTGAAACCACCAAGTCTATCTGTTAAGTTAAATATCAGTAATTTTGTTTGTTATGGGAAATACAGTTAAACTATTCCAACACAGTGGGAAAGCTACAAATAATAACAAGGAGTTATGTTGGCTGAGTGTATGCAACAAAATCAGCCACTATTCTGAAGACTCTTTAAGCCTTGTGTCCTTTAACACTCACAAACTGTTGTAATAGTATGACTGTTTTCAGTCACTGTCTGGGAAACTGGGACCTGGAAAGTGTCATTAACCCTTCTGAGATGACATAGTCCATCAGTGGTCTGACTCCAGAGTCTTTGGTGCTGACTGGAGTTGGCCTGAGACACCTTTCATTAAAACAATATCCAGCAATCTTGGGCAAATATGGTGTTGATGGTGACATCACTTGTAGGCTGGTGAGCTGATTGTCAGCCCAGACCTCTACGGGTCTTTGTCCTGCTGGTAGGAGTATTATAGAAAATGCCGTAAGAGAGTTGCACGTCATAAGCCCCTGCTTTCACTTCTGCACAGTTTCAGCCAGATCAAGGGCTAGAGATAGGTCAGTAGGGCTTCTGAAGTCTTGACCTTCTTGCTCTTTCTTTAACTCAGCGTTTTATTCTTCCATCACCTGCGGTCTCTTGGATATTCTTGTTCTCGGCTCACTGCATGAAACTTCTTTTTTCTTTTTTGCAGAGGTCAGTTTTCAGTATTGTTCCTTAGGAGCCATGTATATTTTTTTGTTTGTTACTGTTTTGTTTTGTTTTTTGAGAGAGGGTTTCTTACTAACTTGGAGCTTGATGATTAGGCTAGATTTGGTGGCTATTGAACCCAAGGGATCTGCTTCTCCATTCAATGACTGGGACTACAAGTGTGTACCACCACTTCCAACTTTTTTTCCTATGAGATTTATAATTGGCATATATGACACAGATATACATGTGTTTTTCTACATATTTTGGACATTACTCTATGGTCACAAATTACCAAGTAATCTCCGGAACAAATTAATCTTACCAATTATTGCAGAATAATATTATTACAGAATAAATGTGGCCATCCTTCCTGGAATCTGATGATGTGATTTATGTCTGAGAATTTCTCTAAATTTTACTGCACTAATCATACAGAGATTTTCAGTTATGCTCCAAATTATTATGTCTTCAATATCATCTAACATGCTTTGGATTTATATTTACAGTCTCCCAGGTTATCATAAGATCAGGAATACTTACAACACTAATATCTTCATGGATAAAAATGAAAAATACAATTTTGGAAAAGCCTTTTTTCCCAATGTCCAAATTCTTTATGTAGGTTTGTAGGGACTGAACTCAGGCCCTCAGGATTGCTTGGCAAGCACTGTACTGACCAAGCTATCTCCATAGCTCTCGAAGCGCCCTTTCTGAGCTTATTGCATTACCTCATATTCTCTCTTCCATTTTGCTTGTGGACTGGATTGAAGGTGGACAGTGGTTTAGGAAAGAGTTTGCCTTAATGATTCTATAATTCCTGAGAACACGATCAAGTATAAAGAAGCCAAAATGTGTTCAGGAAGACCACTTGGAAATTAGTGCCTGCAATATTGTATGAGAACTAATAATTTTGGGGTAAAGATGAATGGTGAAAGATCATAGATAATAACGAAGTGCCAGGGGAGATGGCTGTGTGTGAAGTGCTTGCTGTGCGCACACAAAGGCTTGAGCTTAGAGCACCCACATAAGAAACCAGGTACTGCTGTGGGTACCTGTAACCCAGAACTTTGAGAAATTTGGGGGCCTTGCAGCCTTGTGTACCAGAAATGGTAAACTCCAGGTCCAGTTAGAGGTCCTGCCTCAAAAAATAAGGTGGAGAGCTATAGAGCAAGATACCTGACTTTGACCTCTGGCCTCCATATGCACACACATGTGCATACACATATAAACTTATCACACTAAAACACACACACACACACACAAACACCCAAATTAAATAAAGAACAAGTTCTGAAAAGGAATGTTGTGCTCAAGTATTTATTGCTTGTCAAAACCACACTTAATATAACCCATAGCAGCAATTCACTCTTTGTAACAGTTCATAATTAAGCCTTAAAACTTATTGTCTTCCTGCTAATGAACACATACTAAATTTATTACTATAAATTCTTGCCCAGTATGTTAATTTTTTTCTTTATTTCTTTGCCATTTCCCCAAAGTTTTAAAGGTTGAGTTTAATATTTCAATGCTTCAAATGCCTCCTTTCCCCCCTCTAGAGATTGTCTACCAATAAAAGTTTTGAGTAATCAAAGCATAACCATTTCTTCATCCTTCATTGGCTGCATTTTGGACAAGGCTTTTAGGTTAAGAATTGAATCTTTTGTGCCTCAGTGCAGTGCCCACCACATTGGCACCTTTTAACAGCTAAGCAACAACACTACCTAGAACATGTATGAACTCTTACTAACCTTCATTCTGAACACATACTTATAAGGAAGTAATTATGCGTGCACACTAGACTATGTGGGAGTTGAAAGTCTGGAAAGGATATAGCAAGACCTTTATGTAAGATACTTAGCTGAAGATATTTAGCTGAAACGAAGCACACAGTTCTGGAAATAGCATGGTGGAAGGCGCCAGTACCTTAAGCCAGATGGCATGTTTGACAATGTCCGGTGCTGTGTCAGAGATTCTATAGTCACATTTGAAAACCAATCCCCTCTGTTAATATTTAAGTTGGAAACCAGATCTTTGGATCTTCCATATTTTCCTTGATGCCTGTTTCTTCTTAGAAACTGCCTAAGAGTTAAAAATAGGTG
This sequence comes from Nannospalax galili, assembly GCF_000622305.1. Classification (NCBI taxonomy): domain Eukaryota; kingdom Metazoa; phylum Chordata; class Mammalia; order Rodentia; family Spalacidae; genus Nannospalax; species Nannospalax galili. The sequence continues at coordinate 163,032 of NW_008342018.1, forward strand.
ATTCTTAAAAGAACCTCCTTCAATGACCCAAGGACTCTTATGAATTCAGGCTTATGTTTCTTTCACTAATTTAGATAACTGTGGATATTCGTAGTTGCTGGTGAGCTAGTTTTCCTTAGATATGAGCAGGGCTGCACAGTGGACAATGTCATGCCATATTTATACCTGGGTGTGTGGACAGCCTTAGGTATGAGCAGGGACGCTCAGTGCAAGCCTTCTTTATATTCAAATGTGTGCAGTAAATGCTGTGTACCAATATTTTCTATCAGTAGGAATCTTGACTTAATAGATGTGATTTTCTACCTTGGTTTTTATTTATCCATTTTCAGAAATTGCAGCAGGTAAAGATAGAGAACTGAAACAATAGTGGCGATGGAACAAAAATAGATCTACTAAACAGAAATAGTTCCTTCTTTATAGTGCACACTGATGTATACTTGTAGTAGGTCTACTGACTCTAAGCCCATGAGGTTCATGTGTGTTTTTTTTAACAAGTGTGCTATCCAATGAGATAACATGTGAAAATTTAAATTTAAATTAGCTAAAATTAAATAAAATAAGAAAATTTATTTCCCTAGTCACAGTAGGTTCATTTCATTTCCTCAGTGTCTATGTGTGGCTGCTGGGCCAGTGTATAGGAATCATAGCCTTGCAAGGAGTTCTTTTCTTGAAGTATAGAGTAATCTGTTCTCCTATTTATGCTCTTGTGTACTCTTAAGGACTTGTGATCTGATTCTTAGGTGGTTGAATGTCTGGTAAAAGTTGGTCAATGGTGCTAAGTTACAGGAAGATAGGAACACAGTTCTGGCATGTGATGGTATAGTAGAGTGACCACAGATGATGGTAATATACTATGCATTTGAATAGGTTTGAAGAAATCTAAATGCTTTCACTGTAAGGAAATGATAAGTGAACATATAAATATGTTTACAAGTAAATATGTTTACTCTTTTAACATTATATAATGAAGACATTCATTGAAGCATCACTTTCTCTCTCTGGCTAGCATTTGTAGAAGCTTCTGTCTCATGTCCTCAGTCTGGTAAATCCAATTGGCACATATTAGCCTTTCACTTAAAAATTATATAGTCTTTCACTGTCAAAGTCTTCTGCAGATCTTTAGATGCTGATGAAGGTATTTACATCTGGCAGAATCTGCATCATCACCTCTGGGAATCCACTGGGGTTCAAAGATGAATTGACCAAGGGCAACAACTTCCTGCATTACATTATCACCTGTCACTACCTCTTACATTCTTGATAAGAACAAGGTGGCCTTCCCCACTCAGGGCAAGGCCTTGAGTACCAGCCAGATGCCCTGCAGCTTGCCTGACCTCATTAAAATTGAGCGATCATGTAAATGTTTGGGTCTGAGGCCAGAGCTCTTAAAGCTGTTTGAAATTTCCAAGGCTATTATCACACATGGGATTTTGTTGTGATCTTAGTATTTTCTAGCAGATATCAGTTTGATTGCAAATAGACCAAGAGGGAGTTAGATCTGCAAATTGGGATTAAAAGCAAAACATGTGCTACAAAAAATTATATTCAACACTTGGCTAGTTACTTTACTTTTTATTTTGAGCTCTAAAAATAATCCATAATGGAAAATGTTAGAGAATAGAATACTTAATCATTATAGTTAAATGAAAACACATGATCTACAAAAACATTGTGTTAGCTAGCCAGTGAGGCATATCATTTTAGTGGTATTTATTTTCAGGAAGTAAGGATTGGGGTCCTGACAACTTTTACCTGATGCTGTGCTTACATTCTGACCTCTGTTTTCATGTCTATCCCACTGAAGATCAAAAAACGAGTTTAGATGGCAGAGAAGGTACAGTACAAGGGGACAGTGTAGTTCCCAGTGGCTTTGGCAAGATCACGTGGGACAGGTAACTGATAAGATTTTCTGAAGGCTGTAGATTTTCTTGAACATAAATCAAAACTCTCTGCGAAGCATATCGTTTTTTCCTTTCAGTTTAATTATTTACTGCCAAAGGATATGCTTTCACTTTTGTGTGGGTTCCAGTGAACTTCCCTGCACAGTGGTCCTGTCAGGTTGGTGCAAATGCCTCCACTAATTGGTGTCTTGCCCTGATGTCCTCATGCTGAGTTCGGCATGAAGCTGGTTGTTCTCAAAGAACAAGCTGGATGTGTTGAAAGCCCGGTAATACTACAGAGCACAGATGTGCAGTGCCTGAGTGTGTTTGTTCAGTCAACATGGACACTTTTCTAACACAAATAATACAGGTGGCCAGATGTGATTGTTATTTTTAACTCTGATGAAAGGATATTTATAGCCCCCCTTTTCCTTCTGATCCCCATTAGAGATTGATGACGCTGGTACTATTTACACTCAGAAGTACCATTAACTACAGCAGTAGACAGAGGACTAGGAATGATCCCATTGTTCACTGCTGCTGACTTCCTGTGTTTGCAGAGGAGTTTGTCTTTTGGGAAACAACGTTGGCCATGAGATCTTGTACCTGCACTTCCATTTCCTTGCCTACAAAATTATGATTTGGGACTAAAAGTTGGTTGACATCCTTTGTATATCTGAAAGTTTAAGATTATATGACATACCTGGGTTGCAGGATGGAAGTTAGGATTCAAGAGTGAATCATGGCTTGAATTTTAAAGGGCACTCTTCTTTACAAAGATTGAAAGTAGGAGTAGAAGGATAAGGCTAGAGGCCTGCAGCTTACCCTAAAAAATTTACATTTTTACCTATCACTTAACCCTTCTCCAAACAGGACAAGTTGCCATGCACATTTACCTACTTGGCATGAGTTGAACTTTACACTTGTCCAGTGTATTTGATGAACAGAATACCTACTGTTTTCCAGACTCTAAAAAGTTCAAGTTGGAGAGATCACGTTAGTGGCTGAACTAGCATAAGCCCATTTTCTGTTACTAGCACAATGCTCCAAGTTTCACAGTGAACACCCCACCGCCACACTTTAATGACTGTGTTGACACAAAAACATAACTCTCACCTCAAAGGGGATAAGAGTTTATTCTGGAGCAAATGTGAGTGACCATGGCCCGGGGAACACAGATTCATGTCATCCCCAATTCCATGTTCCACTGTGGTAACAGTTACATTACATTTTTATAGTAACAGAACAAAGAAAAGTCATAAATTAAGACACTTTTCAAATACATTGATGGATACATTCAGTAGTCGGGTCATAGCAAAGTGGGGGTGGGGGGTTCTACTATAGGTCTCAGATGCTATATGATGACAGTTTTAGGTTTTTGATTGGTGAGACCTGGTGATCTGCTAGGATAATACATTCTAAAAGGTTTTTTTTTTTTTAATTTTATTTGTTAGTCACAGGATGTTAGATCAGAAACAGAGGTGAGCAAGGAGTGGCTGTTCAGGGGGCTAAAGATGGCCAGAGATAAATGGTAATTAGGCTCTGGACCTGCAACATTCCAAACTCTCCACATTCATTGAAATTCTAATCAATTGATCAGCTTTGGAGGAGAAAGTCCAGTTTGAAGAGGGAAGTTATTTTTCTGAGGACTTTTATTCACAACTGCTATCAATCTAGTATTTTTGTCAGATTTAAAAACATAAACCCTTATCTAGGCCTGGTAGTACATGCCTATATTCACAGCACTTGTGAGGCAGAGACAGGAGAACTGACTCCAGCATGAGGTCAGCCTGGTTTAAATAGCACATTGTAGTCAGAGCTATGTAATGAGAGTGTCTCAAAAACTAAACCAAAACAAAACAAAATGCAAGTCCTTGCAGTATAGAAGACACACATTTGCTTTTGACTTGCTAGAACAATGTTAGTTGGTTTCCAATATATTAGTCTTCTAGCTCTATTTCTATAAAATGAGATTATAAAACATTGATTTTTCTTTATTTTCAAAGATATGCAAAATGCTTGGCATTCGTAGAGATTGAGATAAAAGAATCTTACGGTGGTTTATAGTTATGTTAGTAAGCAATCATAGAAAAGAACACATGTATAACTTGTGGCTAGAGGGGTGGGGCATTAAATTACCTGAGAAAACCTCACTCCTTTTTAAATTTGGAAGAAACTGATTCAAACATAATTACAGGAAGAGATATTGAGATCAGCATTCCAGGAAGTCACAAAAAACAAACATTGGACAATCCTGGAAATTTTATTTGCAATTTTATTTTTATTCTGCCTCGGTTGTAAAGAGGAAGAGGCTAATACGAGCACGCTGGTGTAGCTCATTGAGACATCTCAACCTCGGGATTATTGAGATCATTGGTCATGTTGAGACCATTGTTTCAACAATGGTCCTGTAGCTTCCTGCAGCTATGCAGATGCCTCTTAACTGAGACCTCAGAAACCCTAGGTTCTGAATTCAAAGATCAACTATTTCAGGCTTTCATGTTAAGAGATGTTTGGTTTTCTAGCAATGATGTTTTTTTGAGGAACCAAAAAAAAAAAAAAAAAAAAAAAAAACCCTCTGCGCAAGAGGCAAATGTGTGTTTTACCAAGATTCAGCAAAATTATGTTACATAATTCTTGCTGTAGCTAGATGTAGCTAGCTTATGGTCATGTGAGCCCTGCTTAAGTAAATCAACAACACCTTGATAAATACTATTTTGTTTGCAATTTCTCTCCTCACAAAAGACATCTTCTTCAAGGGACCCAGTCTGGCCACTTTGAAGGGCATTAACCTAAAAAATGACTTTCTCCACATCCACTCACTTTCTTGCTGTGTTGCCCTTAGCAGTTTGGCCAAATCCTCTTAATCTTGGGATTCAGGGAAAGGACTTTTTATTCTTGCTTTAAAAATCTTGCTGATTTGCTGAATAAACCTCCAGCCTGATCTTCTTTTCTTTTGTGAGTTACATAAGTCTTGCTGTGTGAACTAACATCTTGTCACTCATTGTCCTAAAGCGAAAGCCAACCTGGTGAGAAACCACCTACTGCTGAACATCAAGCTTGTGCCAAAAAGGCAACAGCTACATGCTGTTCTGTTGTGCCCCTGAGTGATCAAACAGTCCTGAGAGCAAACAGGAACTTCAGCAGCAGGAACCAAAGGGCTTCAGGAGCCAGGCAGAGTGGAAAGCTGAGGAGGGGTTTTCTTTCTTTTTCTTTTTTTTAAAAAAAAATATTTATTTAATAACCACATGATTAGAAGAAGCATTTCATTACAGCATTAACATATTCAATAACAATTTCCAGAGCAAAGATGCATCTCTTTCAAAATGTGAGGTACCACTAGGCAAATACAGGCACTTGTTTTGCTGTTTTGTTCAGGACACTTGAACGCTTTGATATTAGACAGGTTGATGCAGTTTTTATTCAATGGATGGAAGGATGACAGGATGCTTTTGTTTCCACTTAGTGTTTACTAGCAAGTGTATATGCTTATATTCACATTCTTAGGTTGCTTTGAAACAGCTGAAGGCATCTCAGTGTCTTGTCTGCCTCCACATATATACTCGCATGTGCATGAACATGCACACAGGCATGTGCACAAATGTCTCACACAAGACTGTACGCACACGCACTTCTGTTAAGGTCTTCCAAGTTATCTGTTATAAATAGAATGGAAGAGAATGTGCTAGAGAACCAATCTTAATAATGGAGTTAATCAGAAACAACTCTTTTCAAGTCACTTCGTAATTTCAGCAAGTTGTGTATGTTGACTAAAATGAAACCTCAATATTGCAGGGTGTTGGGAGGGAATATGGCAGAGTTATCATCTGCAAGACTGATCATGATGTGAAAAGTGAGTAACTGTAAATGCATACCCACATGCTTCTTGTGACTGGCGCTTCAGAACCAGTGTTGCCTTAGTTGTACTATACAGCAAAATTTTCCAAGTAACAGCAGTGTGGCGTCACTGAAAGGGGTGGCTGTTGTATCAAGTCATAGCTTTTGCACTTGGATATTCCTCACAGATTGGCACCATCATGAGTCACAGGCCCCCAAATAGTGAAAAGATGATTAGATTTGGTGTAAGGAATGGGTCATTGCACTGGAGACGAGATGAGCAATGATGCGTGAAATACAGAGATTTTCTCGTTTCTTGTCTGGAGGTTTTAGTTTATGCTGTTGCAACTAAGCAATGTGGCCTGGATTGCTTATAAACAGAAATTTATTTCTTATGTGTTGGGGAACCCTGCTGTTAAGGTTGGCTCCTTTCTCAGCAGGAGCTTCCTGCCTGACTTACCTGGAAAGTGCCGCCAAGCACTTTAAAACATGACCTTTGGCATAGTTACCTGGAGTAAAAACTACCCCCAGGTTTTTTCTATATGATAATTAGGCATTGCCTGATAGTCGGATGATAGGAGCCTACTGCCACATGTAAATAAAGCATACTATGAGCACCTATCAGCTGAAGCATTGGCTACTGCCTCCACACTATTTTCCCTAATCCCCCACTGAATAAACAGAGCTGTTTCACTGAGTCTGGAGCTGTTTGTATCACTGAACCTGCCTCCCTGGAAGGGCTTTCTTCCTTCAGTGCTCACTGGCTGTCCTGATCCTGTTCGTCGCTTCTACTCCCTTTGTCCTCATGGACCGGTGGCCAATGACCCAGGAGGGAAGGGAGTGACCCCACACTTAGGGTTCTGAAAGCTGGAAGTCTGTGATTTTGGTGCAACATGGTAAAGTTCTGGGGAGGGTTTTCTCCTTGTGTACAGACTGCTGACTTCTTTCTCTTTACATTGCAAAAAGAAACCAGAGAAGTTGAAGGGATTCTTTCATATGAATAGCCCATTCATGTGGGCTCCATCCTATCACCTTCCAAAGGCCCCACTTCCTAATATCATCCTGGGGTGTAGGATTTCTACATTAATCTAGGCGACACAAATATTCTGGGCCTCCATGATGTTATAAAACACGTGTTGCCATCTTTTCCTGCTTTGTCTTTGCCCTTCTGTGTAATTATTAATGTACAGACATAAATATGAATGGGTTTCACTACTGAGTCAAGTTTGTGTACCCAGATGTCCCTCAGTGTGAGTTCATCCACTGGAGCCTGTTTAGTCTATCTTGCATCACTCCCTTAAAGAACATCGATTCTTTTCTCACCTAGCAGTGACCTGCTGCCAATAGTTCCTTGGCTAAGATTGGGGCCTCCTGTCCATTTCCCCAGCTCGAGGTTGTTTTATGTCTGATTTGAGTTTGAATGGGTCTTGTGCATGCTGTCATCATTACTTAACACAAACTAGAGTCACCTGGGAAGAGGTTGGCCTGTGGTCATATCTATGGGACACTTTCTTGATTGCTAGTTGTTGTGGGAAACCCAGCCCACTGAGGATAGTGCCATCCCTGGGCAGGTGGGCCTGGGCTGTATAAAAAAAGTATCTGAGCAAGCCAAGGGAAGCATGTACTTCTCCACGGTCTCTGCCTTAGTCCCTGGCTCCAGGTTCTTGCTTGAGCTCCTGTCTTGGCTTCTCTGTGTGATGGACTGTGGAAGTGTAAAATAAATACATCATTTCTTCCCAAAGTTGCTTTTGGTCAATGTTTTATCACAGCAACAAAAAGCAAACTAGGACACTGATTCCACTGTGTTTACTCAGCACCTATCGGAGAACCTGACATATAGTAGATGCTCAATAAAGATATATAGAATGGAAAAAAAAAACAACAAATTATGGGAAGACATAAAATCAAGCTTTAATCCACCAACACAGAATTATGAGAGCAGTCCTGCAGTCACAAATTCCTGAATGTGTTTTCATAAGCTACTTGCCTTTCACAGGGCTGTCTTAAACTACTTCATATGTCATAGCTGTGAACATAAACATCTGGGGGGTAGAATAAACAAGTTATTGAACCCCCACCTCTGAAATGTTCTAATGATGATTGAGAACTGGTTCTTCATGGGTTTCCTTCCCAACAGAATTATTTTGGCTATATTTCCAGTAAACATGAGGGTGAACCTGTGTGTGCACCTTGCTAATGAGAGTTTGTATTCAAGCCCCCCACCCCAACCCCAGCCCCATCAGAACATGGGGAATGAGAGCAGAAAGTCTGGTATATGTTTGTTGGCCCTGGCTGGAAATAAATCCTGAGGCCTAATAAAGTGGCTCATTTGAAGTCAATGGTTTTAAAATGAGGGGCAGAATAGCACCCAGTGATTGGCTTGGTAGGCAGATTAGGCCTTAAATCAAAGGGCAGCCTTCATTGTGTTTCGATGGACACTTGCACCTGCCATTCTTCACCTGCTTTCTTTCTACCTTGCACATGATTGACATCTATTTATTGTTGAGTGTAGTATCTTTTCATGTGTATCCATCCTATCCTCCTGAGTGGGTTGTAAGCTCCTCTATAATAGTGTAACACTGGTTAAACACGCCTGCATAATTTTGTAAGTCTGTTATATAGCAATTTTTTTGTTGTTGTTGTTTTTTTTTGGTTTTCTTGAGACAGGGTCTCCCTGTAGCCCGCGCTGTCCTGGAACTCCCTATGTAGACCAGGCTGGCCTTGAACTCACAGAGATCTGCCTGCCTCTGCCTCCTGAGTGCTGGGATTATAAACTGCACAGAAAGTTTGTTGATTAATCCTTTGTAGCACTTTCAACATGTGAAGAATGAAATGGTTACAAATCCCTGTCTTCATTCTCTAAAAACAGTGAAAATCATCAACTATTGGATGCTTACATTATCTCTCTTTCAGCTTTCCCACCATACCAAAATAAAACAACTTTTTTCTTGTATTAAAAGATAAAATAATTGAAATCCTGGAATATTTTTGTGTCTCCTGGGCTTAATATTGGTAAATAATGTGTCATGACTTAATTCTGGAACAAACAAATGCTTTAGCTTCAAAACTTGTCTGTTAAACTGAGAGACAGGTATATCATGTTTACAAGGGATATGACATTATAAACCCAGCCAAAATCATCCATCCAGATGTGCAGTGATCTGTATCCATGAACCCAGAGAATGCTGTCACAAGTTTCATGGGTGATTTTTGTTTGCAAGTATTTAGACACCGCAGCCAACTGGGTTGGGGCCAGTATTGGTGACAACACACAGATGAAAAACCATTAGCTAATCAACGCCCATCAAACCAGTCAGTGGTAAAACTTGAAATACTTAGTACAGATAACATTTTGGTTGTTAAATTTATGGTGTAAAGTTACATAACTTCTTTTTTGAAAAAGTCAAGACTGCATTTCCATACACACATCTACCCACAAACAGAGTTTGTCAGGAGAAGCACTAATAAGGTCATTGGCAAAAATAAATTACACAAATTGTGTTTAGCAATTTTTACCATTTTCTGAGAAAGTCCAAGCAGGGGGCATAGCCTTGCCAATTATGAAAAATGTTATCCTGAATAATCAGCAGAGAATGTTGACAAAAAATGTCAGCATGAGAGAAGGCAGCGTGCTTTATCTACTGGTGTGTAAGAGACATTCTTTTTGAACTCACAGTTCTTCTAATTTAACATGATTTTGTCTAAGTATAAATTCTTATTGCAAATTTACTAAAAACAACATGGTCTTAGAAGGACCCATTTATGGGGCTGGAGAGATGACTCAGTGGTTAAGGGTACTGACTGGTCTCGCACAAGACCAGGGTTCGAATCTCAGCACCCACATGGAGGCTAACAACCACAGGGAAGCAGCCTGATTCAGAAGTAGCCATCTTCCTCTGTATTTCAGAATTAACTGCCCCCACCTCCAAATGAGGAGATTTCCACACTGACTTGAATTATCCTGTAGATAAACCTTGGGACCCCCTCAATTGTTAACTGTCTCTATCAGGATAAAATTGGGTTTCCTGGGCTCTTTCTGTTATCAGTCTCACTGTACTCTCATATGAGCAACCCTGTCCCTCAATACACACACAGTAGAGCTGACCCAGATGGGAACTCTGACAGCTTAACTTCTCCATCAACCTGAAATTACTTGGGTAACTTTGGATACACATCCAGAAAGAATTCCTGAACAGAGGGCTTGATGGGATGTTGAATGCTTGTGGAAAGCACTGTTATTTTTAGTGCCACACTATCCCTCTTTGGCTTTATAAATTTCAAAATAAAATAAATGTTTTAAGGTATATAATAGTTATGGCTGTCTACATCATTCCTGTAAGAGTTTCTTAAAGGTCATAAGAAGCTCTAACTCTAACTCCTAAATACATCCTAAACTTGGAGACTCCTTTGTGTCTTTGACTCTGATGTGGACCTAACCTCTTCCCAGGCCTCCCTTGGACATCTCTGCTGTTTCTCCTTTCTTTACTAGAGCACCTTTATATTCCTTTATTTCTTTAAATGTGGACACTTCTTAAATTGTGCCTTTTCTTCTTTCTTGGTGTTTACTGTTACCCTTTTTCATGGCTCTATTATAATTTATGTTAACAAATCTCCACTTTATATCCTTTCTCTGAGAAAAGCACCTTCTCCCTCCCATCCTTCCTTCCTTCCTTCCCTCCATCCATCCATGCATCCATTGATCCATCGATCCATCGATCCATTGATCCATCCATCCCTCCATCCATACATCCATCCATCCACCCACCCATCCATCCATCCAAACATACATACATACATATGTGTTTTGTATGCTTTATACTGTATTCAACATCCTGACAACCATCTGGACATCTTTTCCCATGTGTTGTCTTCTCATTCTCATCCTTCATCCTTGTTCACTGTAACATCATTGTCATGGTTACTTGGAATCTAAACCTTGAACTTCATCTTGGATCTCTCTTCACCTCAGTGCCTAATGATTCATCAAATCCTGCCATTTCTTACTTTTGAAACTTCTTGTATCTTTTCCTCTGTTGTCAACAACTCTCAGGTCTTGTTTTTATTATCTTCTTCACAAAAAGTTAACACGTTTTAGTAGTCATCTACATCTCTTTTTAGACAGCAATTCATTTACCTTAAATTTTGTTTTACAAAAAAATTCTTTTTATAACTTAATTGCTTCCAAAGTTATGCTTCACTCACTAAATGCTTATTGAGTAGAGTTATTTTATGTCCAGCAATGCCTCTGCTGGTATATTTACAAAGAAATTAACTGGCACCTCACTTCAGAGGGAGCTGAACTTCTGCTCACTGCAACATTATTCATTTCCACATTTCCATTAAGATGTAGAAATCACTTGATTTCATCAACAAAGAATGGTTAAAGACACACACACACACACACACACACACACACACACACACACACACCTGTCTGCTGCATGCATTAGTTAGCTGTGAAAATGGAGGCGATTCTATCATTTGTGACAACATATATGGACACTGGGATCATTGTTCACCATTATCTTTCTGACTTTTTGATTTTAGTCTATTTGATTTTGATGTAAGCCTTGAATATTAAGATGAACAATTAAAACATAAGGTCAATGAAATGGACTGAAAATTCTATTAGATAACATTGTATGATTATGTTGAATAATGAAATAATTCAATACTTTAATATAATAAAGTATTAAAACTGGGTTGCTATAGGAGACATGGTAGCTTCAAAGAATAAAGATTTCTGAGTTCTTATAGTTCTGTGGGTCAGAAACTCAGTATGACTGTAGCCCTGAGCTAAAAGCAAGGCATCTCTAGCCTGGGTTCCCTCCTGGAGCTTCTAAAGGCGATTTCGTCTCTCTTCTTTCCCAGCTTCTAGAAAACACTGTCATTCCCTGAATCTATTCTTCCATCTTCAGAATACTGGGGGCCAAATCCTTTACTTACTCTCTTTCTTTATGTACCATAATCCAAAGGGGGCCTTTGATCAGTCCAAATGTAAGAACCTTGTCATATTAGACCAACCCAGCAAATCCAACATATTCTTTTTATTTACAGATCTTAATTTCCTCCTACCTGCAGTCACTTTTCCCATTCTAGGAAATATAGTCTCAGATTCCAGGGAATTAAGAGATGGATATTTTTCATCTTTAAGGAGTCAATATCCTGTCTGTGACAGTGATGCATATTATACATCTATAACATTTGTTTTATTTTCATTGAATGTATTTCAGTATCATCAGTAGCACTTCTAAATTCTCTAAAACTATAAAATGTTAAAACATGAAGCCTCCGCAGAGGCCACGTGTGGTAATGGCACTCATGATAGTCCCCAATGGTCCTCCCAGATGGAATCAGGGTTGACTTGTGGCCAAGAGAATACAGTAGATATAGGAGTGACTCACTTCTGAGAATAGATCATAGAAAACATTGTGGTTATTTTTGTGACTCCTCACAATGCAGAAAACCAAATGTTATGTAAAGAAGATCCCCAAGAATCCTCAGGAAGGTTCCTGTGAAGAGAAATAGCCCTCCTACCAGCAGTGGGTGCCAGCTGGCCAGTCATGTGGATGAGTACCTTAGTAGTGCACCTTCCAGGTGCATGGAAGACTTCATATGACTTCAACAAAGCTGATATTGAGAGTGTGATTGCACCAGAATCTCCAAGCTTAGCATCTCTGGAATTCCTAACCCACGGAAATGAGATAATAGCCACAGTTGGGGGAATTTGTTACACAGCCATAGACAACTAACATATTATCTAATCTGCCAATTCCAAGCATGTTTTCTAAGAAAAACTAATTCATAATGTAATATTTTAAACAATTCCCTGCTCTAATAACTTTAAGGAACACTATATGCTCAATGCCTACTCTTAGATGACTAAAATATATGCCTAACTCAAAGAGAACCAAATTTATTTGACTATGGATCAAGCCCTACCCCCCCCCCCGCCACCTGTTTTCAAGAAATCTCAAACTGGTTATGGTGAAACATGCCTTTAATCCCAGCACTGGAGAGGCAGAGGCAGGCAGATCACTGAGATAGAAGTCAGCCTGGGGTGGTCTACATAGTGAGTTCCAGGTGCTGGGGATACATTGTGAGATTGTATCTCAAAAAAAAGAAAGAAAGAAAAGGGTAAAGAAAAAAAAAAGAAATGTCTATTGACAGTCTACAGGGCAATTTTTGCAAAATTCAGGTCCATTCTAATTTTGTTATATAATTTTGTTATATATAATTTTGTTATAAAATAAGACATTGAAGGGTGGGTTCGGACCTCCATTGGGGTAGCTGCTCAGAGCTCAGCAAACTGCCAGAGAGTGCAGGGTTCTGGCCTCCCTCTGGCCTCCCACTACCAGAGGGCCTGAGAACCCAGGGGACAGCCTGACAGCCCCCAATCCTGCCTCCACGTGGTGGTGAGCTTCCCCTAATTGCTGCCATACCATCCTTATACCTGGGATTTTGTGAGGCCACACCCAAGGCCCCAGGGCAGATCTGGCTTTGGTAGGCTAAGGCTAGGATCTCAGCAGACCACCAGAGAGTGGCGAGTTCTGCCCCCCCTCCCCCACTGGCCTCCTTCTGGCATAGGGTTCACAAAGCACAGAACTGCCTGAGAGAGTCTGGATCCTGCCTCCACATGGTGAAGGAAACCTGCGTGCACCTGACTGGAATCTGAATTGGGCTTCTGTAGGTACCCCTGAATAGCTGATCTGAAGCCGTTAGTTCCCTCCAAAATAAACCTGAAACAAAATGAACCCTGTACCAACCAGCTTTACATAACCAATAAAGAAATGATCTAGGCACCCAGATAATACAAACAGAAGCATACTTCAATTTAATTCTCATATCAGAATCATAAACAACAAGAGAAATTCACATGCTAAAACCACAATGAAAGAATAATAAAAAGGAAAGCCAAAACACTATGTCCCCACCAAACCCCACCA
>NW_008342018.1:176716-179121 GCF_000622305.1 Nannospalax galili
CTACAAGTTCTACTTCTCCTCTAAGGATAACCCAGGACACAAAATTTAAAAGAACAATCATAAACGTGATCAAAGAATTCAGTGAATTTAAAGAAAACAGAAACAAATCAAAGAACTAAAAGAAGATAGGGGTAAACTTCTGAATGAATTCACAAAAGAGAAACATTGAAGAAAACTCAGGCAGAAATGAAGAAGGAAGTACAAAACTCAATAAGCCAACTTGAAACAACAGGGGAAAGCCTCACCTCTAGAATGAATGAAATGGAAAACAGAATATCAACACTTGAGGATAAAGTTGAAGAACAGGACCACTCAAGCAAAGAGTATGGAAAATTAAAAAAACAACAACAACAACACAGGAATGGAATATGGAAGAGACTTGAGACATCATGAAAAGAACAAATTTACAGAACAAAGGAATAGAGGAAAGAGAAGAATTTCAGGTTAATGGTGTTGACCAGATCTAAAACAGGATTGTAGAAGAGAATTTCCTGAAATTAAGGAAAGACATCCTCATACAAATACGGGAAGCACATAGAACACCAAATAGGATCAGAAAAGAAACTCCCCATGACTTATCATAGTAAAAACACTAAATGTACAGAACAAGGAATACTGAAAGCAGCAAAAGAAAAAAAAGTCACATACAAAGGAAAGCTCATCAGAATTACAGCTGACTTATCAATGCAGACTATGAATGCCAGAAGAGCCTGGACCAAGATATTTCCAGTTCTACATGACAATAGATGCCAACCCAGAATATTATACCCATCAAAAATGTCCATTATAGTTGAGGGAGAAAGAAAAATCTTCCATGACATAAATAGCCTGAAAGAATACATGTCCAGAAAACCAGCCCTTCAAAGAATACTTGAAGCAATACAGAGAGCAGAGAGAGAAACAACTATACCCCAGGGGCAATGAAGGAAAATAAACAAAGATATAATCTAGGAAACACAAAATTGCACAGCAACACAAACAGCAATCAAAATGATGGTGACCAATACATACCTTTCAATAGTAACCTTAAATATCAATGGACTGAACTCCCCAGTCAAAAGGCACAGGCTAAGTGAATGGATTAAGAAATAAACTCCGGGGCTAGAGAGATGGGTCAGAAACCCATCTCACCTTCAAGGACAGGCACTACCTTAAGGTAAAGTATGGAAAAGAATATTCCAAGCAAATGGCACCAAGAAACTAGCAGGGGTTGCAATTCTAGTATCTGACAAAATTGTCTTCAAAGTAAAACTAATCAGAAAAGATAAGGAGGGTCACTTCATGCTGATCAAAGGAAGAGTTAACCAAGAAGATATTACAATCCTTAACATACATGCACCAAATTCTGGTGCACTCAAATTCATAAAAACAACACTGCAGGACTTTAAGACACAGATTAATCCCAACTCAGTAATAGTAGGGGACTTCAATACCCCACTGTTTCCATTAGACATGTCAACTGGATAAAGAATAAACAGAGGTGTCTGAACTCAATGATACCATACATCGAATGGACCTAACAGACATCTTTCGATTATTCCACCCAAACACTAAAGAATACACTTTCTACTCAGTACCTAAGGGAACTTTTTCAAAGACTGACCACATACTGGGCCACAAAACAAACCTCAACAAATACAAAAATATTGAAATAATTCCATGCATTCTATCAGACCACAAAGCAATAAGGCTCAAAATCAACACTGGATGAAGCTCTAGTCACTGCATGAACTCATGGCGATTGAACAACACACTCCTAAACAATGAGTGGGTCAAAGGAGAAATTAAGAAAGAAATAAAAGCATTCCTAGAATTTAATGAAAAGGACAATACAACACAGCATAACCTCTGGGATGCATTAAAAGCTGTCCTAAGAAGGAAGTACATAGCTCTAAACGCCTACATTAAAGAATTGGAAAGAGCCCAAATAAATGACCTAACACTGTAACTCAAGGCACTGGAAAGGCAAGAACAAATGTAACACAAATCCAGCAGAAGAGAAGAAATAACAAAAATTCAGAGCAGAAATTAATGAAATAGAAACAAAGAAAACAAGACAAAGAATCAATGAATCTATGAGCTGGTTCTTTGAAAAACTAAACAAGATAGACAGACCCAAAAGATCCAAACCAGTATAAGGGAATATTTCAAAAACCTATAAGCTACTAAATCTGAAAGTCTAAAAGAAATGGATGGATATTTGAAATCATGGGAACCTCCAAAGTTAAACCAAGAAGATATCAACAGTTTAA
The DNA here is from genome assembly GCF_000622305.1 of Nannospalax galili. Lineage (NCBI taxonomy): Eukaryota > Metazoa > Chordata > Mammalia > Rodentia > Spalacidae > Nannospalax > Nannospalax galili. The sequence continues at coordinate 178,969 of NW_008342018.1, forward strand.
GCAGACCCATAACATATAAGAAAATCGGAACAGTAATGCAAAGCCTCCTGATTAAAAAAAGTCGAGGCCCAGATGGATTTACAGAATTCTACCGATATTTAAAGAAGACTTTTAACCACTACTACTTGAGGTGTTCAAAATTAAAGAAACAAG
>NW_008342018.1:179189-180502 GCF_000622305.1 Nannospalax galili
TCATATCCTTAATGGCCATAGGCACAAAAATTCTCGACAAAATACATGAAAACCACATACAGACACACATCAGAAAGATCATTCACTATGCTCAAGTAGGCTTTATCCCAGAGATGCAGGGATGGTTCAATATATGCAAGTCAATAAATGTCATTAATCATATAAATGGACTCAAAGACAAAAACCACATTGTCATCCAATAGATGCGGAAAAGGCTTTTGACAAAATTCAGCATGCATTTATGTTCAAAGTCCTAGGTGAATTGGACTAGAGGGAACATACTTCAACATAAGTAAAGCTATATACAACAAACCCATAGCCAATATAATTGTAAATAGAGAAAAACTGGAAGCATTCCCATTAAAATCAGGAACCAGAGAAGGATGTCCACTATCTCCACTCCTTTTCAACATAGTGCTTGAAACTCTTGCTAGAGCAATAAGACAGGAGAAGAAAATTAAAGGAGTCCTAATTGGAAAAGAAGAGGTCAATCTATCTCTTTTTGCACATGATATGTTACTATATCTAAGAGATCCCAAAAGTTTCACCAGAAAACTCCTAGAACTGATCAACACTTTCAGTATAGTGGCAGGTTACAAAATCAATCTACAAAATTCAGTAGCCTTTCTATATACCAATAACAACTGATTGGAGAAAATATGAGGAAATGCTCCCATTCACAATTGCTACAAAAAATTCAAATGTCTTGGAATAAATCTGACAAAAGACAGCAAAGATTTCTACAACGAAAATTTTAAATTGCTAAAGAAAGAGATAAAGAGATTAAGGAAGACACCAGGAGATGGAAGGACCTCCCGCATTCATGGATTGGAAGAATTAATATTGTTAAAATGACCATCCCACCAAGAGCAATATATAGAGTCAATGCAATCCCAATGAAAATCCCCATGACATACTTCACAGAATTAGAAAAATGCATCCTTAAATTCATATGAAGGCACAAAAGACCCCAGATAGCCAAAGCAACCCTGAGCACAAAGAGCAGAGCTGGGGGGGGAGAACTATACCAAATCTCAAAGTATACTGCAGAGCCATAGTCATAAAAACAGCATGGTACTGGCGCAAAAACAGACATAGATCAATGGAACTACATTGAAGATCCAAACCTGAGTACATGCAATTTCAGCCACCTGATATTTGACAAAGGTGCCAAGAACACACAGTAGAGGAAAGACAGCATCTTCAACAAATGGTGCTGGAAAAACTAGACCCTTATCTTTCACCTTGCACAAAAGTTGACTCCAAATGGATCAAAGACCTCAATGTGAAATCTGAAACTCTGAAACTGTTAG
>NW_008342018.1:181185-184345 GCF_000622305.1 Nannospalax galili
CAGGCATTCCCCTCCTTGGCATACACCCAAAGGACTCATCCTATTGTAGAGACATTTGTACAATCATGTTTGTTGCTGCTCTTTTCATGATAGCTAAGAGATGGAAGCAACCTAAGTGTCCCTTAATTGATGAGTGGTTGACAAAAATGTAGTATTCTTACACAATGGAGTTCTATTCAGCAGGAAAGAAAGATGAAATAATATAGCTTTCAGGTAAATGGATGGATCTAGAAATACAGACTCATAAAAACAAATGACATATGTTCTCCCTCATATGTGGCTCCTAGCACCAAATCCTTTTAAATTCCAGGTCCTTTTAATAAGATGATGCTGACTTCCTTCTGCTTCCCTGGGCCTGCAAGGCCCACTGGCCTCTCTCTGGACCAACCCAGTTCCTCAGTGCAGTCCCCAGGAGCCCTTGGGGCCTCTTCCCACCCCACCTCCCTTTGCATCTCTGAGTGTCACGGCCACCAGCTGCCTGAGCCCAGAATCTTTCCTGGGCCCTGCTCCCAGGCCAGTCCAAACCCAAAATTTCTGAGGCCAAAATCTTTCCTGGAGGGATCAAGACCTTAGGAGAAACCTGAGAGCATCTGATTCTCATCTGACTTGGGCCTCTGTGGGAGCTTCTGAAGACAAAAGCAATATGGCCACTCAAATATAAAATCAAAAGAGAGAACTGGAAGCTTAGACAAACCAGCTTTTCATACCCCAAAAATAAGCCAAAAAGGCACACAAAGTTTACAAAAAGAAGCAGACTTAAACTTGAAGACTTGAGTCTCACACAAGAATCAGAAACTACAAAAGAAATTCACATGTCAGAATCACAGAGAAAAAATAGAAACATGAAAAACAAAAATAACATATCTCCACCAAATATCAATAGTCCTCTAGAGGAGTACAATGAGAACCCCCTAGAGATAATGCAGGACATGGAACTCAAAAGAACAATTACTAACACGATAAATGAATTCAGTGAATTTAAAGAACACACAAACAAAGATATCAAAGAACTGAAGGAAGATAGGGATAAACTTCTGAATGAATTCAGAAAAGAGCTAGAAATATTGAAGAATACTCAGGCTGAAATGAAGAAGGAAGTAAAACATTCAGTATGACAATTAGAAACGACAGGAGAAAGCCTCACCTATAGGATGAATGAAATGGAAACAGAGTATCAAGACTGGAAGATAAAGTGGATGGATGAACTACTGCAAAAGAGAAACAAGTCACATATAAAGGAAAACCCATTAGGATTACAGCTGACTTTTCAGTGCAAACTATGAAAGCCAGAAGAGCCTGGACCAAAGTATTCCCAGTTTCTAATGACCACAGATGCCAACCCAGATTGCTATACCCAGCCAAAATGTCTATTTTAGTTGAAGGGGAAAGAAAAATCTTCCATGACATAAATAGGCTGAAGGAATTCACGTCCCCAAAACCAGCCCTTCAGAGAGTTCTGGAAGCAATACACAGAACTAAAGAAAGGAATGACTATATCCAAGAGGTTGCAGAAAGAAATTCAATGAAGGTATAACTGTGGAAACATATAGCTATATGAAGAATGTAAACAGAAATAAAATGACAGGATTCAATACACATCTTTATTTAATAACTTTAAAGATTAATGGAATGGACTCCCCAGTCAAAAGACATAGACTAGGTGAATGGATTAAGAAAAAACCCATCTTTTTGTTGTCTGCAAGAAACTCATTTCACTTTCAAGGTCAGGCGGTATCTTAAGGTGAAAAGATGGAAAAAAAAATATACCAAGCAAATGGTACTAAGAAAAAAGCAGGCATTGCATTCTAATATCTGAAAAAATATACTTTAAACTAAAACTAATAAGAAGAGATAAAGAGGGTCACTTCATTCTGATCAAAGGAACAATAAACCAAGAAGATATTACAATCATGAAGATATATTCACTAAACTCTGGTGCACCCAACTTCATAAAAACAATACTACAGGACTTTAAGACCCAGATTAACCCCAACTCATTAATAGTAGGGGACTTCAATACCCCACTATCTCCATTAGATAGGTCAACAGGCCAGAGACTTAACAGAGAATCATCTGAATTAAACAAAACCATATATCAAATGGACTTAACAGATATCTACCGAGTATTCCACCCAAACACCAAAGGACGTACTTTCTACTCAGCACCCCATGGAACTTTCTCCAAAATCGACCATATACTGGGGCACAAAACAAAGCTCAGCAAATACAAAAAGATTGAAATAATTCCATGTGTTCTATCAGACCACAATGCAATAAAGCTTACAATCAACACCCGAAGAAGCCAAAATCACCACACGAACACATGGAGATTAAACAACACACTCCTGAATGATGAATGGGTCAAAAGAGAAATTAGGAAAGAAATAAAAGTATTGCTGGAACTAAACAAAAAGGACAATACAACACGACAAAACCTCTCGGACATGCTGAAAGCCATCCTAAGAGGCAAGTTTACAGCTCTAAGTGCCTACATCAAAAACTCCTAAGAACTCAAATAAATGACTTAACATTGCAACTCAAGACACTTGAAAAGCAACAACAAATGAAACCCAAACCCAGCAGACAAGAAGAAACAACAAAAATCGGAGCACAAATTAATGAAATATAAACAAAGAAAACAATACAAAGAATCAATGACTACAAGAGCTGGTTCTTTGAAAAGATAAACAAGATTGATAGACTGCTAGCCCAGTTAACCAAAAGAAAGAATGAGCACCTCTAAATCAACAAAATCAGAGATGAAAGGGGAAAAATCACAACAGACACCAGAAAGATCCAGAACATTATAAGCGAATACTTCAAAAACTTATATGCTACTAAATTTGAAAACCTAAAAGAAATGGATGAGTATCTAAAGGCATGCGAACCACCAAAACTAAACCAAGAAGAGATTAACAGCTTAAATAGACCCATAATACAAAAAGAAATTGAAACAGTAATACAAAACCTTTGACTAAAAAAAATCCCAGGACCAGATGGATTTACACCAGAATTCTATCAGACATTTAAAGAGGATCTACATCCAATACTACTTAATTTATTCAAAAAGATAGAAATGGAGGGAGAACTTCCTAATTCCTTCCATGAAGCCAACATCACTCTAATACTAAAGCCTGGTAAAGATACAACCAAAAAAGAA
>NW_008342018.1:184637-184988 GCF_000622305.1 Nannospalax galili
CATACCTCAACATAATTAAAGCCATATATAACAAACCCACAGCCAACATCATTCTAAATGGAGAAAAACTGGAAGCATTCCCATTGAATTCAGGCACCAGACAAAGCTGTTCACTAGCTCTACTCCTCTTTAACATAGTTCTTGAAACTCTTGCAAGAGGAATAAGAAAAGAGCAGGAAATTAAAGGAGCAATAATTGGAATAGAAGAGATCAAATTATCCCTTTTGGGAGATGATATGATATTATATCTAAGAGTCTCCAAAAATTCCACCAGAAATCTCCTAGAAATTATTAACATGTTCAGTAAAGTGGCAGGCTACAAAATTAATCGACAAAAGACTGTAGCTTTTC
>NW_008342018.1:185035-187814 GCF_000622305.1 Nannospalax galili
ATCTATCTATCTATCTATCTATCTATCTATCTATCTATCTATCTAATCTTGGAATAAACCTGACCAAAGACATTAAAGACCTCTACAATGAAAATTTTAAATCTTTAAAGAAAGAGATTGAGGAAGACATCGGAAGATGGAAGGACCTCCCATGCTCATGGATTGGAAGAATTAATATTGTGAAAATGGCCACCCTACCAAAAGCCATTTATAGATTCAGTGCAATGCCAATCAAAATCCCCATGACACTTTTAACAGAATTGCAAAAAACCATCCTAAGATTCATATGGAAGCACAAAAGACCCCGGATAGCCAAAACAACCCTGAGTGCTAAGAGCAATACTGGGGGGTGGGGGATTACTATACAAGATTTTAAGCTGTATTACAGAGCTATAATCATAAAAACAACATGGCACTGGCAGAAAAATAGACCCATTGATGAATGGAACAAAACTGAAGACCCAAATATGAGTACATGAAATTTCAGCCACCTAATATTTGACAGAGGGGCCAAGAACCTTCACTGGAGGAAAAACAGCATGTTCAGTAAATGGTGCTGTCAAAACTGGAGAAGATTGAAACTAAACCCCTATCTTTCAGGCTGCACAAAACTCAATTCCAAATGGATCAAAGACCTCAATGTAAAGCCTGAAACTCCGAAACTGTTAGAAGCAAACATTGGGAAAAACCTACAAAAATAGATGTAGGAAAGGATTTTCTAAATCAGACATCAATTGCCTAGGAAACAGGTCAAGAATCAACAAATGGGACCTCATTAAACTAAAAAACTTAGGTACATCAAAGGAGGCAACCAGGGAAGAGAAGAGAAAACCCACAGATTGGGAGAAAATCTTCACTAGCGACACATCTGACAGAGGTTTAATAACCAGAATTTATAACGAACTCAAAAAACAGAGAATCAAGACAAGAAGTAACCCAGTTAAAAGTGGGCTAAGGAGCGGAACAGAGAGTTCTTGAAAGAAGTAAATATGGCTATGAAGCATCTTAAAAGATGTTCAGCATCACTAACAATTAGGGAAATGCGAACTAAAACCAAAAGAAAGAAGGAGATCAAGAGAGGTAGGACCATAGGAGAAGAGTATTATTAATGGAGAAAGGAGGAAAATGGGGGCACTTTAATTGGGGAAATGATGGAGGGGTTAGACAGTGCGAGAGATAAATAATGTCTAGCTAGTTTTAAAAACCAGAGGGAACCATATTAGTCCAACAACCTACTGACAAATTATACATACCTGATCAAGAAATATATGTCTAGGTAAGGTTTATCTGAGAACAATTGGTCTTTGTCCAAGATTTAGCCACATGGCACACAGAAATTAAAAGTACCAGACTGGTAGAACTAACCTTGGATGTTTAACAGACATACTTGAAGCCTATCCTAATTTGGTCAGAGGGACATAAAGGACAGTTTTTGCTCCTTGCCCTCCTAGGTTGACTAGTTCCAGGGGACTATGAGCATCTCCCAAAATATCCTGTAATTTTGGTGGGTCACCTGTCCTCTTGATCAAGGAGGCTGAGGAGACCCCACAAGATAGACATGAACCAGTGTCCAGTTTATAAAGAGGAGGGTCCACACAGAGGAAACATTTCCTCCATGCTTCCAAGTGAAGCCAGCCATGGTAGAGCAGGACCTTTGACTTATCTTCACATAGGCAGAACTGGTAAAAGAAAGGAGCCAGGGGTTCCTCCCAAACCCATGTGACCCCTTAGGAATAGATCCTCAAATGACCTTAAGAGTAAAAGTAAATTGGTGTATCTGGGCCAGGTGTATGGCCTTAAACACCCAAAAGGAAAGTATAACCAAAGATTAAAAGGGTCAATATAATTTTTTAATAGTCCACATGTATAGCTAAAGGCTATATAATAAGCAACAATGCCAGATAGTAACTCAGCACAGAACTAGGAAAATAAACAGCAGACACCAATCTTATCTAAAGGAGTATTGTCAACTGATTGCTGCTAAATGAGGAACAGCTGACCTTCCTAAAACAAAGACCTCTAGATAGGCTGACTAGATTCACCAGATGGACAAGCAGTGGAGAATGGCTAGGGGTGCTGACAACACAGCAGACAGTAGCAGGGATATCAGAGTATATGGGCTATAGTGGGGGGTGGGAGCCTATTGGAGGGTGCCATCTTGTAAGTGGGTGTATAGTTGAATAAGACAGTTTGGGATGTTCTGTGTGATATATACACAGAAAAAAATCATATTAAAATGTATTATATTTGAGGAGGAAGCATAGAAATTGACGCCATGTTAATTAGTAGAGGTGATGAACATTACCATTGAAATTTACCCAATGACTTTGTAGACATACACAGGTGCCAAGGATCCAAGTGCAACTGATTATAACTACTAATAATCAAATACATACAGATTAGAGATGCATGCCCCAAAATGTCAGTGTTAGTAGCAAAAACAATGAGTCTTTCTGCAAGGAACAATATATCTTAAAATGAAATGGAGATCTTTTTTAAAGGTTAAAGAATTTTGTGTCTTGCAGGGCTTATGCTGAGTTCAATTTTGTATAACTGTATTGATTCAACAGCAAACCTAGAAATTTTATAGCCACTTTTGAAGGAGCTGTATCTTTGCTCTGGAAACTGTTATTGGGCATGATAAAGCTGTAATGATATGCTTCTTCTAAACAAAATAAAAAATAATATTTTTAAAAATGTAGGAAACATGCCGGGTGTGGTGGCGCACACCTTTAATCCCAGCACTTGGGAGGCAGAGGCAGGCGGGTCTTTTTGGGTT
>NW_008342018.1:188742-210295 GCF_000622305.1 Nannospalax galili
ACAGGGTAAAAAGATCCCAAAGAAATGTAGCCAGTTTCTTGGCTAAAAGTCAAAATGTCCTTGGGCTTGTTAGCAACATACTCTGTTCCAAAGGCCAAAAATGTAAAAAGTATTCGGGAGCTTGTATCTAATCCTTAAAAGATTTTAGCTTTAGCATTACCTCTTCAGAGGGGGGGAATGTTGGAGGGGAGGGAGTGGGCATGGATTTGATCAAAACACCTTGTATGCATGTATGAAATTCTCAATAAAGTTTGTGTAAAAATAAAAAAAAAATGAAAATAAGAATTGGGTAGTAGAGACGTCACAATTTTCTCAAAGTCTCTTCATTTAGGCAGTAAAAATTAGTTTATAAATAATAAAACTAGAATTTGATCTTCCTAATCCCTACATTCTTGAAATATACTGACTAAAGTTTGTCTTAAGAATAAATAACAGCATCAGTGAGCAACTTCCACTTCCCATCGACACACTTGTGCTCTGTCATTGAGCCATTGATAAAGTTCTAACAGGGATTTTAACGCAAGTAAAAATGTCTTTAGGAGGAAAATAAGTGTATCCTATTATCAGTTTCTTGCAATACATCTTAAAGTATTTTAAGTATTGATGGATAACTATATAAATGAGAAACTTAGGCTGCTATTGAGGAATGTGGACGTCCTTCCTGTGTTACTTTTTCAGTTGATGTGACAAAATACCTGACCAAAGCAAATGAAGGAAGGAAGAGTTTATTTTGTCTCACAGCTTGAGGTAGCCTCCATCATGGCCAGGAATGTACGATGAGAGGAGCTGGTCACATTACATCCACAGTCAGGAATTAGAGAGAGATGAATGTTGTGTTCAGTTTGCTTTCTCTTTTAACTTAAAAAAATTATTGAGAATTTCATACATGTATGTAAGGTGTTTTGATCCAATCCACACCCACTTTTTCCTGAAGACTTTGTGTACTCTTTTTTTTTTTTTTTTTTTAAAAAAAAAGCTACTCTAACATTCACCCCTCTTTAGGAATTCCCACCCTAAAATCTTTTAGGGATTAGATAAGAGTTCACAAAGACTTTTGACATTTTTGGCCTTTGGAACAGAATATGTTGCTAAGAGGACCAAGGACATTTTGACTTTTAGCCAAGAAACTGGTTTTACCTTAACTGCCTAGCCAGTTCCTACCTCCTTATCTTATCGCAGCATCATCTGAAGAGGTTACCCAAATTGTCAATGGGGAATTGGGACGCAGACTACTCTGGCTGCTTTCTCTTTTTTTCTGAATATTGTTGCCCCCATTTAGGGTGAACCTTCCACCTCAACTAATCCTAACTAGAAACTTCCTTACAGACATGCTCTGAGGTTTGTCTCCTAGGTGATTTCAGATCTTGTCAGGTTGATTTTCAAGATTAACAATCACACTTCCTCATTAGAAATCTATCACTTTTATGATTTTTACTGGTCGCACATTAATGTTCTTCTGATCACAGCTTCCCTATCAAGAAAAAAGTCTGCAGGTGCACTGTGCCCCCTATAACACTTATTTCCCTGTCTTAGTTTGTTTCTCCATTGCTGTGACAAAACACTCTGACCACTACAAACTTGGGGAGGAAAGGGTTTGTCTTACATCGCCCACATTGCAGTTCATCAGGGAGCCCAAGGTAGGAAGTCAGGGCAGGAATCTAGAGTCAGGAGCTGGAGCGCAGGCCATGGAGGATTACTGCTTACTGACATGTTCCCCTGACCCCTGCTCAGCCTGCTTTCTTATGCAACACAGGCCCACCTGCCTAGGGGTGGCACCACCCACAGTGGGCTGGGACCTCTCACATCACTCAACAATCAAGAAGATGCCCTACAGACATGGCCACAGGCCAGTCCAATGGAGGCAATTCCCCAATTGAGGCTCCCTCAACCCAGGTGTGTCAAGTTGACACTAAAGCTATCCAGAACATTCCCCTTCTAGATTATATTAGAAGAATCAGAGATTCTAGAGTTCCCTGCTCACAGGCTCCTAAGCCTGTTCCTCATGGAAACAGGGTAAGTGTCTTCCATAGGGCCACCCTTTTTATGATAGACCATGTGATCATGTAGTAGGCTCAAGAGTAGATAAGAGATGACAGATATTTTTGTTGGATCCAGACAAGTCCTCAGACATTGGTAGTGTAAGTTGGACCTCAGGTTGGAAGGAATAGGAAAATGTGTTCAGGGTTGAGTCTGGCTCTCCTGGTGCCTCAAACTTTACACAAACTTCAGGCATGCATGTTTCAAAACAGAACTGAGTTAGCTAAATTTTTATGAAAGTATATTTCTCCAGTGTTAGTGGATAGAACATAGTTCACTAGTTTTTACCTGGAGTTCTTTTACATACTTATATTCATGGTATATGGATCCCTATTTACGTTCTTGCTTCTCCCTGAAGCATTCCTCTTGAGTTGATCACACATGCTCTGTAGATATATAGTTCTGCATGCACTTGAAGATGTGTACAATGAGTGAAGGAGTGCTGTGGGAAGGGGATGTGATGAAGCCATTTCCAGTATTGTTCCCGATTGTGGACTTTTCATTCTTTGTGGTAATACAGCTGATTTTGGGGTCCATGAAATTCATCTTAGACATTACATTTGCTAAGTGTTTATGAGGCAGTTTCAAGAGGGATTTGAAAATAATTACTACCTGTAACTGTGCATCAGCAGTTAAATCCCTGGGCTGGAATTCTTGTCTTAGCTGGATTCTAAGACAACCAAATGCTTTCATATTTCAGTTCTTTTTTTTTTTTTAAATAAGCCCTTTATTTTGAGATTGCTATACATTTGTACGTTGCAATGCCTTTGTACCCTTTACCAAGTTTGGCTCAGTGCGACTTCTTCATCGTTATAGCACAATATTACTTCCAAAATATTGCCCTTGACACAGTCATGCAGAAAAGTCTGTCACACTGAGGGTCCTTGTGTTGCCCTTTTACATCCACATTCACATTCATCCTTACTATGTCTTTGATCTCCAACTCTCCCCTCCTATGATTTTCTCATTTTAAGATATTTCAGTACTTAACAATCTCCTTTGTCCTTAGTTCCCTAAACCCTGCATTTATGAAATGTACTCCCAGGATGAATAGTACCAGCATTAAGAATATTGAAAAACAAAATTTGGGTGCTGAAGCGATGGCTTAGTGGTTAAAAGCACTGGCTGCTCTTGCAGAGGACCTGGTTCAGTTCTCAGCACCCACATGGCAGCTCACAGACCTCTTTGACTACAGTTCCAGGGGATCTGATACCTTTTCTAGGATTGCACACATGTGGTGCACATACATACACGCAGGGAAAAACTCATGCACGTAAACTAAAAATAATCTGAGCAGCTTCCTACTCCAAGGTCTTTCTCACACTCATGAAGTAGTCCACCACAATAGCATGTTTAGCAAATCCTCCAAGGGGTTCTGGGACAGACACAGCTAAGACTTGGGGCCTCTATCCACTTATTGCTAGGGGTGATTGGATAAATAGCACTAAAAGTTTTCTTTGTCCTTGGGCATATTGGTTCAATGGTGTTGTGGTTTGAATGTGAAATGTCCCCCATGGGTTCATGTGTTTTAACACTTGGTCTCTAGCTGGTGGTGTTATTTGGGAAGGTTATGGAACTTTTAGGAGTCAGCCTCACTGGAGAAAGTAGATCATTGTGGGAGGACCTTTTAGTTCTCTAGCTTGTTTCACTCCCTCTCAATTTCTGCCTCCCAGCTGTGAATTCAGTATGACTAGCCACCCTCTGATCTGTTGCCAGGCCTTTCCTAACACAATGGGCTATGTACCTTCAATCTGAAAGCCCAAAGAAGCCCTTACTCTGTTAACATGCTTCCTGTCAGATATTTTGTCAGGACATTGAAAAAAATAGCTAATAATAATATCTAAAGGGCTAAAATGACGGCTCAGTGGTTAAGAGCACTAGCTGCTCTTAGAGAAGTTGTGGGTTCAAATCCCAGAACCCACGTGGTAGCTAACAACTACTCATAAATCCAGTTCCAGGGGATCTGACACTCTCTTCTGGTCTCCCTGGGCACTGCATGCACATGGTGCACTTACATCCTTGTAGGCCAAACACTCATACACATAAAATAAAAATAATTAAGTAAAAAAATTTAAAAATAGGTACTACATAAACTCTACCATAGAAACAGCATAATTTGATGATCGAAAGAAAGAGCATTTGCTTGAAATTCTTCCTAGAAGAAACACACAATCATGCTTCAGATTTTATAATAATTGATAAATCTTACCTAGTTTGTGCCTTCTCTTCTCTTTTTAATTTCCTTAATTTTTATGCTTAGTGATGGTTCCAAGTGGTAGTCTGATATTTTTGTTGTTTTCCAGGCACAAATCTGAAAACTTTCTCTTCAAAGACTGAAATGTCATAGAGTATATAAATTACATTAATATTTAGTGTTAAGAGTTGGAGGGTCGAAAGAAAAAGTACATTTTTCTACATGCAATTTAACTTCCAGAAGGAAAACAAATCTGTTGTCTGTTTTAAGTTTGATTAAATTCTCCAACCACAATCATAACTCAACTTTGATTTTCACTGTGACTAAAACAGTAGAAAGATATGGTTTTTATCTTGAGACAGGAAAAGAGTATACAAAATGTTATATTCATTTCTAACTTCATAAGGAGGCTTGATATTTTGATATTTATTAATGTATCTATTGATGTTTAATATTTTATTACTCTGAGATAAAGTAAATTTGTATAAAATGAAATAGAGGACATTGCTATGGTTTGAATAAGTGACCCCCAAGATCAGCTTTTTACTTCACTACATTTCTGTCACCATCTAATATTTTTCTATTCTTAGAAGAAATGAAATGTATTGTTCTGCTATTCTTAGAGAAAATTAAGCTAATGTTGAGGTTCACTTGAGTAATGTCAAATGGTTATGCACCAGTGTTACAAAAAATATGGACTATATATGGTTAAAATGGAAGTTCTTTTAGAATCACTAAATTAATTTCATAGCAATGTCTTAATAAGTGAGCCCTGAATTTCATATTTTATCAAAAGGATTTCTGTGATATATATTAAAATTCTTAAATTCAAACCTTCATATTAATATCACAAGCTTGTGTTATGAGTTCTACTCAGGAAAACGAAGTAGCAAGCAAGTGGTTCTTGTACTTTTATGTAGCAAAGAAAAGAAATGGAAAATAAAAGTTTCAGGCTGAGAAAAAAAATTAAAGGATGTTTCCATGGTCAGGGATGATTCCTTAGTTGTATAATTACAAAGTAAGTTTCAAGGTTACATTTTAATTAACTTAAATGTTTATGGACATTTGACTCTTGAAGTGATTTTTTTATCAAAATGAATATTTGAAATTAAAGAATAAGAAAGGATTTTTACATAGTTCTCAATCTACTATAATTAAAATGACTCTTGGCTTCTTGTCATTCGATGAGACTGGAGTTTTTGATAAACGTTGTATAACATTATATGCCTATGCACTCCACTGTGCTCTGTAAGAAATGGCCATAGCACGAGAAAACAAGTGAGCCCAGCTTCATTATCAGGGTCTTTGGTCTTAGTTGTAGCATTGTTTGAAATCCATATAAATGAGGGCATAACCAAAGTATGAAACTTTGGCAGCATTTACTCACTAAGTTGACCAAGAAGCCTGCATCTTTCATTTCAATCCAAATATTGTTCAAGAAACATATTATTTGTTTTCTACATATAAAATACCTCCCTAAGAGCTATTATTAGAAACATGGATTTAAAAATAAGTACTACATTTTTCTGCCCTGAAGTAGCTTAAATTTTAGCAAGGGAGATGAAATGACAATACAGAGATAAATATCAAGTTATTTATAGCCCTTTTTCATGTGTGTCGGATACTATAAACAACTAATATTCACTGGGGTGCGCTTGGCCAGGTCTTTTAAATTCTAAATTCATGCTTGAATATGAAATGTAATTAATACACCATGAACAATGACAATGGAAATGGGCAAGATGAAGAAGCATTAGCTACACTTCTACCGAGATTCAGGTTTAATGAACTTGCTCTTGCTAGATACAAAATAATTAGCTAACCTGTATTGGGAAGGTCAGGTATTTTGTAATATCTTATAAATAGAGACTATAGCTATAATTATAAAATAATACTGTAATTTTGTACCTACAAGGTTAATTTTGTATTACAAAAGTAAATTGAGACCTTGACTATCTCAACCTTGTATGATTTAATGTGCAATCACTGAACAATATTTTTAGCTTGGTTCTCAGCTAATTCTCAAGAGATGCTGAAGAGGGATGTTGAGTTCATGTTGATGTACTACCTGGACAGCTGAGGTACCCTCCAGTGTGTTAGGACCATGAATGTGTTATAAAAGCAAAATGAAGGTACTGCAATTTGTATATCACAACAACGGTTGTGAAACTCCAGACACCTCCAGGAGATTAATCCTCGCCTATCCTTCCGGGACAGGATTGTAGTGTGCGGTTTTATTGCATTTTACAGGTGGGATAAATAACTAGCTTCAGGTTGGTTGCAGGATAGGGAATAAAATAAAGCTCTTTTTATTTCTTACCCTGTAATTTAGTGACTACTTTCCCTAAACAAGTCATTATACAATCTCTTATAAGAGTCTTCAGTTATTTTGAAATCTTATCTTCTCAGCTGGATTTGGGGACAGGCTTCTTCTGTATCATGTAATCCTGGTCTCACAGTACGTGCATACAGTACTTGGTATTTTAAACATTTTTTAATAATTTTATTTTATAAGCATAGCTGGCCCTGAATGGGAAGATTTCACATTCCAGAATGTTGATTCATGAACATCCTCTAACTACTGACACATTGAATCCTCACTTTTGCTTTCATAGTCCTGTGCCTTTCTAATACATTTTCTCAGTTAGAACAAAGGTGCAGTTTTTTTGAGTTTTACAAATGAGAAGTGTTGTAGCATCAGCAAAAACTAGTTGCAACTCCTCTGAGAAACTTGTTATGCAGACATACGTTATGATGAGCATAAATAATGGTAATGATTTGTTTTCTGAAGCATAATGCTAGAGCAAAAGCCATCTGGGCAGGCAAACATTTGCTAGTTGTATGGACTGTTCATCAGACTCAGCTTCTACTCAAAGATAATGGACATTTACATGGATTTTTTTTTCCTTTTACCTGAATACACCTTAAGGGTTAGAAGCAAATGCATTGTGGAAAGCATTAGGAAATAATAACGCTTTTTCCTAAAACCTTTATATCTGCCAAATTTGTAACATATACAAGTAGAAAAATCACAATCTTTTGGAAAACTGAATTTGATTCTTTTTAAGTTAGAAACCTAAGAACAAATCCTCTGACATTCTGTTCTTGCATTTTCATTAAATTCCAGACATTTGGATTTAGAATAGAGCTTTTATATTTTTTTTGCTCTCAAGGAAAGAAAGCTGTTTGTCTTTTTTTTTGCAACAGTATGTCACAAATTTAAATATAAGACTTAAATACCTTCAGTAATCCGCTTTTTTTGGGGGGGGATTTCTATGTTATCTTATTAATTCTCATTAATAGTTTAGATATTTATTAATTCTATCCATGAACTTCACCTGATGTAGGTAGGAGATCATTAGAAGGCTAGAACTAAAAGGACTCAATGACTGATTTTGAAGGATTGTCACATGAAGGAGGTCTGAACATATGCTTTGTTTAGTATTGTTCCATAGGGAAAAATGGAAATTTTGGGCATAAATCACAGAAGAACATATGGATTCTACATAAAAAGGGATTTCTAGCAACATAGAAATTATTCACAGTCCTGTTGGGAGCATAATAGAAGATTCTTGAAACCAGCAACGGACTTGAACTCCCTGAATGCTAAGGGCATCTCACTTCTAGAATTTTGACAGTTGCATTTGGATGCTTCTTGTAAAATATATAAAACGAAATCTACACAGTTCCCAGGTGGATGGGCTCCTCTCCAGTTTTCTAAGTCAGTAACTAAAATACCATTCTTCCCAATTTTGTTCAAGTCGTCTTCTTTTCTCCTTATGTTCTCTCTTAAAATCACAACTCACTTGTCACTTGAAACTTACAAATTTTTATTTTTCGGCATCATTCCAAACTATTATGTTATTATATATAATATATTATATATTATACTGCTCTTATATTATTATTTTCAGTCTCTACAAACTGATGAAGGCCTTTACTATTTTAGATATCATAATTTTTTCTAACATTTGCATTTATTCCTTAATCTGTAGCTCTTTGTAGCATAACTTTTATTATGGTACTCTGATTATGAATATAGCACCCCTTCCTCACCCCCAATTTTGAGACGGGGCTTCATGTTGTCAGGTTGTCCTCAAATTCAAACTCACTATTTAGATGCAGATGACCTTGAACTTCTGGTCTTCCTGCCTTTACCTTTCCAGTGCTGGCCTTGCAGCTGAGTACCACCATGCTGGGGAATCAAACACAGGGCTTTGCACGTGTTAGGCAAGCATTCTATCAACTGAGTCATATCATCAGCCTAAGCATATAGCCCTCCTTTCTCCCTGGTAATGCAGTGCAGATTCTCTCATTCTAATATGTAAAATCCTTCTTAATGTGGCCTTGTCTTACCCATATTTTCTTCTGCTGTTTCTAAACATGAGGCACTTGTTATCTTCCTATCCCCCAAACTAAATCATTTAAATAAGCTATAGGTATAAATATATGCAGACTCTCTGTTTTTTATGTTCTTCCCAGAATAGTTTATAGACTTTATTTATCCTCTAATTACCTTCTTTTTGTTCTGAAGTTAATTTAATACTCATTGTATGATCTGTATTAAAAGCATGTATTTTTAAAAATAGTTGTCTATTAGTTTTCTTTACCTGTGTACATGAAAGTAATATGTACCAAACTTGCTAAGTAGTTTTAAAGCTGTGACTATTTCAGTTTCTATTTCAATTTTCAACAAAACTAATATAATGCATACCATGAACATTTACTGAAAGCACATTCAATTCCTCTCAAATCAAAATTCAAATATTACATTTAGTGGCTGTTAAATGGAGGAAAGGAATGCAATGACTTTCTGGGGAGAGACGGAGGTGTCTGTGGAGACACATGCTTATACTGACTCTGTTTGAGGTAGAAGCAGGCTGGAGTGCTGGCCATAGAATCAGTCTGACTTAAACCATGTCTTTTTCCCCTGTTCATGTTGACGAGTAGTATGACATGCATTATTAGCCCCCCAAATATTTTGGGTCAAGTAAGATAGCTCACTGCACACAGCTCTCATTTTGCAGTGAGAGACTTGGTCTTTATAACATCTGAAACACTGTGAAGCACATCATCATCTCAACTTTGATATTTTACAGTGTATTCCAGGCAAAGAGAGATTTCAGTGAATTTGATTCATATCATCAGTCCATTCATTAGCAGGTATAATGATGGAACTGTAACCCTGTCAGCCCAGGTAGCACTAATGAACTCCGTTAGTGAGTTCTCTCAGCAATGAGGATGATATCTGAATTGAAATGGATATGGTTTCATTCTGTCTACAGGTTCAAGCACTGCATTTGAAGACATGAGATCTTGTCCTTATAAGTGATTGACATATCCTTTGAAGAAAGAGCACTGCTCCCCTGATTTTCCAGGAATTTTTATTTTAGTCTCTTCCATCTCAATCTTAGTTTCCAGCTTTATTAGATGTTCTAGATAAAATCTTTCTAAGGTAAACAGAGAAATAGAAATAGCAAATATACATATGATATGTATATAAAACTTTTAATTTTTAATGTCTTAGCCTTTACAGAGTCTATCACAGAAATAGTAATCTCAGAAATTACTCTCTATACAACATTAAATAATTAGCAATTCACCAACATAATATTAACATCAACATTATGGATCATATAATTGAGGTTCAGCTATGGAAGCAGACATTAATATTTATAGAAAAGGTTATTTAATTATAGATGAAATAAATTCTATGAAGGAAATTCAGACTACACTAGGAGACCTGCTAACAGGGAGAACTGGGAGTCTGGGAAGGGGGAGGGGGAGGGGAAGGGCTATCAGGGAGGGCTTCCTGAAGAAGTGACATTCCAACTGATATCAGAAGTGGAGGTGGAAGAAAAGATGAGTCAGTTAAGGGGAGATTGAGTAAGGATGGGTTTTGGGTGGAGTGAACATGTTCAGAGGCAGGGGAGTTACTTAGATCTTCAGATATATACAACAGGGACTGGTAGGTCCTGGAGAAATGAGAAATAAAGGAAAGAAGGATCGTGAGAATGGATGAAATAGCAAACTCAAAACCCTTTGTCAGTTGAAAATGAGGAATTAGAATTTTATTTTAAGACTATTGATATGAGTCACTCTTAGAGTGTGACACATTTGATAGACTACTCTGATTGAAAAATGGGAAAATCTAGAAGTTTAGTAATGATTCTAGAGGGATGATATTGTTGGAGCCAGGGTACTGATGGATAAAATGGAGAAAAGAGAACAGATCTGTGATGCATTGACTCTCTGGAGCATGGTGACTGCTTTAAAATAGAGAGAAACCCCCAGCTGCCCTTCAAAATTTGTGACACATACAACCAGGTGGATGACACTGTTACTTACTGAAAAGTAAATGACAGGTGAGTAATAAGATTTTGAATTTAGGTGTGGGTAGGTTGAGTTTGAGTTGCTTGAGGTGGGCATGGGAGGAAGGCTATTGTAGTTTCAGTGACACTGTGACATTTTTCTTCTTCTTTTTCTACAGAGAAAGAGATGAAGAAATCAGAAAAGTCCAAAATAGAGGAATATAAACTGTAGAACCCTGAGACCCTCTTCATTCATCCGCTATCCCCCAATCCCTCTAGAGCCCCACTAATTGCTCTTTTAGCTTCTGTAAAATGCTTGGCTGCTGCTTTAGACATGCCTAGACATACCCTGGCATGCCCTGACCCCAGCCTGCTATTCCCCACCCCCTCTTCCAGGAAACTATAGATTAAGCAAGCCCGAGCATAAAAACTGCCCTGTAAGGTAAAAATAGAGACTCCTGGCCCCACAGGTAACAGTCAGCACATTCCCCCTGAGAATAGCACCTACCAATAAGAAACTTCCAGGGCTGCGTCTTATACATCCAATCGGTTTAAAATTATGTTGGCGCGCGCGGGCTCCTTGAACCAACCAAGATGTATCTTCGGTATCTCCCCCCCCTCTTTTGTCTAAAACCTATAAAAGGCTCCACTCTCCCTTACTCTTGGCTCTCAGCACGGATCCGTTGAGTTGGTGAGGTCTGAGCGCCCGAGCTTAAGCCCGAATAAACCATAAACCTTTGCCTTTGCATTTTGGTGTGTTGGGTCCTCGGTGGTCTTTTTGGGGTCCAGTGGATGGGGCACAACAAAACAAAAAACCATAGAAAGCACTCAGATACAAAACCAGCTTCAGAAACACTGATGAATGTTGAATTCAGTAAGGTCTTGTGAACACGGCAAGGTAAGGCACATCCTGCAGTCAAACTTCTTAGCTCCTTTTCAGCATTTCAGTGCTTTCTCAAAGGTCCTTGTCTCTTTCATTTCTTCCTATCACCTTCTTCTACACTCTTACTGCTGCCCCTACATCGTCTTCCACAGAAAATGTTTTATTGCTGTTTAAGTTCAGCTTTTCTTTATTTCCTGTCGTTCATAGTGTACTGTCCAGCAAGACAAAGATCTCTTTTAGAAGCTCCCTGCCCAAGGAAAATGGGAGTGGAATAGGGAGGGAGAATGTAAATATAGAGAAACATTTTCCTGTAAATAAGCATGTTAGCCACATGTTCATGGTAGCACAGGCTGTAAGAATGGGGCTCTACCACTGAAAATCTCCATGCTGGAGAAAAAGCTGTTAGAGGATCTATGGACTAGTGATGCAGGAGAAAGAGACCAAGAGACCTGAGAGCCTATGAACCCAGTTAAGAAGGGCTTCAGAAAAATCTAATGATCAAGCTATCAAATCTGTTGAAGGCTCATTTACATATTTAAAAACAAATTAGGAATGTTTCATTTTAGTTTCTTTAAAATATCTGCTTTCTGTACTTCTACGACTGGTAAATTGATCACTCCCAACTGTGCTGTAACTTTGCAGTGACTGTTTTGTCTGTGTACACCAATACCCTTTTTTTTCCCCTCAGAGTAGAGGTTGGTCTCTCAATAAGTAATCCCAACTTTGTATCCTGAGAAAAAGGGAGGTAGTCAAACTTTAAAACAAATTAAACTCGGGGGTAGTCTAATAAGATGAAGTTGTTCAACAGACAAACGGGTGAATTAGACAAGTCTTCAATAGATGTCAAAAGAGCCATGTCTTGGTTGGGAATGCATGCTTCTAAAACATAAATAAAATTTTTAAATAAAAAGCAAAATACATTTGATAGAACTCTTTCAAACAGTTTTATATTTCAGAAACGGGAAACATGCAATTTATAACTTGTATTGAAATCAGCACTTATCAGGCTGTTTTTACTTGCTCCTTTTAAGTGATGAATTCAGAGTTTCCTTTATATGTACGCTGGCTCCTTAAACATTTTTCTTTTTTCTTACCTTCAGTTATCCAACCTGGGAAACACTAACTGGAAGCGACCTTTATTGTGACATGTATTCATCGACACAATAAATTGTCTTTTGATTACCTCATTTACTTCCATATCTTAGCATTGAGAGTTAATGGCAATTTCCACAGAGTAAAACCTAACCCTAACCCTAAACCTACCCCTCCCCTACCCCTACCCCTGACCCTAACCCTAACCCTAACTCCAGCTCTAACCCCCACACCTAAGGCTCATGAAACATAGTGGAACAAGGAATAAAGAGATTCTAATGCATCTCTCAACCAGCAAAGCTTCCTTATGCAACAGAGGATGATGAACACAGAAGACAACAACTGACCAAAATGTAGAGAATAAGAGACTGGAGAGTCCCTGGATAGGACTCCTATAATAAAGCTCACTCACCTAAGACTCAGGGACCATTTTGGAAGAGGGGGCAGAAAAATTGTATGAGCCATGGGTAAGGCATGACCAAAAGGAAACAGATTTCCAGGCCTCTGGGATACAACAATGGTGAAGCACACACAAGACCCATGCAAACTCAATCAGACAAAAACCCATCTTAGAACTGGGGAAATGGACAGGAGGCCCAAAGGGAACTGAGGAAACACTGGCAGCTGATCACTGCTGGGTGAAGGAGTGTTGGCCTTCTTTAAGGGAGTGACACTAGACAGGCTGACTAGGCTCTAGTGGATGAACTCACACCAAGGGACATCTGAGCACACAAACATGACTTGATAGGCCTTAATATATATGACAGAATGAACAAAACTATTTTGGGGGCCCTGGGAGTATAGTTAGGGGAAGGGGGGTCTAAATATGATTAAGATGCATTATACGAAATGCACAAAAATTCAATAAAAATATATAGTAAAAAACTAAAGTAAATAAAATACATTACAATTTTAAAAAATTTCCAAGTTGACTGAAATGATGACTTGGGGCAGTAACAGGGGTAGGAATGTGCCAATTTTATAAAGAAATCACGTGTACTATGACTTTTGCTCACTTAGCTATAGCTGGAAGAAAAAAAAAAGGAAACCATAAAATCTGTCCTCCAAACAGTAATTCCACCTAGGCACTTTGCTCTACCTGTGAGATCTGAAAAATGATTAGATTTAACATTTTAATTCCTTTCTGCTGGCTGTTTAAATACAAACCATTCAGGATGCCTTCTTTGTAGACACTGCAGGTCTACTTAGTATTCAGCATCAGAATAGGAATCTGTGGATTATGCCAACAAGACTGCTCACGGTTACTTTTCTGATGTTCCCTTGGGCTTCTACAGGGCCACAGAAAGGAATGAGATATTTTGCTGCTTGGGCAAAGCCAAGCAAAGCAGAGAGCAAGAAGAATGGGAAAGTGCAGCTCACTGTTGACTCCCGTTCATTGATGCAGTTTGCTCTTGCAAAGAGAGTGTGTAAATCAAACTCCTTTTGCCAATAAAATTATGACAGTTTGCCTCCTGCTGCGCATCCTGCCTTATCATGATAAAGAAACAGGTAGGTTTAAGTGAAAGCACTGGGTGATTTGTCATACGTTTGGCAGTTGATCAACCCCACAGTAAAGGACACTCACTGCCTTGCAGAGCCCGGGCAGTTTAAAGAACGTGAAATGTGGCTGGTGGTACTGAGGCTGCTGACGGTAAATCAGATTTGATTTTCCCTCTGAGAGCACAAAATGAACCTTGTCGTTATCAGGAAGAGATATGAAATCTTTAAATATTTCTCAATGTTTTGTCATCACTGCCTGTCAGGGTGATTTAACATAAAATTTCCCCAATGTAGGAAGTGTGGGTATTATTTCATTTCATTTCAAAGATAAACTTCACAGTTCTTCCCTATAAATTACTTGAAAAGCCCCCAATTTGCAATTGGGAAGGTAGCTTAAGATCAATGATGTTTTAAGGTAGAATATTATTTGTAAAAAGTATGCTTTGTGTTTTGTCCCCTGCCAACAGCCTGGCAGTCCCGTGGCACAGTGAAATCCAGTGCTTATGGGGAAATTTCAGAAGGTCCAAGAGAAGTTGTTTATAAATGCTTCAAGTTAACTGTGCTGCCACGGAGCTTGTTTATTGAACTTCTGGCTGTGTATTTCTTGTATCATCGGGTTTACCTCTTTTCATGTTTCAAACCCCTCTTTGCTTTTCATCTTTTTCTCCACTCTCCTTAGTTAATGGTAATAAGACTCTGCAGACAGTGATAAAGTTTATATTACCTCTAAGGTATAAAATACTATTTCAAAGAAACAACCCCCCCTTTTTTTCCTTTTTATTATTGGTGCATAAATAGTGCATGCTCACTGCAGAAAAACACTGAGGCATCAAAAACCCCATTAGATGACCCTCGTGACCCAGAAAGAACCAGTGTTGAGATTCCTGTGCTGGTCTCTCTAGACTTTATACATGAGTACATTTAACTCTGGGTCATTCATTTTTCAGTGAAGAGTATTAGAGAATGCAGCCTGGCAAATTTTTGTTATTTGGTCTCAGGGTTCAAGGTAAATATTCAAATAAGTTTATTTCAAGCTCCATTCACCGTTTGATTACTGAAGAAATATCTATTTTTCTCTTCGGTTCCACTAATGAAAGAAGAGGGACAGACTGTCAAACACAACAGAGTGCTCGCGTTATATCTGAAGAATTCGTTGACATTATTATTAGGTACTGGAAAAATTCTGCATTGGTCTTTAATACTTTCCTACTTTAAGCATCATGTCAGGCAATTATCATCCTATTTGCTGACTGACTGACTGGCTTGACCAAATGCTAATCAGGAAAAAGCCTTTCCAAAACTCCTATTTGGTATGGAACTGGATTAGGACAAATAGACCTGTTAATGGGAAAACCCCAAGAAAATGCCATTGATGAAGGAATTAAAGACACAGACAACAGAACAGTGAAGTCAGAAAAAAGCAAAATGAATTAACGTTTTATTTCTACCCCATATTTTTCCTCCTTCCAAATAGTTTAGAAGCAGATGTCATTACCCATATGGAGAGCTGGAGTTCATGTTGACTAGGGTACTCTAGAATTTTACACGAAACTTCATATTCCTTATCATAATATACTAGAAATTTTGGTACTATTGTTATGTCTGTATTACAAATGAAAGAACAAATGATTTGTAGTCCAATAATACCTACCATGTGCCAGGCATTGTACTAACTACTGGAATACTGCCCACTAAACAAAACCCTCACCCTCCCACAGATCATAGCCTAGTAGTAAAAAGAAAAGTAATAGATTAATAAATAACATTGAGTGCAAGAAAGTGAAAAATAGAAAGACATGGAGCATCCTTGTACAAAATTTGACTATCTTCTCCAGGCTATTCTAGCTACAAAACCCATGCTACTTTTATGATAGTTAAGACACAAGGAATGTGAGATTTTTTTTGTCTGAGTATATTGTTTTATTTGTATTCCTAGGAAAGGATAATTCTTGTAATTCATTAACTCTCTTTTCAAATAATCAATAAGGACTGAAGAAATGTCATAGAAAAATATCTGGAGTTTCCTCATAACTAAGACAGTTAAAGTTTAATTTTCAAATAAACTAGCAGCAGGTGTCTTGTCCCTCTGGCTCTTAGACTCTTTCTTCCCCCTCTTCTGCAAAGTTCCCTGAGCCTTAGGTGTAGAGGTCGCATTATAGATGTGTCACTTACGGCGGGGCACCTCACAGTCACTTATTCCCTGCCTTTGATCAGCTGTGGAACTTTCTAACAGTTTAAGTCTGTTGCATAAAGAAGATTCTTTGTTGAGTGATGAGAGCTATACTTGTCTGTGAATATAAGGTTGCATATTTAGACTATAGTAAGAAATTCTATTAGTCTAGGGAAGTGACAGAAGTTGACTCTTTTCTAGGGTCTATGACCTCTCCAACCTTGTGTACTTGGCTATGTTTACAGAATCATGCATTGATTCTCTCCTATTAAGAGGACCTTAAGTCCAATTAGATTGTTGATTACCCTCAAGATAAAGCTCCACTATTGCACCAATAAAGCTAATTTGCTGGGTCAGTCGTTGTTGTGGTTTGTATTCTTTGCAGCTAGGTAGGACTATTGATTGACTTTCTCCCTTGGTAGCTTGCATAGCACCTTCTGATACCATGAGAGCTATTTTGGGGGGAGGAGGCTTCCAGGTCAGTTTCAGCTCAATTGCTGGGGTATGCGGTGTCTTCATCAATAGGATCTTACCTTCAGGTTCTGGGAAACGATCAGGACTGTGTCAATTATTAATTACTAAATTATTTTGGGAGTCTCTTGGAATACTCTGACCAACTGCTTGAAGTAAAACTTTCCTCATCTGACACTGTGATTTTTTGTTATATAGCCTTCAATACACATGTGCTCCTTTATATATTATATGTGTATTTTCAGTAGGCTTATGAAATAATGCATATTCCTTGGGTTTTTCACACCATCTATGCATTATTTATCTCTTTTTCCCTCTGTATAGTCTACCTTCTTCCATCCTCAGTTAGAGTATGCTCCCATTTCCCCCATTTCCCCCTTCTTAACACCTGTGCTCTACTATTCCCCTCTCTAGAGCTCCTTCTTCCTCCCTCTTCTCATGGTTTCTTTCTATTTTCCTGGTTCTTGTGGTTACTCCAAGATATATCTATATCTATATCTACATCTACATCTACATCTACATCTACGTCTATCTATCTATCTATCTATCTATCTATCTATCTATCATCTGTCTATCTATCATCTATCTATCTATCTATCTATCTATCTATCTATCTATCTATCATCTATCTATCTATCTAATCTATCTATCTATCTATCTATCTATCTATCTATCTATCTATCTATCTATCTATCTATCTACATATCTAAGGATTTGCACTGAGGATCCACAAATGAGAGAGAGCATGTGTTGCTGACTTGGGGTTACCTCACTAAATATAAATTTCTAGTTCTATCTGTTTACCTGCAAATCTCATGATTTCATTTTTTTTTTTTTTTGGATAAATAGAACTTCATTGTGGAAATGTACCACATTTCCATTTTCCATTTACCAGTTGGGGGACATTTAGATTGCCATGCAATGCCCGTGGAGGTTGGAAGAGGCTGTCAGATCCCCTGGGACTGGGGTTAAGGACAGCTGTTAGCTGCCATGTGGGTGCTGGGATTCGAACCCAGGTCTTTCCATTTCCTAGCTATTATGAAAAAAGTTGCAATAAACATGGCCAAGAAAGTGTCTCTGTAGTAGGAAAATGAGTCCTTTGGGTTTGTGCCAGGAAGGGGTATAGCTAGATGCAAGTGCTATTATTTAGCCCCTGTTGAAAGAGGAGAGTTGAGTTCAGTCAGCCTTTGATTCTTATTTACTTCTAGCACTGTGTCAACAACCTCATTGAGTACTCTAAACACCCAGGACTAGTGGATGTTTGAGATGTATTTATTTTGTCAAAATGTCAACATGGATTAATTTTCATCTTGAGAATGTGTATCCTCACCTTTTGAACTCTGCCCTAGTTTTTCCACATCTCAGTCCTTCCTCAATTTTTCTTTTCTAACTTATCTAGGCTTAAAAGAGTTTTTGTTCTAGAGAATGTGACTTGTGTCTTGTGACTTGTGAATACTAGAGCACACTGAAACAAGTTATTCTTTGTCTACATGAGTTAATATAATTTTTTTCACAAAAATTGAGAATTTCATACATGAATGTAAGGTGTTTTGATCAAATCCATGCCCACTCTTTCCCCTCCAACACCTCCCATATTTCCCCATCACTTTTTCTGATAGCTTTGTGTTTTCTTTCTTTCTCTTTCTCTTTCTCTTTCTTTCTTTCTTTCTTTCTTTCTTTCTTTCTTTCTTTCTTTCTTTCTTTCTTTCTTTCTTTCTTTCTTCTTTCTTCCCTTCTTCTTTCTTTCCACCTTTCTTTCTTTCCTTTCTTTTAAATGGGGCTTTTTGCTACTATAACATTACCCCTCTGAAGAGGTAACCCTAAAATCTTTTAGGGATTAGATAATAGCTCCCAAATACTTTTGTCATTTTTGGCCTTTGGAACGGAGTATGCTGCTAAGCAACTTGGATAACCTCTTCAGAGGATGGTGTGATAGGAGTAATATAATTTTAAGAGAAAAGACAATGTAGAACTATTAAACAAGGCCCATGAGATGGCTCAGTGGGTAAAGGCCATGCCTCCAAGCCTGACAACCAGAGTATGATCTCTAAAAGGTACACAGTGGAAGGAGAGAACTGATTTCCGCAAGTTGTCCTCTGACTGCCACAGGAGAGCCGTGGAATGCCCCACACCAATCCCTTGATCTTTACCAAAATAAATAAATAAATGAATGTAAGAATTAAAAAAAAATCATTAGAAATATTAAAGAAGGAATATTATGATACTAGGTTTGAAGATGGTCCTGTTTAAAGTAGTTTATCTCTAAGTATATCTATCAGTCAGCATTCAACCAGAGATGCAGAATCAGTGGAATGGATAGATGCCAGAGAGATAGAGAGATATATCTTACACAAATAGCTGACAAATAGATGATTGGTAAATAGATACATGGATAGATGGATCAGTGAGTGGTAATTCAATTGGTTCTTGGAGGAGGAAGGAAAGATAAAGGAAAGAAGGAGAGAAGGTGGGATGGAGGAAGATTATTAAAAAGATTTGGTGCCACTCTTCCCAGCCAACTATATATAATTTGACCCTAATCACAGATAGCCTGCTGAATTTGGGATGTGCTAAAGTACACAATCTGTGGAAGGCTAGGAAGAGAAAGCATGACCTATGCTGGGTAAAGGCTATCTAGTGTGCAAACCCTCAGGTCATAATTCACCTTAGCAACCCCTCAGTTATCTCAGTAAGTAAGCTCAATAAATTCATTGGTTTCCCAGGAAAACTTTAATGAAGCATTGGCTTGACATTAGAACCTTAAAAGGGAACAAGCATTGCTTAGCATCCCCAGGAAAAGAAGTCTCACAAATGATAGAAAATTTACTTGTTAATGCTATTATGTCTAATAATTATTTAAAAAAAGAAAATGAGAATGTAAAAGATATTAAAAGGATATGGGAATGGAGATATTTTCCAAAATAGAAAACAGAAAGCCTAAGCAAGTGATACAAGTGTGTTGTATATAAAGGATGAGACAAAAATAATATATGCATAATTTAAAATTTCTATGGTCATAGTTTAGTCAACTAGTTTAAGGAACAAAATATATATCTAGTCAATGTTTATCTGAAAGTATTTGGTTTTTTTATCCAAGCCTTATCTGCATAGCACATGATAATTAAAAGTACCAGACCAGAGGAACTAACCTTATTGGATGTTTCACAGCCATACTTTAAGGCCCATACTAATGTGGTCAGAGGGATATAAAGGACAGTTTTTTCCCCTTGCCCTCCAAGGTAGACCAAGTTCCAGGAGACTATGGAACATCTCTCAAAATGTCCTGTAACTGTGGTGACTCACCTGTGCTCTTGTTCAGGAAGGACATGGAGACCCCACGAGATGGACTTGAACCAGTGTCCAGTCTACAAGAGGAGGTTCAACTCAGAGGAAATATCTCATTCATGTTTCCAAGTGAAGCCAAACATGGTCAAGCAGGACCTTTGACTTATCTTCACATAGATGGAACTGGTAAAAGGAGCCAGGCGCTCCTCCCAAGCCCATGTGACCCCTAAGGAACAAATCCTCAAATGACCTTAAGTGTAAAAATAAATTGATTTATTTGGACCAACTGTATGGTCTTAAACACCCAAAAGGAAAGTATAACCAAAGAGTAAAGTCATCAGTATATTTCTTTGAGTTCAAGGGATTACATTTCCCAGACATTAGGCTGAAGTCTATATAAAAAGTTATTTAGGGGGCTGCAGAGATGACTCAGCAGCTAAGAGCCGTGGCTGCTCTTGCAGAGGACCCAGGTTTGATTCCTAGCACCCACATAGTGGCTAATAACTGTCCTAACTTCAGTTCCAGGGGATCTGATGCCCTCTTCTGACCTCCACGAGCATTACACAAGACATGGGTACACTTACGTACATGCAAGCAATACACTCATACACATAAAAATAATAAAATATTTTTTAAAAGTTAGACAATTATTTCTCATTGATGGTTTTATTCCTAATCAAAAAGTGCTGCTCAGATGTAAGACTTCAAATCTTGGTCTCCAATACTGTAGTGCCCACCTGTAGCTAAGGGAGACAACCAGCTATTGTTCTAAACCAAGCCCATGTGACCCCTGAGGAACACATCTTCAAATGACCTTAAGTGTAAAAATAAATTGATTTGTTTGGGCAAACTGTATGGTCTTAAACAACCAAAAGAAAAGTATAACCAAAGAGTAAAGTCATCAGTATACTTCTTTGTTTTTTCCTTTTTTCATACAGAAAAATTCATTTTTAATACAACTGACACTAAGATGCATATACGTTACTAATCTCTATATATCTGATTATTACTAGTCATAGTCGGTTACTTTCTGAGCTCCTTAGCAACTGAGCATGGATATAAAGTCATCAGGTAGATTTCAATGGTAATTTTTTCACATCTACTAGTTATTAAGGAGCAAAATTTTTTGCTTTGAAGAATTTTTTTTTTTTATAGACCCACTTCCCAGGTAGTACCCTCCCATAGCCTTCCTCCCCGACTAGAGCCCTTATACTCTGATATCCCTGCTGCTGTCTGCTGTGTTGTCGGCACCCCCAGCCATTTCCCACTACTTGTCCTTCTGGTGAATCTAGTCAGCCTATCTAGAGGTCTTTGTTTTAGGAGGGTCAGCTGTTCCTCATCTAGTGGCATTCAGTTGTCAATATGCCTTTGGATAAGATTGGGGTCAGCTGTTCAATTTCCCAGTTCTCTGCTGGATTACTATCTGGGAATCCCTTTGGCCACCCTGGCCAACAACTCAGAAGGAGGTATTGCCTGTCTGGCATTGTTGCTTGTTATGTAGCCTTTAGCTATACATATGGACTCTTATGAAATTATATTGGCCCCTTTAATCTTTAGTTATACTTTCCTTTTGGGTGTTTAAGGCCACACAGTTGGTCCAGATAAACTGA
>NW_008342018.1:210468-210735 GCF_000622305.1 Nannospalax galili
CCCTCTTTATAGACTGAATACTGGCTCAAGTCCATCTGGTGGGGTCTTTAAGAGTTCAAGGGATTATATTTCTCAGACATTAGGCTTAAGTCTATATAAAAAGTTATTTAGACAATTATTTCTCATTGATGATTTTGTTCCTAACCAGAAAGTGCTGCTCAGATGTAAGACTTCAAATCTTGGTATCCAATACTCTAGGGCCCACCGGTAGCTCAGGGAGACAACCAGCTATTGTTCTAAAATGATGGATAAATTTATTTTTTCCCC
>NW_008342018.1:210912-217544 GCF_000622305.1 Nannospalax galili
CAAGAAATTCCAGTGGACTCGCTTATGAACATTTGAAAACTGCCCTGTTCTGACTTTTTTCTAGTTCCCTGTCTAGAACTTGTAATGCTAATTACTCTTGCCTTTACTTCTCCTTCACATCTCCTATTCACAATTCAAGGACTTTCTTTTCCCCTTAGAGATAAGATTTATGCAATTTGGGAGTCTATTAGATAGACCCACTGAAGGGGTATTCCAATTGCCTCACCCTGCATGCCTGTTCAGCATGAAAGAAGCCAGAGCAGTCTGCGTCCTGATTCCCTATTGGCAATTTGGGTAACCTCTTTATAGGACGGCATGATAAGAATAGGCAGTAGGAATTGGCTAGGCAGTTAGGGTAAAAGGACCCCTAAGAAAAGTAGCCAGTTTCTTGGCTAAAAGTCAAAATGTCCTTGGGCCTCTTAGCAACATATTGTGTTACAAAGGCCAAAAATGTCAAAAGTATTTTGGAGCTTGTATCTAATCCTTAAAAGATTTAGGGTTACCTCTTTAGAGGAGGGAATGTTAGAGTAGCCAAAAGCCCCATAAAAATAACTAAATGAAAGAAAAAATAATTGGTGAGCTGGAGAGATGACTCAGCAGTTATGAGCACTGGCTGCTCTTGCAGAGGACCTGGGTTCAGTTCCCAGCACCACATGGTGGTTAATAACTGTCTGTAACTCCAGTTCCAGGGGATTTGACTCCCTCTTCTGATCTCCCCGGGCATTGCACGACACAGGTACACTTACATACATGCAAGCAATATACTTGTAAAATCAAAATAATAAAATATTTTAAAGACATTTGGTTTACACCATTGAGAGAGCTGATTAAGAATGTGTGAGATTCATGGGGTGATAGTGGGAACGGGAAGCTCATGGGTAGACCCTAACACATGCTTACAAAGAGAGTTTCTTCACTCAGAGTGAAGCTTCAGCCTTGCTATTGCATTCTTACATATGATCAAATCATTCCTACCCAGATTGTATGGGATAGTCCACCTTAGCTAATGTTCACTGCTGAGGGGCTGTCGTCCGTTATGCAGAGCGCCTTCAAAGCAGTGCCTGGCATGGCATGTGACTGAAGAGCTGGGGACTGTAGCACAGCCTAGCCTAGCTAAGTTGACACATCAAAATCACAAAGCTGACCTTATGAATCTAATTTTGAGACTCTTTATTGAGGTGACTATAGCAAACTCTTGAAATATGTAACTCTCCTCTTAATGCTTTTAAATTACATACCTTTTTCAATGTGTAAAATTTGCTTTTGTGTTTTAGACTATCTACACTGGTCACAAGCATAAGAAATTCATTTTCAAGTGATGTGATAAATCAATTCAATGCCCCCTTGTATGTCTTCTAAACTTATTTCATATTAAAAACAAAACAAAACAAAAAGATTATCTGTTAGTTGTACACAATATTTGTGCCCATACCAAAATTGCTTTCCTTTTTCTTTCTGACAAACTCCAGGAAGAACCATCTCATAGTGCCAGAAAAAAATGAATGGCTCAGGCCAAGAAAAATGGAAAACAAACAAAACATAAATTCCAGTTTTTAATTTTTTCAGGATGTGTGTGTATGTGCATGTATGTGTATGTGTGTCTGCATGTCTCTGTGACTGCATGCCTGTATGTTCACGTGTAATAGGCAGTGTCATGGAGATCTTTTGAGTGCCAGAGGGTCCAAGACTGGTCATATGACTCAGTTTTAGCCAAGGCCATGAAAATCAATATCAAATGGAGGTTTTTCAGAAAGATTTAGCATCCTTATAAAAGAGGGAGGCACTGAAAGAAGAAATCCCTTTTCCTTCAGCCCTCTTCTTGCTTGGAAAACATAGAGCTATTCTATGAGACTGGAAGCTTTACAGCCCACTTGTGACCACGAGAGATGCATTGTAGAGACTTTGCAGATAGCAGATCGAAAGAAAAAGCTGTGTCCTGATAATGCCATTTTGCTGCTGAGCTAACATTTCATGTTTAATATACAGACTTTAGAAGTATGAGTCACATTATAGCAACAGAAAACAAAGAAGTGCTCAGACAAAACCTAAAGGCAAACTAAAACCAATTCCAAAGAAGGTCAACAGCAACAGTGGTATAGCAGTATGCCGTGAGGACACAGGGCCCCAATGAAAGATGGGGGTGAGTGGCCAAGGTAGGACCACTAGCTTAGTAACACAAAGCATGCTTCCATCTGAACATGCAGCCACTGCCCCCTAGTTACCTGCTAAGTCAAAGAAAAATAGTTGGGAAGTAAGTTGGAGGAAATGTGAATGCCTAGCTAGCTAGTTTAACCACTTAAAGTTTTTAAGGAGAAAACATTTGATCTATATTGAAAAGAGATTGATCTGGTCAAAATTTTAAAAAGGCTGTTTTATCCAGGCGTGGTGGCACACGCCTTTAATCTCAGCACTTGGGAGGCAGAGGCAGGCAGATCTCTGAGTTCAAGGCCAAGTGGTCTACATAGTGAGTTCCAGGACAGCTGGGGCTATAGGGAGGCCCTATCTCAAAAAGATCAAAGGGAAAAAAAAGGCTGTTTTGATAGAAAAGAGAGAGGCAGGAAAATATTACTCGCAGGCAAAAATTACACGAATCTTACTTGCATGTCTATTAAAATTAGATTTTATTTATATCACATTAGCATATTATAAAATGCCAGTGATTCACAACAAATGATGCTCTGTTCATGTAGAGAAACCCCAGAGTCTCTGAGTCAGAGCCCGTAGCTTTCAGCTGCTTATTCCCATGTACCTTCTTATTTCTGATATGAAGTATAAATGGCTACTTCTTGGTTTTTAAAATTCAGGTGGTATATTTTAACCTAGATGGGAAAATGAGTATTCACCATCATTCCCCCCATTCATCTCATAATTCATTTCTCCTATTCTTATGGCATAGTTAGGTTATCCCTTTTGTAGTCAATATTGATATTAATGATTGCATATGCATTAGGTGTGGATAAGCTACTGGATGATTATGTAGTCACGCTTCCTTTCTTATACTACTTGGTCAATGTTGAACATAATAATTGCCTTGTTTACTTAGTTGTCTATAGCTTTTTGAATATGATTAAGCACTGTGTTCTCCTCCAGTTTGAAACAAGTATGCTCTACGTCTATGTGCAGAGTAACATGCCTTTACATATAAAATATATTTTCTTGGAAATTCCAATTTCTTTTTGTTTGAATCTACTCTCCTGTTCATTGGATTTCACATTTTCCTCTTTGTTATCTGGCTTTCTTGAAGTATGTCTTATAGGTAGCCTATTGTGGTATCTGGAAGATAATATTTTAAAAGATTAATGTCTATGTGCTATTGCTTAAATTAATACATTATATGTAGTTGGTGGTTAATTTTCCTTAGAACTTAGAAGTCTGGTCAGTTATCTGGGGCTCAACAGTGCATTGGCCTTTCTACACAGCATGTTTGTTACATTTGGGAGATTTTAGGATTTAAAAAGAGCCTGACAATATTCTGAAACGTCATTAGCTTGTGCCTTGGAGTGGGATACTTTTTCTCATTTTCCATGTTTGTTTTTTCACTTTATTTTCCAGCAGCTGTTTTGCCCAGTTTTAATTTCCAATACTTCCATTGAATATAAAGATATTATACCTTTAATCTGATTATGCTATTTATTTTCTGAAGAATTTTGGAAGTAAGATTTCTATTCTCATTTCATGGAAATAATCTTTTAGCTTCTTGAGACTATTAATTACAGCTTTGGGGACACTCCTACCTGGAGTTCATTTTTATCACTGGCTCTATTTAGTCTTTCACGCTCTCAGATGTTTAATGATCCTTGACTTTCATTCAATCTGATTTAAAGCTCTATACATGAGAAACCTCTGGAGGGTGAACAAATGGAGCTCCCACGTTTTCCCTAGGAATCCCCAAGTGTCAAATGGATAGATGCTTTATTTTTCACCACCTCAGAGGAAAAATCTCCCAGCTCTTGATACCTTGCCAGGAATGTTGCTATAAATTTGAATCTTGAATGTCCCCAAAGCCCATCCTTGATCCCCTTCTTGTCATGCTATCAGGAAGTGATGGGACTCTGAGAGGTAAGACCATTTTGTGAAGTTAGTCCATTGACTGGGGACGTGCCCTTGAAAGGGATGTTGGGACTCGAGGACTCTTGCCTTTTCTCTTTTGATTCCCAACCATGAATCTTGTCTTCCTAGCATGATGTACTTTGCTACCATAGGCTCAAAGCAACAGGGTCAGGAGATCATTGAATGAAACCTTTGAAGTTATTATCCAGGTATGGTGGTGCACACTTGTAATCCTAGCACTTGGGAGATGAATCAGGAGGATTGGCAGTTCCAGGCTTGCACAGGCTATACTGTGAGTTTGAGGTCAGCCTAGGATACCTGAGGCCCAGACTCAATAAACAACAACAACAACAACAAACAAAACAAAGCAAAAGACCTGAAAACCACAAAACAAAAATGAGACCCTGTGAAAATGGTTTAGTCAGTCAAGTGCCTACCACATTGGCATAAGGACCTGAGTTTGGAGCTCCACCATCCATATAAAAACGTGGCAAACACATTTGTAACCCCAGGACTGGGGGTGGGCAGGATGGGCAGATACATACAGTAGGATCACTGAAGCTGATCAGCCAGCCTAGCCTTTCTTCTCAGGTTCACTGAGAGAAACTGTCTCAAAGCATAAGGTGAGGAGTGACTGAGGAGAACATCATGCTTTGATTTCTGGTCTCTGCATATATTCATGAATGGGTACATATAAACATGTATACTTGCAAGCACACACCTACAGGAACACGCAACACACACACACACACACACACACCTTTTATTATCTTGAGCATTTTGTCACAGTAATACAAATCTTACTAATGCAAACATATACCCAGTTGATCTTTTCTCTGAACCAATCAGGGGAACTGAAGTTCTTCACTTTGTATATTTTCACCTAATCCTCCTGTTTCATGTTTCAGGATGGTGTCACTTTGTGTGCAAGAACTCACAGACACTAGAACTCAAATTCAGTTACCCCAGAGAATAAAACCTCACTTCCTGGTGAGTGATTAGAGGGCATTTTGGACTAGAAAAGGTTCATTATACAGATTCGCAGTGTCTTGTAGGAACTCCCTGGGCCAGAGATATTTGAGGATTCACATTAATTTTTATGTTTTAGAAAATAATAATGTACATAATTGATGTATCAGATTGATGTGTTCGTAACACTTGAACATATACCTTTTACCTGCTTTATTCCTTAGCTGCCTTTGTAGAAGAGTTTTAGGAATGCTCAGAGATAACTGGATTCTTTAACTTGACTTTACATGCCAAGGCTGAGCGGGATCTCTGAGGTCTGGATAAAACAAAACTTGTATAAACTCATGCCAGACAGGGGCTCAACATGGATGGGGGAGGAAGCCCCAGCCTTTGCTGAGGATCTATTGGTAATTGATGGATACTAGTAGAGGGAGTGTCAGTGTTCCTTATTGTCATGATACCTGGTAGAGTGACCCAACTCCAGGGCAGGAGCCCACACCCAAGAGCACTTGGGAGGCATAGACTGGAATTGATAGGCCTTTAAAGAACAAAAATTGGTGGTGCATGCCTTTAATCCCAGCACTCATGAGGCAGAGGCAGGCAGATCTCTGTGAGTTCGAGGCCAGCCTGGTCTATATAATGAGTTCCAGGTTAGCTGGGGCTACAGGGAGACTCTGTCTCAAAAAGACCAAAAAAAAAAAAAAAAAAAAATTAAAGAAAAGAAATAACAATGGAGGCCGTGAAACTGGGAGTGGGGTGGGAGTGCAGAGGGACATGAGGGGTGGAGGGGGTCAGTATGTGCTCAAAATACATTGTATGAAATTCTGGATCCAAAAGAAAACGACAACCACAAACCCCAAAATGGTGACCTATGTGAAGTTCTATAATTACCTTTCAGCTAAATAAAGATAGTGAGTTGTGGGGCAAGAGACAAAGGGCAGTGCTTTATTTTTAGTATTTTTATTTATGTGTATGTATACAGTGTGTGTCTCTGAATGACTTTGGGCATGTGAGTGCAGTTGCCCCCAGAGACCAGAAGAGGGGGTAATATACCCTGGAGCTGGAGTTACAGGCAGATGTGAGCTGCCAAAATGGGCACTAGGAACCAAAGTTGTGTCTCTGCAAGAGCAACAGTAAGTTCTCTTGACTGCTGAGTCCTTCCTTACACCTTGATTTTGGACTTGTTTGAAACCACGCCATTTGTGTTCATTTATTTTAGCAGTCTTAGGAAACTAACACACTGGCCATACAGTATTGCATTGTCCTCTGGAAAAGAGAAGCAGTTTTCTTTATGTGAAAGAACATGGAGAATTATTTTAGTTTTAATTTTGGAAAAGTGGGCTTTTTTCTGTAGGACTCAGTTTTAAACTTAGAAATTAGAGGTGATGATCAATTATGTATTTCTAAAATTCAGTAATGCTTTACATAGACTTAGTAGGGTGTTAAGGAAACTGACCTATTTATATCACTTATATAATGAATATACAAATACATTCCAAATGGGCCTAAAAATATCATTGGTCCAGATGGCCTTAAACACCCAAAAGGAAAGTATAACCAAAGATTAATGGGGCCAATATAATTTCATAAGAGTCCATATGTATAGCTAAAGG
>NW_008342018.1:217830-263960 GCF_000622305.1 Nannospalax galili
AAAATAAATAAAATAATAAATAAATAAATAATAAATAAATGACTAAAAGGGTTTTAACCTCCAGAAATCACACACACACAAAATAGCATTGGCATCTTGGGGGGTATTTGTTTCTCTTTATTTTCTTACTCTTTCTTTTGGAATAGCTATTTAGAAGTGCTCACGTATAGAAGCTATAACATATTTCATATGGACCACTTGCTTGATTTGACTGGACTATCTAACCTAGGCTATATTTAAATAATATTTTGCATAAAATACTCTACTTTGCAGATATTTATATTAATTATATAAAGAGATTATGTGAAAACAAATTAACAGGTTTTTTAGTGTCTATTTTTGTTGCCTAGATGGCTGTCTATCTTTTCTATACGGCTTTTCTTAATTTGAAATTTAATGGTTGACTGATGCAATCACAGGAATTTTTAAATGTTCATTCAGAAACACATTTAACTTCATTGCATAGTACAGGGACCTTTCTTCTTGCAAATAATCTGTCACCAGACAGCCTTGGGTCTTTTTCCCTTTTATGCTCCTGAGGATTTTTATTTCTATTTTAGAAATCATTTTCAAATGAACTTTTTCATTTTCCTACAAGACTACAGAGCCTGCTCACTACTTTTTCCAACTTCTTTTCCTTCATAGTGTTCACATACCATGTTAGGCATAGCTAATATGCTCATTAAGCACATGTTTATTCTGTATACATCTTTATTTTATTAATATTTAAAAAATATTAATTATTTTTATTTTATGTGTGTGACTGTTATGCCTTCATATGTATAAACCCACCCATGTCTGCAATGCCCACAGAGGTCAGAAGAGGGCATCAGATCTCCTAGAACTGGAATTATGAATGGTTGTTAACCACTATGTGGGTTTCTGGGAATTGAACCTGGGTCCTCTGAAAGAGCAGTCAATGCTCTTAACTGCTAAGCCATCTCTCCAGCCCCAGTATATGCTTTTAAACAAATCACTCTTTAAAGACATGTGTGAGGTAAGTACATTAGCATGAGCTAGGACTCCGAATTTTAGAAACTATAGAAACCTTGAGAATATTGGTTGCTGTGCTTATAGATTCAACATCAAGACCTGGAAATCTTGGTAGGAATTTTTTGCATAAGAGACTTTTGGAAGTTTTGTTTGGTTATTAAGTTATGTCACATAGACATGTGTTAATGATAGAGAACTTCATGATCCCCAAAGCTCTGCTTAGCTCTCTGACATCATGGGGATCTATGCAAAAAATCAAGCACGAACAGTGATGAGATGTATACACAGTGTCATGCTTGACCTGGGCTCTGTGGTCTGGGCATCTCCTTTACTCAGTGCTATAGGCCCCGTATCCAAAAAAACACCATGAAAGGGTAGCACCACGAAGTAGCTCCTTTTTGTCTATCCAGAGGTGGTGTATGTGTTGTGTTTTGTATGTACTTATTTTGTGTGTGTGCCTGTGTTCATGTTTATGTGCATGTGCACATATGTACACATGCATGTGGAGGCCAGAGGTCAACACTGGGTGTCTCCTTCTACTGCACTTCACCTTATTTTTCTGAGACAGGGTCTCTCAGTATAAACCCAGTGTTCATTAATTGACTAGCTCCAGCGATCTCCCTGTTTTGCACCCCACCCTCCCAACACTAGGGTTACAGGTGTGCTGGGCTATGCTATATTAGTTACTTTTCTGTCACTATGATAAAACACCATGACCAAGCGATCTTATAAAAGGAAGAGTTTGAGTTTATAGTTCTAGGTTCCAGAGGGATTAGAGTTGGTCATAGGGGAAGGGATGGTGGCAGGAGATGCCTGGAGGAACACTCGCTTTTTCAAGCAGGCTCAGGAAGCAGAGCGACTCTAAATCCATCAAAGTTTAAGAACTCTCTAAACCTGTCCCCACTGACATGCTTCCTCCAGCAAAGCCACATCTTTTAAGACCTCCTAAAACAGTGCCACCAAATTGAGACAAAAATGTTCAGATACTTGGAACCTATGGGGATATTTGCATTCAAACCACCACACACGCCTAACTTTTTTATGTGGGTGCTAGGGATTGAAACTCAGTTCTTTTGCCTATGTGGCAGACATCTACTAACTGAGCCATATTCACCACCCACATCTTTCCAGTTTTGACTGAAAGCATAGGACGTACCTTTGGCATAACAGAGGATTGCAGTCAAGCCCCAAGGAGAGATTTTTCAGATCCTCACTATGACCAGTCAGCAAGTACAAAGAGCACATTTTCTGCTAATGTTTGGAAGAGTTCAGTGAGAGGGAATTTTCAAGCTTCTGCTCATGACGGTTTCACTCTAGACCACGAAGCCACTGCAGCCTGTTGCCTGAATGAGGCTAGATGTACAGTCCCTCTTCTCAGAAGCATCCTCCCTCATACTTCCTCAGCCCTACACAGCTGGATGGTAAGAAATAGAAATAAGAAGCTGCCTCCATGTTCCAAGAAAAGAGAAGCTGTGCAAAAGGTAGGGAATTGACAGGGACAAAGCTGATCTTACATCCTTGTGGTTCTTCTTGCTTAATTGAGTCTGAAGGAAAATTTCAAGAGCACTATATTCTGAGACTTGTATGGCATAATTTGCACCTTTACCCTGCCTCTGTTTCTGCCTAGTGGATGAGAAGAAATTTGTGAACAAATCAAGCACCTAGACACCTCTTTGGCTATCCAGGGTTTGCTAACAGAGGAACTCTCATTGTGTTGGTTAGAAATTCATTTTCATTGTTAGTTCAGTTTTTATTTTCATTGAGTCTCTGAATCTCCATTTACCACTCAGTCACTTAACATCTATTGAATATGCAGTGTGAACCACAGAATGAGATTAATGAAGTTTTTCTAGTATTTCATGTTGCTCACAACTGTGGTAAATTGTCTCAGGCTAATGGGTTTTCATGTTCTTAAATCAGGGGTCTTTATGGTGTTCAGTCACATCTATTTAACAAGCAAACAAAGACAGAACATTATTAGGTCCAATCTTTTGCAAGTCTCATGGGGGCAATCACAGTGGCTAAGTGTTCAAGAAGGCAGCAGCCATGCCACGACTAGAGGCCAGAATTCCATAACACCATGCTAGATTCAGAGAGACAAAAATAAATATGTCCTTCCCTCAGAGTTTACCTCTAACAG
Organism: Nannospalax galili; assembly: GCF_000622305.1. Lineage (NCBI taxonomy): Eukaryota > Metazoa > Chordata > Mammalia > Rodentia > Spalacidae > Nannospalax > Nannospalax galili. Next base: position 220,964 of record NW_008342018.1, read on the forward strand.
AAAAGCTCACAAGTTAGTTTTGTATGAGTTAATTACATTTATGATAGTGCTGCTATTATTACATATACGAATCAGAAATATTAAATAACAGTAAGAAATAGAATTAAAACAACGGGAGACAAAAGGAACCAAGCTCACTCTATCCCTCTTCAATATCTGCCATCTTGCTGTTTGCAACTGATGTGAAGCTAGCTTGTCAGTTCTCTTCTGTTACTTCTTCCTGACCGTCCTCTACAAACCATATTCTTAGCAAACCTGATCTTTCAGATGAATCCTGACCTGGAGAGAGTTCTTTTCAATGAGTTCTGTTCCTTGCCAATGACTCTAAACACAGTTCAAGGTCCATTTATGAAGAATAGAGCCCTCCTTGTTCCAAGTCACACAAATGTAACTGTGTTTATAAAAGGATCCAAAGAAAGAAACTGGTTAGTGGCTGTTGGTGGCTTTGTGGCCTGGTCTTTAGTCAGTTTCTCACAAATGAGAAAAGGATTTGGATCATGTCTCTGACTAAGGTTGTGTTAAGCTTGCGTTAGAAGCACAGCTACATGTGGCCTACAGCTTACTTTTTAGAACTGTAACTATTCTTAAGACAGAGGGCAGAAATCAAACTCTCTTGATAATATTTGGTGGAAATTCACCCAGAAAAATTCAGGGGCAAGCCAACTACTTTAAAATTAATGAAGTGCAAAAACTTCCATAGGACATCAGCTGTGAAAGTTTTCAAGTACCTATCATTCCATCGGAGCCTGATCGATGACTGGACCAACCATGCATATACAGCCATAACATATTCTTTTGAATATATCATGAAGTAGTTAGTTTTGATATTTAATAGGGAGACGTTAGTAGGAATAAGAAGCTGATGTATTTCTGGATATTTGCTCATTGAAAAACTAATTTGTATCAATATTCCCATGAAGAATTCACTGTGTACCTGGGCTCAGGTGGATTTTGCTTATAGTATTTAAAAACTGGTTACAAATCACATTGTTGAGGTGAAGTATATTTTCACTGTCTATTTTAGAACCTGCTTCTGTCACAATATAAGTATATGCAAGCATTTGTGAGGGAGAAATACAATTATAACCCAGAACTTTATACTCATATTCTAAAAGAAAAATATCCTGAGCTCTGCAGTTGCAAATAACTTGTTGTATGGTTCTGTGCATCAGATCTTCCTCAATTACACAGCTGTGGCAGATTACACCTTAGTCTTCCTGAGTGCTCAAATATAGGGCTCCTGTACAAACAGACTTGCCACAGGGAGCAATTACACTATATTTTCAGATTTATGGCATATGGCTTAACTCTAAGAAATACAAACAATTTTGGGGTATTTTGAATAGTTGTTATTTAGTCTGTAATTTGCAGCTATGCACCTCAACATTAATTAAATGGCAGCTTCTAGTATCATTTTCATATTGGCTTTTGTGTTTCTGTGGCTTAATGGACTAGTGCTTGGAGTCTATGGAAGAATACCTCTAGTTTATTTTGTGCCTGGAAATAAACTTAAATTCCATTACATGCATACCTCATGCACTTCTTTTTGATCCATTTTAACATTTTCTTTTGTTCTTTAGATGGCAGTGCAGTAACTTGGGTTAATCTTGAGACAAGGTTCTTTGTTTACTTGCCTATCTGGCTGACTGCCAGTTTAGGGAAGAACATAATATTCCTACTCCCATAAAGGATGATAGGGTTCTTATCTTTGGGAATGCCATTGATCTTTTCTGTTAATCTTTAATAATATCTGGTAGTGACACGGTAAATATAAATCACTCTTTCAGTTATAGGCATCTCCCAGGGAGAGACCCCCCTACCCTACTACAAACCTATAAATCCAATGTTAGACTATTTGTGATCCTAAGGCAGAATTTAAATAGCCTTTGTAAAAAGCTCTATTTGGACATATTTTTTGGGAATTAAGTAAATTCACATACTATTTTAAGCCTAAAGACACAATTTAGACACAGAGCCTCCTTATTCCTTCTTCCCTCACGTATGTTCCTCAGGAGCTGTCCACCATATTCCAGGCATAGTAGAAGCTTCATTTTGTTTTAAAGACTGCCAGCCAAAATCATTCACATCTATACTTCATGACTGTTGGGTCGCGCTAGGCCTGAGAGATATTATCTCTAGCATTTCAAGTTCTGAATATTATATGTAGGTTGCAAATAAAACCATGAGGGCAAATAATGTTCATTTATCACTAGCACTTATATTTTACAGTTTGCATGGAAGTAAATTTAGGGTTATGTACTTACTATAAATAAGGAAAGGATAAGAGCTAACATTTACATGGCATTTCCCAAACATTAATTAATTCAACGGCAAAATAAATATTATATCTTGTCAGAAAGCTGCCTGAGTTTTATAACTAAATTATTTATTACTTGAGAAATGTTTTAGTTGAATGATGATTAGATAAGCAGAAAAAGGAGACTGCATCACAAAATGTACTTTGCCTTCATGTTTATATTGAGATAATTTGATGAACTTTCCTGTTCACAGGGAATACACCTGATAGTTTAACTTATGAGAGTGATAGTCACACAGTGGTAGGTATATTGTAATAAGCTTGTGCTTATATTCTTAAGTTTAGAGTCCAAAAAACTATAAATAGCAAGCCAAGATAGCTACAAGGAGTAAGAGAGGTAAAAAAACTTGGGATTGTAAATGAATCTGCGGTCACAGTTTTGTTATCAAAGGGTAGATGGTAAATGCATTCTTTCTCACCCCACCTCATGGCTGCTGGAACAAATTTCCATAAACTTGGTGGCTCCAATTATCATCTTGTAGCTGTGGAGGTCAGAAGTCTGACATGGGTCTCAAGGGGGTAAAACCAAGGTACTGACAGGGCTGCATTTCTTTCTGGAAGCTCTGGGAAACATGTTTTCATGCCTCTTCACCTTCCAAGGCCGCCTGTGCTCCTTGTTCCTAGCTCTTTTACAGTCTTAAAGCCACCACTGGCTGGCTATCCAAGTCGCTCACCTTGCAGCTCTCTGATACTGACTTTTCTGATAATCTCACATGGAAAAACTCCTGCAATTCCATTGGGCCTATTTGGATGACTCAGGATAGTCTCCCAATTTCAAGGCCAGCTGGTTAGCAACCTATTTCCACATGCCACCTGAATTCCATTTCCCATGTAACCTAATATTCATTTTCTAGGATTAGAACATAACCACCTTGAGGGGCTTTTATTCTGCCTATTACAGGAAGCAAGTTAGGGCAGATGCTTACCTGACAAGTATATGGATCCAATTTGTCACCAAGCATGGTTAATTTAATCTCGGTCATATCTCCTGCTTGTTCCCTTTTTGCATCCTTTGTCTTTTCTTAGTCGAGGTTCTTATCATTGCTCACCAGAACAATTGCATTTATGTCCCAACAACTGCTCCTGTTTAAACTCTTGGAAGTTAGTCTGTCTCTATTTCCCATAGAAATGTCAGGTTGGGCTTCCTAATATGTGAGTTGGTTTACATCTTTTCTCTTAGAATTACTCAATGAATGCCCATACCTAAGTAGAAACTACTATCTGGGTAGAGAGAATCAATATTGTTTTTTTGTTTTTTGTTTTGTTTTAGTCATTGGATTACACTGAACTTCATGTACCTCCCCGAGTTTGCAAGATTCTGTGGGAATCTTGAGGGATCACTTTCCCACCTCTTGTTCAGCACTGGAAAATTATTGCGTATGTGTCTAGTCCACTGAATAAGCACAGTTATGGGATTCATTGGAATGCCCCCCCATAATGATTTAGCACTTTGCTCTGCAGAACAATGTGAAAAGTAGAAGGAAACTCCAGAATAATATTGACGTATTTATATATTTATTTATGTGGATGTGAGTGCATGTGTCTTTGTGTACCTGTGAAGACCAGAGGTCAACCTCAGGTGTCATTCCTCAGGCGACATTCACCTTGTTTTCTGAGATCACGTCTCTCACTGAGACCTGAGGCTTTCTAATTTGGCTAGTCTAACTGGCCAGCAAGCCCTGGAGATCCTTCCGTCTCTGCCTTTCCAGTGGTGGGATTACAGGTGCATCATGCCCAGCTTTTGTTGTGGGTTCTGGGGACTGAACTCAAGTCCTCATGCTTATGCACAAGCATTTTTATGGACTGAACTATCTCCCCAACTCCCTTTCTAACTAATATTAAGTAATGCAATGCCAAAGTATTGCTAAATATTGCTAGAGAGAATTACCCAAAAACTTCACATGACTGTCTGCTTTGAATTCTCTGTGACCTGATGTTGTATTTAATATATTTCTGTGTTTAAGACCATCACTGCTGTCTAAACCACATGGAACAGGTACTCAGTGGTATTGGATAAATGTACTCCGTGTGCGTGTGTGTGTGTGTTTAGAGAAAAGTGGAGAAAAGTGAAAATCTAGTAATTGTTCTTCTGATAGGATTATCTAAATTTCCCAGGTATTGCATATATAGTCAATACCCAAACTTCCCCAGATAGCCTCAACCTAAGCTGAATCTTAGAAAGGATGAGTCCACAGACTGCTCTGTTGCCGGTAGACAGAAAGCACAGCTGTGTGGGTCAGCAGAGAAGGCAGAATCCAGCAAAGCTCCACAGAGCACTGACCCTGACCTTAGCTATGAGAGGCAACCACCAGATGACAAAGACTGAGTAGCAAAGGACTTCCCCCACAGGACTGAAAGCTGGGAACCTGGGTTACATTTCTCTAAACTGGCCTGGGCAGGTTGAACTGCTGTAAAAAGATATACTTGTTAGAATATTTTACAGGGAAACATTCCCACAAGGAATATTGATCTAAAAGCTGTTTATTGACCAAACAAAAATGAAAACAAACAAACAAACAAACAACAAACAAACAAAACCGCTTAATATACCATGGTGGAAAGGCCCTGCCCCTGAGGGGGGCAAAGTTCAAATCCAGCTGAAGGAAGAAGTTCATAGTTGGCAGAATTTATTGCTTGGCTCTACAGCTTCATACACAGGCATGGCAGTACTTGATGCTACCCTCTTTCTTTTGATCTTATTTTTTTATTTTATTTTATGTGTATGAGTGTATTGCCTGCGTGCACGTAAATGCACCTGTGTTGTGTCATGTAATACCCATGAAGGTCAGAAGTGGGGGTCGGATTCCCTGGAACTAGAGTTTATGGACAGTTGTTAGCTGCTATATGGGTACTAGAAATGGATTCTGGTCCTCTGCAAGAACAGCCAGTGCTCTTAACTGCTGAGCTGTCTCTCCAATTCCAATCTAGCTTTTCTTGATGGTTGACAACTTTGGGATCTGTTAGAACAGAGTCCATCATGGTCATGAGAGCTTCAGCTGTTTCTCTGTATCATCTCCAACTTTCTATCATTTCACACAGAGAATGGGTGTTGGCCTGGGGCACCTGTCTTCAATTATTTTAATTTTCCTGTGGTACCAAACGGGACAACTGTCCTAGAAATGTTTTCAACTTGTATGCATGCTTAGAAATTATATCTGTAGAATTGAGAAGGGCTAAGCTAACAATCAATGAAATATGAGGAATAATAAAATAGAAGGTGATGAAGTATTGAATAAGAACCTTAATGTGGACAACAGGATTGAAGAAAGTATTTAGATCTGAAAGCTGAGTCAAAGGTGGCATCTTGAATTTAAATGCTAACCAAACTGAGATTCTCATTCAGTTACATCAGACTCATGGATAAGTTCAGTCCTGGAATAGATTTTGGTTTTGAATTCATACTCTCTTGAATCAATCTGACCAGATGTCTAACTGACTAAGCATTTAATATGCCACTCTTGAAGTGATATTTTCTTTTCTCTTTCCCCCCTTCTGCCCTCCCTCCCTCCTTCCCTCCCTTCGACAGGGTGTTGCTATGTACTGTGTAGCTCAGGCTGGCCTTGCTCACCATCTCCTGTCTACCTGCCTCAGCCTCCTGAATGCTGGGATTACAAGTGCATACCAATGTACTTGGTTTAGCTCAATTCTTTCTGTAGGTATACAGCTGATTTCAACCACGGTGATCATTCTAGTGTTTCCTCTAACTTCTTGTGATAAAGCATTAGGATATGTTCTAAAATTGTGACCCCCTTTTTTGATAGTTTGATGCAGAATTTACCTTGTTTGAAAAAGTTCATTAGCTGTCTACTTCAACTGAATGTGGAGGAGCTTCTGAAAGATCGGTCACAATGGCTTTCTATCTTGGGAAAAATCTCATGCTCACTTAATAATAATGTGCAGAGGACATCATGTTGGGTCCCAAAATGATCTTCTATAGGCCTGTTCTTTTAATAAAGGAAACTAAATTACATTCACTCGGTGGGCTTGTCAGTCCATGATTCCACATGACTGAATCTTCTGTTCTGTTTCTCCAAGGAGAGGAACCACTGATAGGAAGTCTGCTGTGAGCTCCAAAAGATTATCCTATAACTTATGCTTTACAACATACTTTTTCTTTTCTTTTAAAAATTTTATTGTGTAGCTTCATTGTACATGATACTGTTGCATGAGGACTTTCATGCATGTATAGGTTTCATGGTGTGTCCTCCCGTGCTGCCCCCTTTTTCCTCACTCTTTTCACCCCTATTAGTTTCCGTTGCTCTTTTAGATAATTTTAATTTTGATTCTACTTTCATATCATATACACACCTTATTTCATGTGTTGATAAGAAATCTAAGAACCATAAACAAGAGCCAGCATTAAATTTGCCTTACTGAGATTGGCTTAATTTATTTAATATGATCATCACCAGTTGTATCCATTTACTGAAAGAAATGCAGCTCCAGTCTTTATGACCGAAAAAGACTCTACTGCGTACATATAGACATCTTTGTTACCCATGCCTCTGCTGTTGGACAGCTAGATTGGCCCTATAACTTAGCTGCATTAAACATTAATGTGTAGGTGTCTCTGTTATATGCTGATGTGGAGTCCCATCAGCAGGATGTAAGGGTTCACTTTCATTCACATCCTTGCCATCTTTTGTTATTATTTTCTTTCTTTTTCTTTTTTATTGAATTTTTGCCATTTTCATACAATATAGTTTGGTGGTATTTAGATTCCCTCTCTTATCCGCACCTCTCCCGCTGCCTTTTGCCCAAATTAAATGTAATATATATATGTATATATATATGTATATATACCATATAGATGGATATGGAAAGATATCTCTCTCTCTATATATATATAGTCTATAGAGCCTGATTTGTGTCTGTAATATCCTTCAGTGTGGCTCTATCCACTGGGCCCACCAAGAGTCCCATTCCTGTAAGACACTGTCTTTCCCTCCTCTCAGCAGCCATCACTTGCCAAAACTTCCTTAAATTGAGTTGAGATTTCTTACGTACTTCCCCATATCTATGCTGGGACTTTGTCTGAGCTTGCATAGGACTTGTACACGCTGTCACCATTGCTGTGTTCATATGACTAACTGACCAGATGTCTGGAAAACTCTGTTTCCTTGTGGTCTTCCACCCCATCTAGCTCTTATGCAGTAGATGGTGATTAACACAGAAACCCACAGTTGGACAATGTGCAGAGAACAAGAGGCTGCAGAGTGCTTATGCCTGCATAGGGCACTTCTGCTTCCCAAGTCTCAGGGGTCATTGCAAAAGAAGAGGAGAAAGATGGTTATTTTCTCAACGATTGCCATTTGACCTGGGTGAGATGGAATCGCAAGAAAATCTTCTTTTGCATTTCTTTGCTTAGCCTTCTTTTGCTCTATCTGGTAACCAAGAAATGGCCATCATTAAGACTGTACTTTTTCCACACTTTCAGTAGAATAACATATGGACTGAGAGAGGTGTGCTTATGTGATATATGACACATATATACATAATGTGTATTTATATAGGCATATCATTATAAAACACTTTTGACATTATTCTTTAGTTAACAGTAAAATTAATTTATAGGCTGCAGATTCAAATTCTTGCAAAGAGGTGGTAGTTGCTATATATTTAAGTTCATTCTGTTTCTCAATCTTCACAGAACTTTATGAAGTACAGTGAACTAGCTCAGCTTTTCAGATCCATGGTCACTATAACATGGAGTTTTTATTTTTTTCCAGGGATATCTTTTTTTTAAACCCTTTTATTGAATTTTTATGAGTTGCATACAATACATCTTAATCATATTTAGCACCCCTTCTTTATCTGCATCACCCCAATAGCTCACCCACAGGACTTCATGCATTCTGCCATGTATAGTAAGGCCTATCAAATCAAGTTTGTGTACCCAGATGTCCCTCCATGAGTTCATCCACTGGCTCTTGTTCAGACTGTCTAGTGTTACTTCCTTAAAGAAGATCAACTTTCCCTCTCTCAGCAGTGATCAACTGTCAGTAGTTCCTTGCCAAAGTTGTGGCCTCCAGTTTATTTCCCCAGCTCTATGAAGTTTTTGTTTGATTGAGTCTGCGTGGGTCTTGTGTATGCTGTCACCATTGCTGTAAGTTCACATGAGTAAGGTCCCAGGAGCATGGAAGACTCTGTTTCCTTACCCCCTCTTCTATACGGTCCCTGAGCCCTGGGTGGGTGAAGTTTAATATAGGAATTCCGTCCAGGGGCCCACACTGCAGTCTCTTATTCTCTACTCTTTGACCAGTTGTGGCCTTTTGTGTTCATCACCTTCTGTTGCATGAGGAAGCATTCATTTTCCTGATGTCTAAACATGTTAAAAATTTAAAGAATATTTCTCAATAATTTGCTTTTCCTCCTTTGAGAGCTCTCTGTCTAGCTCCTTGGCCAAATTTTTAATTGGGTTATTTGTTTTTTTGCTGTTGAATTTTTTGAGCTCTTTGTATATTCTAGATAGAAACCTCTTTCAGAGATAGAGCTGGTAAAGATCTTCTCCCATTCTGTAGGTTGCCTCTTCACTACAATGATGATCTCCTTTGCTGTATAGAAGCTTTTGGTTCCAAGTGGTCCCATTTGTCAATTTGTTGAATTTAATGCCTGCATTATCAGAGTCCTGTTCAGAAAGTCCTTTCCTGAATATGTACGTTTTAGTGTCTTCCCTACTTTCTCCTGTATCAGATTCAGGTGATCAAGTCTTATGTTAAGATCCTTGATCAATTTGGAGTTCAGTTTTGTGCATGTGAAAGGTAGGGATTTAGTTATATTTTTCTATATTTGACCAGCACCATTTGTTGAACATGCTGTCTTTCTCCAAAACGGTGTATCTCTGACTCTTTTATTAAAGATCAGGTAGCTGTGTGTATACTTAAACCTGGGTCCTCAATTTCATTCTAGTGATTAATGTGTCTATTTTTAAACTAGTACCATCCTGTTTTTATTACTATAGCTCTATAACATAATTTGAAATCAGGGATGGTGATGTCTCCAGTTCTTCTATTACTCAGGATTGTTCTGATTATCTTGAGTTTTTTGTGTTTTCATATGCAATCGGAGATCATTTCCTTCAATTCCTTTGAGAAATTGGGTTGGAATTTAAATGAGGATTGCCTTGAATAAGTAGATTGCTTTAGGCAGGATGGCCATTTTTGTAATATTAATTTTACCAATCCATGAGCGTGGGAGATTTTTCCATTTTCTGATATTGTCTTTAATTATTTTCTTCATTATCTTAAAATTTTTATTATGCAGGTCTTTCAGTTCCTTGCTTAGATTTATTCCAATATATTTAATCTTTTTTTTGAGGCTGTCATAAGTGATATTGTTCTCTGGTTTCTTTCTCTGACTGTTCGTTGGTGGTGTATAGGAAGGCTAATCATTTTTGCACATTAATTTTGTACAGTGTTCCTTTGGTGAATGCGTTTATCAGTTCTGGGAGTTTTCTAGTGGAATCTTTAGGGTCTTTTATGTATAGAACCATGTTATTTGATCTCTTCCTTTTCACTCTGTTCCCTTTATCTTTTTCCTTTTATTGCTCTAGCTAAAACTTCAAGCATTATACTGAACAGGATGGGAGAGAGAGTGGACATCCTTATCTTATTCCTGATTTTACTGGAAGTGATTTGAGTTTTTGTGTTTAGTATGATGTTGGCTGTGGCATTGCTGTATATTGCCTTTACTATTATTTATTATATGTCCAATTTAATCCTAGATTCTCTATGACTTTTATCATCAATGGATGTCGAACTTTTCCAAAGCCCTTTTCTGTATCTAATGAAATAATCACATGGTTTCTGGTCATATGTCTGTTTAAGTGTTAAATTACATTTATTGATTTTCACATGTTGAACCATCTCTGGAACTCTAGGATGAGGCCTGCTCAATCACGATATATCTATCTTACATTTGGTTTGTTAGTATTTTATCAAGAATTTTTGCATTTATGTTCATTAGATAGATTGCTTTATCATTCATTTTTTGTTGAATCTTTGCCTTTTGTGGTATCAGAGTAGTACTGGCTCCATAAGTACTTAAAGGTGTTCTTTCCTTTTCTTATCTTATGGAATAATTTGAGGACTCTTCATACTAGATAAATCTTAAACTGTGCTTCCTTTTTCTCTCTCATGACCCTGCTTAGCTTTGAACCAAGATAATGTATAGGTTGTGAAAATATCATTTCTGAAATCTGCAGCATTGGAAGCAATGAAGTACCTGCAATATGTTGGAAACAACATGTGGATTTAGTTTGATAACATCTGCTTGTGGTTTTTTATGCTGTTCTGGATTAAACAAGGCAAATTCTTCCCTGATAAGACAAAAGTCTTCATTAGTTTCATTTCTGATATCACGTTCAATGTACTGTCTAAAAATACAGAGAAAGTTCTTGCTTCAAAGTACAGTTCTGAAAGAAATGAGAAAGGACCAGTTCTGAGAACAGATCAGGTTCACTCATGTTTTAAACAACTCCAGGAGTTAGACTATATTTGTTCATGCACTTCCACAATGTGGCATGCTCCACACACTGGAAAACACATGGGTACACAATGATACATGGTATGATAGTTCTAGAGAATTTGGACTCCCTCACATACCCAGTTAATGGATAAACCCACAGGCTTCAAAATATACAGGGAAAATTAGAGGAGAGATTAAATAATACTTATATGGTATGAAAAAACAGTATTATTTGTCTAAGTAAATAATAGATGGTATGGAAAAGTTCAGTAAAACTTTCTATTAATTCAAAATCCTACTAAAAATACTCATACAATAAATATATGAGTGTAGGTGTATAGCTGAAGGCTATATAACAAAAAATATAGTGCCAGAGAGGAGAAACTCCCTTTCAAGCTGTTTTGTTGGTCAGGGTAGTCCCAAGAGACTCCCAAAATAACACAGGCTATTGCCATAGCCCTTGATTACCTCCCAGAACTTGAAGGTAAAGCCCTCTTGCTGAAGGCAGTGCATAGTTCAGATGCGGGACTTGGAAGAATCAAACTTGAACTGACCTGGAAACTTCCTCCCTGAAGTGTAGCTTCCATGGTATCAGAGGATACTATGCAAGCTGCCAAGGGAGAGAACAAATCAATGGTCCTACCCAACTTGTAAATCCAAATAAATAAAAATCACTGGCTCAGAAAACAATTGGTATTGGTGAAATAGTGCCACTTTTATCTTGAGGGTAATCAACAGCTGTCTAACTGGAATTAAGGCTCACTCAATGGGAACTTATGTGTGGTACTGTAAACATAGCCAAATACATATAACTGCAGAGGTTATAGAGACTAGAGAAAAACCCACTGTTGCCACATTCCTCGACCTAGTAAGAAACTTAATTTCTTTATTCTAAATATGAATTCTTATATTTACAGATAAATGTACCTTTCACTCTTCATTAAAGAAGCTTCTTTGTACAACAGGTGGAAACTACTACAATGATCTAGAACTGGTCAAAAGCAGACAATAAGTGTCTGTGAAATGCTTAACCCTAAGTGACACATCTTCAATGAAACCCCTACACATAGGATGAATGCATCTCTCAACTTTCACTAGAGAAGTTTCCTTATGCAGCAGATGGTGATTAAATATTGAAACCCACAATTGACCAATGTGCAGAGAACAAGAGGCCCATAGGGTGCTTATCCCTGAATAGGACACCTGTTTCAAATCTCTGCCTCCCAAGTTTCATGGATCATTGCAGAAAAGGAGGCAGAAAGATTCTAAGAGTCATCGGTGGCAGATGACAACAAGGAAACAGCATCTTCCAGCCAGCTGGTCAGTACTCGTATGAACTCACAGCAATGGTGACAGCATGCACAAGTCCTATGCAAACTCAAACCAGACAAAATAATCCCAGCATAGATATGGGGAGTGGGTAAGAAAGCCCAACCCAACTTAAGGAGCTTTTGACAGTTGATGACTGCTGGGAAGGGGAGAGACTGTCTTAGAGGATTGGGACTCTTTGTGGACACAGTGGATGTACTCACACTGAAGGACATTTAGGGAGACAAATCAGACTCAACAGGATATAACATCTATCTCTCTATCTATATCTGTATCAACTATATCTATACCTACAGCATCTATATCTATCTATAGCTATATCCCATATGTATATATCTATCTATCCATAGATATATGCCCTATCTATCATCTATCTATCTATCTATCTATCTATCTATCTATCTATCTATCTATCTATCATCATCATCATCATCATCATCATCATCATCTATCTATCTCAAAAGGACTCTATACCAATAGAATACATTAAATTGATTGGGGGGCAGTGAGAGGAAGGGGAGGGGATCTAAATACCATCAAAGCATATTATATGAAAATCACAGTTCAATAAAAAATTAAAATAAAAAATAATGTAAAATAAAATAAGTTTTGTTACAAAAATTTAATACACCCCCCACATACACACACATTAGAAAGTATGTGTAGCCAAAATTCTTTGAATGCTTATAAGGGCATTTAGAGGCATTACAAGAATGAATATTCCCAAACTTCTTCATGGTACCTTTGGTATTCTTTTTTCCATTTTTTAAAAATTGAGTGACAATGGTTAGATGCCACAGAGTAGGTCCTTAACTACACATATGTACATTGTTAGGCTGCATGTCCTTTTCCGTCCTGTCAACCTTTTCTTTTTTCATACAACACATTATTTGTCTTAAGACATTTCATGATATTCTGGGACAGTTGTCATCAGAAACAAAAATCATGTGATCTGGATTGACAAATTTCCAAGGGTCTCCATTATCAAATTGGAAACAACTTTTTAAAAAATTATTTTTATTTTGTGTATATGAGGGTTTTGCCTGTATATATCTATGTGCATCATGTATGTGCAATGCCTGCAGAGGTCAGTAGAGGGTGTCTAATCCTCTGGAACTAGTGTTATAGATGGTTGTTAGCTGTCATGTGGGTGCTGGGAGTTAAACCCAGGTCCTCTGGAAGAACAGCATGTGTTCTTAACCACTGAGCAATCTCTCCAGCCCAGGAAACAACTTTTTAAAATCTATTTTTATTTATTATTTTCATTTTATGTGTATGAGTGTATTCCCTGCATGTATATGAGTGCACCCCTATCGTGTAATGCTATGGCTGTCAGAAGAGGGTGTTGGATTCCCCTGGAACTGGAGTTAAGGACAGTTTGTAGCCACCATGTGGGTGCTGGGAATCAAACCCTGGTCCTATGCAAGAGCAGTCAGTGCTCTTAACCACTGAGCCATTTCTCCGGCCCCCAGGAAACAACTTTTAATAAAGATAATCACTAAGTATATTTTAACTCAAATATAAATGAAATTATGAAGAAAAATGACTGAATAAATGAACAACTTATTCATACTCAGAGCAATGTTCATATTTCTATGAAATTTCTTGCTTAGAAGTTAAGGTCAAATCCTTTTAGTTGTTGTACTAAAGTAGACATAAATGACTGTACTAGTTCCTCCAGTTACACCATTGACAAGACCCCAGACTCCTGATAGTTAATTTCATGTTCTAAGTGATGTCATTTCCCTAGTGAATACTGTAAGCTTCTAGGTATTGAAGTGACTTAGAGAGAACTACCTATTTCATATGATTTGTAACTTTCAAAATGTTTAGATTCATAATAAACAAAGCTTATTATAACTGACCCGTTTGGTTGATGTGGCCCAGTAGAAAGGATTGGGTTTTATTTTTGGCCTTATTATTTTGGTGTGTGTTTTGGGGAAAATTGGTCTCTATACATTTCAGTTATTTTATCAATAAATTTAGGATACAATATCTTTCTCTATTGGACAGTTTTATATGAGCTGATATATTTAAGGTATTTAGTATAGAAATGACATACTATTCCCTTTTAATATTAAATATAGTGATAGAAACAATCATTGTAAATGTTATTACTATATTCTTAGTCTCCATATTTCTCTTAGATGGTTCTAATAATATCTTTGCTGTAGTGACAGTAAATAAAAAATATATAAAGAAGTGTATAATATGCATTATACACTGATTGAAATTATTTCTTTATTCTGTTCTAGCTAAAATAGAAACCCAAACCTTCTCTCTGTTCAGTTTACAGAAACAGTGGTTGCTCTCTGAGTAAATCCTTTAAAGTCTGCAGCAGTCCTTTAGTTTTGGGATTGTTCTTTTTGCTTTTTAGTTCCTTAATTGTAAAGTATATTTCTGCAGATTTTAGAAATGGGAGATTCTCAGTATTTAATGCTTCTTTGACCAGGATTTTCCATGTTGTTTCTGTTTGTGTGTCATTGTGCTACTTACCACAGTTAGAAGCCACTCACATTGTGATTATGAAATACCCATCAGACAGTGCAGTTTCCTCATGTGTTTGAACATGCAGGTCTGTCTGATGCTAAAGCCATGCCTCTATGTTATTCTGGAGACTAACTTAGTGTTGTTTTCTACACTTGTGCATGGATATATAATATATATTAACCTGTGCATATAGTATCTGACATGGACATCACATATAAACCAGGTTCTGGTTTGCTGACAATGTTGAATGTTTTCAAAGTCTGCGTTCTTAGTTAGCATTTGTGCTATGGTAACCTGGGTGAAGCTCATCGCCATGACCTTGGGCTATATTTAGTGCATTCCAACCATTTGATAACTGTATTAGGTACCTAGGCCAATGCACTAGGTGACCTCTACAGAAGGACTCAGAACTGCAGTTTGCCATTTCCTATATCGTCTCTTAAGTTCTCAAATAGAAGATACTGACTGATGGTTTGAGGTTGGGAAAAGAAGAAAGAATGCCTAGAGAAAAATATATTCAGACCTTTTGAACCCAAATATAGAGAATGCAGTAGTAAGATGATTTTCCCATCAGAATTTGCAATGCTTTCTACTGAGCTGCTGGTGTTGCTGCACTGGATTAAATTGAAATTCTTACTTGAAGTGAAGAAGGTGGAACTGGGAGAGCTTAGTGCATTCAGCTGCAGCTCTGCTTTAGTCTTGGAGTGGAGAGTGTTCTTGAAAGCACTTCCTGCTGCCTTGACAATTTTTCTGTCTCTTTGGGATTATGGAAAAATGACTACAGTAGAGTTGTTATTCTTCTTGTTCTATGTTGTAGTCTTTCTCCCTGTCCGTGTTTCTTTCTTAATTAGGATTATCTGCCATCTCCCACTACTGAAAGTTAGGTAAAAGCTGTGATTCTCCAGGCTTCTAGGTAGCAGCGACATGATCAGTAAGGCCAGCTTCTGGCAGGAAAATGAAATCATTTTTTATGTTAAACAAAATAACTGCAGGATTCTACCCACAGCACAAGTCTGACTGGGAAATGATAAAAGAGGAAGTCAGGATAGAACTCTTTGATCAAATGGATTGCCTTTACACAAAGCTTTTTAAAAAGAAACCCAGCCCCAAAGCCACACAGCTGTAAGCCCAAATTCAGTTAAAAAAAAAAAAAATCGAGCCACTTATAGGAGTTGGAGATTAACAAAGTTTCATTAGGGACTCAAGCCAGAAGCTATAAAAGGACAGCTGTGTTTTCCTGTACACGGGCGTGAGACATGGCACAAATGCACTTTGGGGAAATAGAACGCTCTGTGGGTGCCACATCCGTCTGAAGAAGTATTCCAAGAGACCCCAACTGCCATTTTAGAATGTTCTTACGTGATAACCTAAACATGCTGATTTGTTGGGCAAAAAGTCTGACCTCTTTATATATCGTGAGGTTCAGCTG
Source organism: Nannospalax galili (assembly GCF_000622305.1). Taxonomy (NCBI): domain Eukaryota; kingdom Metazoa; phylum Chordata; class Mammalia; order Rodentia; family Spalacidae; genus Nannospalax; species Nannospalax galili. The sequence continues at coordinate 236,995 of NW_008342018.1, forward strand.
TAACTCACAGAAGTCTCTGAAGGAGCTGGGTATTGATGTAACAAGCTGGGGTAATTGTGGGAGGCTGGACAAATGGGGGCAATCTGGAGAACACTGTACCGAGATTCACATCTCTCAGGTGAGGCTGATTGATACTTGCTCATCTTAAATTGCCACTGTGCACTGGCTGTGCCCTTGCAAAATGAATGAAGATGCACAGATATATCAATCCTCAACAGGTTTTCATTTTTTCAGCATAAGAAGCAGCTTTGCTGGGGCAAAATGATGACTGCTTATCCACACAAGTCCAACACTTACTCAATGAAGAGACTATTTAAGGAACATAGATGAAGAAGGTTCTTCCTTCCTTCCTTTGTTTCTTTTCCTTATTTTGAATGAATGAATTTTATATTGAATGAATTTTTGTGAATTTTGGTCTGCACCTTTCTATGTTTTTATTTTGTAATACGCTAATTTAAAGCAACTGAACAGTGATATCTGTATGATAAAGCACGCAGGTAGTCCCAGTGAACATCGTTGTAACACCCTTCAAAGACATTCCTTCCATGATTCAGCAATAATTTGGAGGGTTGATTTTGATTGGAGTCATGCCTGTGACATTGGTTCTTCCCTTTCCAAACTGACTTACAGGTACTGCAATATGTTGATCTCTCTCTCTCTCTCTCTCTCTCTCTCTCTCACACACACACACACACACACACACACACATACACACAGAGCACCATTGAACCAATGAAGATATCTGTGGGTGATCTCACCAGGTCAGATGAAAGTGATATCTTTCCCTATAAAAGTTTCCAGGTGATAATACAAAACGTCCCAATGTATAAGCAGTAGAGAAAAGCCACAGTGTAATTATTAACCTCACATGGGTGCAGGCCCATCCCTCACCTTGCATTCTTGTTCCGCAGTGCTGACAGAACAGTGGTGGAAGACAGCTACTGTGATGTGGAACACAGGGCACACATCCTAGAAGCCTGTGATCTGTAATTATTTGGGGGCTGACAGTTGCTGAACACCTTCTCTAACAATACAGGATGCATGTCTTAACACTTGACTCAGGGAGAGAGCAAACTACATTACAACACTGTAGGTGCCAAAACTCCCTGCCAACTTCATTTTATCACTCCTGGAGTCAGTTATAGGGGGAGTGTTCCAGGGCTCTATCAAGGGTAAGCCTTATAAAAAAACTTAAATTTTGAAATGTCTTCATTTACAGTTTTAGTCACTACTGTTTAGATCATGGGATTCAGGGAAGGGAGGTGATGGGTCTTGAAGCCATGGACAAATTCCGAGATCCTCGAAAAGTACCTTGTAAATTTGAGATATAATTATATGGGTCACTGTGATCATCATTTCCATCTCAACAAGTTTGTAGATGTTTAGTTAAAATAACAAGAATGCTGTGGAATGCACTTCTGAGAGCTGGGAAAAATGTGGGCCCTGGAAAGGAAAAGCCTCCTTCCAGCCATGTCCTCAGGGCCTCCTAACTTACAAACTTCCACAGGCATGTGGTGGGACCATCCATCCCACCTTCTACCACAGCTATGCCCTGTGTTTGGACACCCCCAAAGATGCATTCTTTAATGCATCTTAATGAGCAGGGCAGAGAAACAGTCATAAAGAAAACTGGATTTTATTATGTATTATGTCACGAACTTGTATATTGAAGGAAAAGACAACATTTCACACAGACACAGAAGACTATCCTGATACATATTAAGAAGAGGAAGATAGGAAGCCATGATGAGCATGTTCTAGTGTGTAAACTGTTTTCTCAAGAAGTCAGGAGCTGCTGTCACATTGAATACCACTTGGAGAGCAGAGAAAGGCCCTGAGTCAAGGTCCTGAAGAAAGAAAGAGAAAAGCTGGAAAAAGAAAACCATTCAAGGACATTCAGCCGAAGAAGAGTGTTAGAGGCAAGACTATCTATCAATGTTGTTTGATGTGTGTTATAAAATGTCAACTATCTCTTCCATCTTCCTTATGCAAATGTCTATTTTGCTCAGTTACTATGCATGTGCAAGTCTGTGCATTTCGAGGCTCACTCAGAGAAGTAATGAGTTCTGCATCCAGAGTTCTCAGAGAGCAGGGGCACATGCTGATAAACCCATGAATAAGAGGATTAGGGAAGACCTAATCTAGAATCTAAGACATATTTTTTTCAATTACTGAAGAAAAGTCCAAGCCAAAGCAAATTTCCAGGATAAAGCTGGACCATAATTATGTTTCTTGATATCTGGTCTAAGAAAGAAAACTTACAAGTGCAATTAAAATGAAAGAGCCTAAGGAAAGGAAGAGGAGAATGAAATTTTGTTCATTATAATTATTATATTATTAGTAATTATTTTAAAGAGAGTGATGTTGGCAATCTCTACATTGCTTAACCTTTCTGGTGTTGTTATGATTATATTTTCATAGCTTCTTTTGATTATTTGCATATTTGATATATTTGAACTCAGAACTCTCCTTTAATCTCTGCAGGGTTTTAATGTCATAGTTCAAATAACAAGTTCTGTGCTATCTGATGTGCCAGCTCAAACACAAAAGGGAAGAGACTTAATAAATAATATCCAAGTAGAATATGTGGAAATATTTATTGAATTGCATCATTTTCTCATTTTTTGTTTGTCATTCAAGATGAAGGAAATCTCTCAGGTCACCTGATACAGAGGCAGCCTGTGGATCATTTCATCCTAAGAGCACAGGATTTTAGGGACCACAGTCTTCAGAATCTGTGCTGGAGTATTCCCTAGGTCCTAATAATCTATCAGGTTCTAGCTTCTACTTGAACTTTAGAAGTTTAAGAGGCTGACAGTTACATTTCCGAAGCTGCTCCAAGTTGAAGAAACATCTAAGCGACGGAATGTTCAATGGAATGTTTGACTATTGTCTCAAGAGGCCCAAAGCTGAAGAACAAAACATCTTAAATTAAGGATTTAGACTCGCAAAGGAAGTGATCCTAAACTGGGTCTGCTCGAACCAACTCTCACATAGGCCAGGCATATGTAAAATCCAAGGTTGAATAGCTTCTGGGAAGACACATCTGTAGGATGAGGGAGGAACCTGTGCTTTCTTCCCCACTCTAAGTGAGAGGGATCAAGGCACAGGTGAAAACCATGTAGTAGTCAGTTTTCTGTTACTATAACAAATATCTGGAATAATCAGTCTATGAAGATTAAGGACATATTTTGAATTTCAGCTTTGGAATTTTAGTCCATGATTGCTTTGACACCACTGCTTTGGGCCTGCGTCAGCAACATCATATTAGAGAAACAAAAAAGAGAGAGGAAGAGACAAGGTCTCACTATTTCCTTCTAGGGCATATACCCAGTAACCTAAGCACCTCCCATTAGGCCCTGCTTTCTAAAGAGTCTACTACTCACAATAGCACCATAAGAGCAAACCTTTAGAACATGGGCACTTGGGGAAAACTGGCAACATTTAAACTAAGTAAACACATAACCCCAAAACTCAAGTAAAAAGCTATTAGAACTAATGAATTTGACAAAATTGTGGGATAGAACAATCAACACACAAAAATCAGCATTTCTGTATGCCAATAGTGAATTATCTGAAATGGAAATCAAGAAAGCAATCTCACTTATTACTTTTAAAGATAATATCTAGGAATAAGTTTAACTAAAGAGATGAAAGATCTTTACAATGAAAACTGTAAACTATTCACTTGGGGGAATGAAGAGGACACTTAAAAATGGAAAGTGAAAAGACATCCCATCTTTACGGATTGGTATTTGCATAGCATCTTGTAATGCCATGAGATCTAGTCTTTAGAGAGGAGGCCTCCAGGTCAGCTCCAGTTTGATATTTTTGTAAAATTTAAAAATTACATTTAATGGAGCTGGAAAGATGGCTCAGCAGTTAAGAACATGTACTGTTTTTTCTAGAAGTTGGGTTCCTAGCACCTACATCAGGGGGCTCACAATGCCTGTAAATCCAACTCCAGTGGCAGCTGACACCCATGACCTTCACAGGTACTTTTGCTCATGTGTACATACCCACACACAGACAAAAACATACACATAAGTAAAAATAATAATTATAAATCTTTAAAGTTACATTTAGTGTGTATTTGTGTATGTGTGTGTCTTTGTGTCTGTGTTTGTGTGGAGGTCAGAAGGAAATTTATGGGCATTTGTTGTCTACTTCCACCATGTGGATTCTACGGATTGAATTCAGGTTGTCAGGCTTGGTGGCAAGTACCTACCCCTGAGCCATCTTACTAGCCCTAGATTCAATATTTTTAAATGTCCATATTATCCAAAGTGATCTACAGAGTAAATGCAATCCATATCAAAATACCAATGACTATTGCCACAGTTCAGAACTTGAAGGAAAAACCCTGTTGCTGAAGACAGAACATAGTTCAGACACAGGACTTGGAACTGGAACTGGGCTGAAGCATCCTCTCTGAAGACTGGATCTCATGGTATCACAAGATGCTATGCAAGTGCCGAAGGGGAAAACCAATCAGTGGTACCACCCAGCTGTTAAAGCCTATGAAACACAATAATGATCAATCTAGCAAATTATCTCTGTTGGTACAGTAGTAGAACTTTTTTATCTTGGAGGTAATCGACAACTGTTTAATTGGACTTAAGACCCTAGAGAAAAAAACTACTTCTGTTGCTTTCCTAGACCAATGTAATTTCTTACTGTAGTCTAAATACATTTCCTTATATTTATAGAGAAGTGCACCTTTCACCACTTATTAAAGAACCTTCTTTTAGGAACAGTTGGAGACTATGTCAAAGTTTTACAACTTGTCAGATGTATAGGATAAATGACTGTGAGGTGCCCAGCTCTAAGTGATATATCTACCTTGCAACCTTTACAGCTAAGGCTCAAGGAACACTGTGGAAGAGGGGGTGGAAAGAGTGTAAGAATGTAAGAGCCAGAGGGATACCTGCTGCTTCTTAATGCATCCTGGGCATGATAGGGAAGCTACAACAATGAAATCTCCACAGTATAGTAGTCTAACAAGATCTACATAATGGAAAAACCAGTTGACATGCCAGTGTGGATGGGGGAAATTTCGTAGGGTCCAATATCAAGACAAGAACTACAGGGAATCAATGGATGGAGGGAGGGGGAAACAGTTTCCTTCAGGGACTAGCTCCCTGAAATGTTATCTAATCCCAAGGGGGCAGTAGGAAGGTTGAAAATAATTCAAATATAATCCTCAAGTATGAAATTCTAAAAAAAAATTGCTAATGACATTCTTCTACAAAATTGGGAAAGTCTTATAAATTACAGAGAGCTACAGAAATGCTCAAATTGTCAAAGAAATTTTGAGTGAGCAAAACCAAAAAAATAAAAAAGCAATAAACACTATGCTACCTGACTTCAGAATATACTATAAAACTATAGTCATCAAACAACATGTTATTGTAAGGAAAACAAACATGATAAGACAGAATAGAGTGTAGAAGTAAACACTCATCAACAGTCAAAATTCTATAGTCATCAAACAACATGTTATTTTAAGGAAAACAAACATGATAAGGCAGAATAGAGTGTGGAAGTAAACTCACATGTCAACAGTCAACTGATTTTCCATAAAGATGTGAAGAACACTCATCAGAGGAACGAGTCTTTTCCATAAATGCAGGAGAATTGAAACGTTCCTCACTACTTACAAATACAGCTCCCCAAATGGATTAAAGATCTAAATATAAGAAGAGAGAGAGAGAGAGAGAGAGAGAGAGAGAGAAACTACTATGTGATCCAGCAGTTCCCTTCTATAGGAAATGAAATCACTTACCTCAGAGAGACAGCCTCACTGTGTTGTTTCCTGCAGTGTTGCTCACAGTAGCCAAAAATTGCAAACAACATGAGTATCCACTAAATGATAAATGGATCTGCAAAATGTGGCACATATCACAATGGGATGCTGATCAACAGTAGGAGAGATGAAACCTTGCCACTTGGAAAAATTGGAGGAATTGGAGGCCATCATAATAATGAAGTCAAACAGAGAAAGACAACCACCATCTGCTTTACTTATCTGTAGACTTTAGGACAGTTGGTCTTGTAGAAGTTGAGACAAGATGGTGGTTGGCATAGTTTGAGGAAGGGAGAGCTGGGAACTTGTAAAAGTAAGAGTTTATTTAGCTTCTGATTCCAAAGTGGCAAGAGTCTATTGAGGCATAGTGGCAGAGGTGCTTGGAGTAGGAGCAGAAACTAAGTACTCAGATCTTCAAGCAGGCACAGGAAGCAGAGAGCAACTGGTGATCTGGGAAGTCTTAAGAATGCTAAGCCCACCCCCAGTGACATACTTCCTCCACAGGCCACACTTTCTAAGACCTCCCAAAACAACAGCAACAACTGGGTACAAAATGCTCAAATACTTGGAGCTTATGGGGGTCATTCTCATTCAAACCATTAGAGTAACATTCCTTTCCTTTCTGCAATTTCATTGTGATGTAGAGTAGTTATAGGTATACAGTGAGGTACTGGAGGTATCAGTAATGTATTGTATTCCAGTTAGAAAGAAGAATTATGAAACATTTTACCATAAAGAAATGATAAAAATTTGAGGAGATAAAGGTATTTAACCTGATTTAAGCATTATACAATGCATACATGTATTGAAACATCAGGTGGTGCTTATTCAAATATGTAGTTTTAATGATTTTAGATACCAGTTAAAATAAATGTAATTAAAGAATTAAAAATAACTGACGTGTGTGTTGGTCAAGAACTTGATGTGTGGAAATGAGATAAGTGAGTTATTCCACTGGCTCTGTCCCTTCTTGGTGGTATAGGAAATACATCTGGTAATGAGCTACACTTGCTCTGACATAGGCAAATATATATCCTCACCTTTATAGAAACTTGAATCTCATTGAAGAGAATTGATGGGAGGTCAGTTCCTAATGGGTGCTGCCCAGAAGTTCTTCTCAAGGGATGAGGAGAACCCAGTAGGACCTCTGATTAGTCACAGGAGTCACCAGAGAAGGGACCTTACTGGACCTTACTGGATCTTACTGCAGTTGGTGAATATTTAGAGATGTGTTCTAAGGAGTCCTCAACAACCTTGGTGAGAGAAACTATCACCCAACCTCACATAACTGAGACAATTCCACAGAGTCCCCTCTCTGCCTGAGTCTGGATTTGGAGCCTTAAAAATGACTAGAAAAGATGGAACTAGAGAGATAGAGGATGCAATCACCATGCAGTTCAGATTTCTATCGCAGATACAGAAGGAGGGGGAAGTTTTGAATAGAATAAGGCTAAGTGTTTTTATGTTATTGGATGAGGCTTTTAGAATAATTGAGCTATGCTACTCTTGTGAATAAATGGGGTAGAGGGGAGCGAGGCTTGCCCTAGATGTCAGATGCCCTCAATTACAGAAAGGAAAACCCTGAGTGTGTAACTGGTCGGAGGCTGATATTTTAAACAAGATGGTAGTTCATTTCCTCTTGGTTCTGTTTTGTGTTATTCTTGTCTCTGAAGACACATACAAATGATTCATTCATTTGCCATATTCAAAGATCTGAAGCTAGGTAGGATCCCTGAAATTCTCTTTATTCAAGGTCTAAAATCCGCAAATGCTCCAGCTCTCCTGAGTCTTTCTAGGTTTATATCATTCGCCTTAAAATGAGTCTGGTTAGAATGCATTCTGAGCACAGGGAGGCAGTTCCTGCCACTGACCCAGCAGTACATCACTGCACAAGCCCTTCATGAATCTGTACAGTTAGCCCATTACTTACGAGAAAACGCATATTGAAAATATAGACTAATAATTTTCTAATATTAGTGGTAAAGATTCAAATTTGAATTAGTTGTGTTCTATAAAAATACTATTATTCAGGTGGAACCATAAGATAGGTTCAGCCTGCTGTAATTTAAAGAGTAGCATTAGATTAAAAGCATTTTCCCACACTGATAGCTAAAATGCCAGTCATTAATTTGGTATTTTCCATTGACTAAATGTATGACATTGGAAAAGTCCCTTACATTCCAGTGTACTATTTTCCCTTATTCATAAAAGGAAAGGGTGGGGGAGAACTAAATTCTATACCCATTTAATTGAGTCCTTTACATGTAGCAGCACAGTGTTACCATATAATAAGTCAAAGCTTCATCCTTTGAAAGGACCACTGAGAGCAAAGTAGACAAGTATTCAGGAAACACTGGTGCATAGCAAGCTGGGATGAAAGAGAAGAATTTAAGTACCATGAAGGTCTATGTTGGCTTAGAAAACAATATTGCTGAGGGCAGTGGGAGGGCAGTTCAGTGGTGGAGTATCTGTTTAGCATGCATGAAGCTCTGGGTTCAATACCTAGCACTATGAAACTATGTAAGCAAACAAACAAAAACTATTTGACTGAAGAAGAAAATGAGCAAGTGAAATACAGTGAAGCCCAAGAAAGAAGGAATCAGCCTTCCAGCACTATAATTTCAGTTTTACATTGACTTTCATTCAGTCTCAGAGAGTTGGAGACAGAGACACTTGCTGGGAGGGAAGGACTAATAAAAAATGGAGAAACTTAGGTTTAGAAAAGGCAGAAACAGGCTGGGCATGGTGGTGCATGCCTTTAATCCCAGCACCCAGGAGGCAGAGGCATGCAGATCTCTGTGAGTTCAAGGCCAGCCTGGTCTACATAGTGAGTTCCAGGGCAGCTAGGGTGGAAACCATATTTATTTCCCAAATGTCCTATAATTTTTATTCAGTTCTATGTAACTGAGTTGCTTGGAGTATCTGTTCCTCAAATACTGCATGTGGTCTGAAAGTCAGTTGAATTCACAGAATGTTTGAAACAATGGAGTTGGAGCTGAGATCAAAGTCTGATAATGTTCACTAGTAAATGAAAACGGAAACTGTTGATAAAAGATTCTGCTGAGAGAGAGTCTCATAGAGGCAGATGTTAGAGTGGGTGAACTGAGGAATTAGAAGAATGTCACTCAGTTTTCTCAAGAACTGTCATTCTAACCATATGTATGTCACAGGGAGTCACTGAGGTTAGTCTGACATACGTAAGTACTAAGTATATAAGTACTAAGCAGGGAATGTGGTTTGGTGAAGTGAGGTAGAGGAGTGCATAAAACATAATAGTGTAAAGTAGCTTTTAAATTAAATATGCCTTTAATATTTTAATTGTTATCCTGTTTAGTTTTATTTAACTAGTAACTTACTGACTTTGGGATTGGAACTTTTCACTATTGGATATATGTGATGTACACTTTGAGGACAGTGTGAAAGACTTGGAGAGAGGGCAGATTTAAAATCAGCATTGTAGAGGGCTAGAGAGATGGCTCAGCAGTCAAAAGCACTTGTTGCTTTTGCAGAGAACTAGATTCAGTTTCCAGCATCCACATGACCACCCACAGCCCTCTGTGACTCTTGTTCCAGGAGCTCTGTCACTGCCTTCTGGCCTCAGTGGGCACCAGGCATGCACATGGTACACACACATACATACAGACACACATTTAGGGGGCATGAAGATAATTAAGAAATTCTATATGAAATGCACAAAAAAATCAATAAAACATTTACAAAAAAAGAAAATCACAAAAATTCAATAAAATTTCTGAAAAAAAATAAAAAATACAAAAAAATATTTTAAAAAGTCTGAAAGAAATCAATATTGTGTATATCTGAAATACAAGTTGCCTGGAGAAATATTCTTCACATTTCAAATAATACTATTAACTTTCTAAAAGAAAACTGAAAAAAACTTATAAGGTTTTAAGTTTTTAAAAAGTTGAATGTACTTTTTGAATCTACTTTTGTTGAATGTAAATATGTGTAGAGCCCATTGTTTCTAGCAGAATTTAAACCTGCACCTCTTCATAGTAAACCATAATATTAATTTTTAAGATGTTCTCAATGATTTAAAAATATATTAATTTGATGTCTTGCCTTTTACTAGTTATCAAAAAAGTAGTCACAATGTTTTATTTTGGACTTACACAGTTATATTATAAGCTCCAAAATAGTTATATATTGTCAGGATAAATAAAAGTTGTAATCTGGTAGATAAAGGACATTCATCTCCCTCAAGTCAAGTTCCTACAGCTCTTTGCGTTCAGTTGATGGTACTATACCAAGGGGCAGGAGTCACTCAGTGGGCAGCAGCATATGTTGTAAGCATATGATCATGCCTGGAGTGACTACAGTGCAGTCACTTAATCCCGGCACTGTTCTGTCTGCAGCTGCTAATCATTTTCTCATAAGAAATATGTGCCACAAAATGTGGGTTCTATTGCATGATTCCTGTGCAATAAAATGAACTTTTGTTTTTAAAAATTTTGGGGCTGGAAAGAAGGCTCCGTGGTTAAAAGCACTGGCTACTCTTGCAGAGGACCCAGGGTTAATTCCCAGCACCACATGGTGACTAACAACTGTCTATAACTCCAGCTCCAGGGGATTCAATGCTCTTCTGACTCCCACATGCTCTTCTACCATCCCTTTTTTTCTGTTTTTTTTTTTATATTTGTTTTTTGGCTATTTTATTCTTATCTGAATTTTACCTGCAAGCCATTTAGATTAAAAAAACACTGATTTTGCAAATTAATTGATTTTGTTACTTATTTAACAAAAATCATACTTAGGCCACAGACTAACTGTAGTCTTCTGCATGACTTAATGATTTTGGTTACTGGACTTGCTAAATATTATGTTAAATATTTATGATACAATAATACTACATGATTTTATAATAAAGATCATCTGGCTTCCCACACAAGGAAACAGCAAAGAAGACAGGAACTTCTTTGGGCATTGAGTGTCTTTTACTCTAATAGCCTGAAGATGAAATGTTTGATTAAAGATGTGGTTGATATGTATCTGCTTTCACAGAGCACTGCTAAACTATTCTCAAAACTGAAATAAATGATAGATAGATACATGCATATGTAAATACATGCAGAGCAATATAGTAGATAATAGCTAGCTAGCTAGATGATAGACAAATAGATAACAGATATATCAGATACATAGTTATTTCAGCATCAGTCTTGACTGAAGTTCTGATAAAGTAGAGGCTAACTGATACCCATGTTCCAAAAAGAGATATGGAGTTATCTTTATTGGTCTTCAAAAATGAGTGTTGGGTGGAAGGCGGTTGGCATCCTTTGACCTCAAATGCAATCAAAGGGGCTTTAAAACAATTCAGACCATGAGAGACACTGCAGACAATCGTTTGCTTGAGAACATGAAAGGCGAGCATGAACATAAGGGTCAGTGGCAGGCACAGGGTCAACAGGGGCTATGGCTGATTTGAGCCACTGACATTTTCCCCTTAGTTCACATGTTAGTTGTCCTTCATCACTGTGACAAAATACCTGAGAATTAGCTTATAAGGAGGAAAGATTAACTTTGGCTCATGGTTTCAGAGGTTTCGATTCATGATCTTTTGGTCTTGTCACTCGAACCTGTTGTGAGGCAGCACATCATGGTGGAAGTGTGTGGTAGAGCAAGGCTGCTCACCTCCTAGTGGCTGGGAAGGAGAGGGAGAGAGGGAGGAAGGGAGAGAGAGAGAGAGAGAGAGAGAGAGAGAGAGAGAGACTCCCCAAACCCATTAAGGTAGGAGTCTAAAAGAATTGATCCACTCTTTAGATAAGTGTCCCCATGACCCTCCATGCCACCGAAGACCCTACTTCTCAACACCGCACTGGGAACCAGACCTTCAACACATGAACTTTGGAAGACATTTGAGTCTCACACCAGATCAGCTGAAAGCACTTTCTTATTTTATGCTAAACTTCTCTGACCCAAGGTTTATTTAATAGAGGATTATTTTGTTTCCAAATATTTGGGGATTTTTTTTCCCAGGGGCCTTACTGTTGTCAATTTCTCAGTTAATTCCATTGTGGCCGGAGAAGATCCTCTGGGTGACCTGACCCCTTTTTAGCTGTCAGCTTTCCTCTCTCCACTATGGCCTCGAAGCTCCTTAGGGAATGAACAGCAGCTTTACACACATTATCTTCTCACCTAGTGGGGATTACTGCCCTTTGTTACCGGGTGTCTGCAGAACCTTGCTTTATATATTCTGCCCTTATTTTCCAGTTGTTTCAGATAGGAAGGTAAATCTGGTCCTTGTGATTCAGGCCCTGTCCTCACTTAGTAGTACATTCATACTTAAGTAATATATTCTGAAATATATTTAAGTTAAAAGTTTTATGTGCTTTTTTCGAAGGATATATATCTGTTTTTTTTTGTTGTTGTTGTTGTTTGTTTGTTTTGAGACAGAGGTCTCACTGTTTAGTACTGGCGGTCCTGATGCTTAATGTGTAGACCAGGTTGGCCTAGAACTCACAGATACCTACTTGCTTTTGCCTTCCAAGTGAGGAGATTAAGGTGTATACCACCAGGCCTGGCTACATCTGAGTTGTTGATTTCAGTCTATGTTTTCATACAAAACAGTAACAAAGTAACAGGAAGAGTCTGTGAAAATTGGGTGAAATATGTGCTTCCATATTGTCTGCCAAGGAATTAAAAGTTTAAGAATGACAGTGGAATTTACTAAATATACAGAATGAGATCATAAAACAATTAATAATAACAATAATAGTCATATCCCTAAGTATGACACTGGTTGGCTATAGACATGCAATGGTAATGTACATGGAGACAGGGCATCTAGGGTTCAAGGCTTTGCGTTCTACTGTAAGATATTGGCAAGGAACTCAAGCCAACTAAAGTATCATTAATAAAAAAAATATATATATGGTTAATTGGAATTTTCTGGAGAGCATTCAGATTCCCATCTAATAAATTTGAGGTAAAACTTTCAAATGACTTGTTTTATAAAACTGATGCAGATTATATTGACATAAACCTAGTTAGAAGGTCCATTGATGATCTGACTTCTTAAACTGCCTTTCAGTTCTAGTCTTGTATGTGCTTAATTTTTATCTTTACTTACTTTTTCTTATTGATTATGTTTATTTTATGTGTGTGAGTGTATTGTCTGCATGTGTGTAAGTGCACCCATGTCATGTTATACCTGAGAAGATCAGAAGAGGGTGTCGCATCCCCTGGAACGGTGGTTAACTGTCATGTGGGTGCTGGAATTTGAACCCGGATCCTCTGCAAGAGCAGCCAGTGCTCTTCACTGTTGAGCCATCTCTCCAGCTCCATGTGCTTAACTTTTAATAATGATAATGATAACTACCGCTTAAGGGACAATGAACATACATTGTTTCTCACTGTGTGTATCAAATGGAATTCTATCGTCTAACCCAACAACCTTGTCCAGTGAATCTTATTAACGTATTTTCGCAAAGAAAGATGCCATTTCTTTCTCTGCAAGTCTTTCTTTATTAACCATATTTTTATTGAATTTTTGTGCATTCTTTTTTTTTTTTCTAAATGTGGTATCAATGCCCTTCAGGTTATCTTGTAAACTACATTTTTTCCTGTCCTTTGGTAGTTTCTGTGTATTTATTACTTTCCTAAATTTTTCCCTTCTGTCCACTTACTTCCACTGGCCATCTCTTTATTTTTTTCTATTCTTTTATCACTTTTCCTTTTTATAACTCAAAGCCGTGCTTTTAAGTCCTCTCCAGGTGCCTATTTCTCATTTTCAGTGTTAAAACATTTGTTGTTTGAAACAGGTGGAGACATTCATGTCATCTTCATGTAAAAGTGAATGAGAATTATATAGCTCAAATTCAAAAATATATGTCAAAAGTTCTACCCAGGTTCCAAGGAAGGATAAAAAGTAATAAAAATTAAAACTACGTCTTGGCTGGATTTGAGAAAAGAATTAATACTTCTGCTTGAGTATTGTGGAGGAATGCTTCATGTTGAGGTCACTGATTTAAATTCTACCCCTTCCCTCCCTTTCCTACCCAATCGCCTTTGTCTCCCTTCTCCCTCTAATTGGCGCTTTCTTCAAACTTGTGCTGATCTGAATGGAGATACAAAGTGAAATTAACCAATTCCCTTGGAAGATGTAGGGGTAGCAATAAGTTAGAAAGCTTGTTAATTCCTCTTTTCTCTCTGCCTCCCTGCTCTGCGCTCAGGCCTCACTTGGAACCCCAGGAGAAGGAGAATTAACAAAGCCCCTGAAGCTGAACACTACAGCCTTTTTAGGGAATTGTCTAATTTCACTTTCTTGCTCCATTTGGAGCAGCTGGGGGTACTAGTCTTGGGGGAAATAATAGGACCCATTGCTTAAAATCTGTTACATTTTAAAATAAAATTGTACTGTTTTCTTATCAAACAGAAAAAAATAAATGGTGTTCACCATACGCCTGGGCCACAATTGTTTGTGCTTTACATACTGGCACAAACAATTCATATTTCTTTTTCAGTTTTCATTTTGTAAGCTAATTAGAATTTCCCAGATTATTTTTGATTCCCAAAATTTACTGAATAGATTCTTGTCACTATGCCCAATTATTATATTTATCAGTTAGAAACAAGCCATTGAATCTTTTCTTTCTCCAGACTGCTCTCCTCCCCTCCCTCCCACTCCCCTTTCAGAATTCTGAATACTTCCTTTGGTCTTTGGTTAGAAAATTAAAACATGGTCTCAATACAGAAGTATTCTTTAGCATGCCTGGTTCTGTCCATTATCCAGAGGGCATTAAGGGATGAAATCAGATGGGTACTGACATCTCTCAACATTCTCTCATTCTTAAAATCTCTTAACATTTCTGGAACATATACACTCTTTTAAAATCATAACTCATTCTTTTTCCAGGTTAATAAATTCATTGAGCATTAAGAGTTATTAAACTGACTCATTATTAACCTTTTAATATTCTGAGCCTTAACTATTTAATTCTTCTTAGTTCATTTCAAAGATGTTTGCATGATGAAGCTTCATATTTTGACCTTTGCTTACTAAATTTCCTGATTTTCCACTTGTGGGGAAATTTTGTAAAAATACATCTCAGGGTTGCGTGTGGCACGGGCCTAGAATCCCAACACTTGGGAGGTAGAAGCAGAGGGATCAGGAGTTTCAGATAATCTTCCCCTACTTCAAGAGGCAGAGTCCAGTCTAAGCAATGTAAGTCCCTGTCAGTACAGAACAAAACAAAGTTAAATCAAAACAAAGCAAAGCAAAAAATAAAGCAAATTTTAAAAAGTAAAATAAATAAAATAATATTAGTCAAAATAGTGAGTGAATTGTGTTTTAATCTTCCTAAATATGACCCTTCAATTAGTTTCAGAATAAAAAGAACAACCTTGAGATAAGCTTGCAAATCTTAACATTCAAAAATATCAGTGGTTAAAGTAACTGTAACATTACCCAGAGGCATTCCTGACAAGTAGAGGCAGATGCTTCATTTTAATATTAATTTACACACTTTTCTGTGGATCATCAAATGCTGTTGGGTGATATTGTGTTGTGAATATGTTAAAAAGAAACTATCATGGAGAATTCTTTTTGAAAATCACAGAAAGCTCTCTTTTTGACATCAGAGTCCCTGACAAGTGAAGCTGGTCTCATTATCTCAACATCTATCTTGGCTTGTAAAATTCCTACAGCTTTATGATGCATCACGGTACCCTTCACTACCTCCTCTTGTGCGCTGACATAAAGCTGCCACTTACACTAAAACAAGCCTGATAAGATTGTCTTATAGATCCGATTCATTTACAGCGAACATTGCTGCAGACACTAATGTCCTTTGCTGCAGCTCTTCTCTGCCGGAGTTGGAATATTATGTTCAAGAGTTAGAAGGATGAGGTAGAGATGTATTATAAGCACAAAATCAGTACTCATTCCTAAAGGGGTAGAGCCTTAAATATCAAGTTATTCATTCTAATAGGAGTGGCAGAAAAGTGCTGTTTTTGCACTTTCTCAAACGAGGCCATAGACGTCAACCATCTACTATACTACCTTTAGCAAATGGACAATAAGAAGAATAATAAACCATGGTTCATTTTAGATGTTAACCCACATCCAAATACCTGAATGACCTTCTCTCAAAGCTGTTTTAAATAAATGGTGTATAAAATACACACCAAGAGAGTCGTAAATGGCCAAGGTGATATTTGAGGCCTTATGGGAGGCACTCATTTCAAAATTTCCATGCTCTGTCACCTCTAATGATCTCTGGCTCTTCATTTAGCTGAGAGTTGGCTTTTTAATGAACAAATGCCCTAACCAGTCTAGATGGCATTCTTATTATGGTCATATATTTTGAAAGTGTGATGGGGAAAAATGATATAAGAAGGTATGCTAGAAGTAAAAGAGTCCCTAAGAGATGGAGGGCATCCATGGCTCCATCAAAGTGTTTATAAATATGGTGCTTCTGGTTATGATTGTCAGTTGGTGAATTGAGGCTGATATTTTGTATTCTGACCGGAATGAATCTGAATATTTGTTCAGAGATAAGTCTAAGATAATAGGTACATAATCCAATGCATTATGGTGTGTGTATGTGTTTGTTACTAAAATCTGGATGTTCTCTGGGGTTACAAAACAAGGCTGGAATTTTTGGAGGAAATTTTGGACCAAATAAACCACTCTTAAATCTTTTAGAATGTTTTGACTACTACAGGTAGAGAAAGAAGTGGGGGAAAGAGTCCCCCTTTAACAAGTTTCTAGTTATTATCCTGGCCTGAAAACTGTCTCCAATGAAGTTGTCCTGGTGTGTTTTATCAGATCTCTGTTTCACAATGGTGATGCAATAGCCCAATACCCCCTGAAACCTCAGGAGGACATGGGAAGGGTGGGCAGCATTATAGGTTTCTAAGTCCAAGGACAAGTGGGACTTCCTCTGACTTCTCACCCAGTTGACTTGACCCATAATGAAAAGGGACATTTGATTTTCTCTAGTGGTTAATCATGATTTTCAGATGACTGTACTCCATATAGAAACATCTTTCTCTATGTTACAAAACCTTTGGAAATAAAGGACCTGATTTATGTTAGCTCCTTCAACTACAATAGAAAACTATATATAATAAATCTTTGGACTTTAAAGGTAGGCTCATTCTGTTTTAAAACATGTGTCAAATGACATAGCTCCAACTACACCTAGAGTGATTACTGTTTTGTTATTATCAAACTGTGGTATTTGTTGTTATACAGCATAGAGATTCCAGGTTAATCAAAAAGCACAAATGATATGAGATCATTGCTTTAAGAAACATATGACTTAGATGTCATATAACATAGATGTGTATGTATATTTTCAACATATTAGTCACACTTGTTTACAGTATCGTCTTGATTTATTTTTTAAAAAGTTCCCATAATATTTTTTAAAAATTAAGATTACTGGGGGTGAAAAAAGTAGTATCTGGATATTCTTTTCCATGTATCAGAGTCCAGATCTAAATAACAGTCACAGTACTAATTTATATAATCATTTCAGAGTCCTGCCATTTTGTTGATTTAGAGTAGAAAATGAGTAGATGGAGATGACTTAGCCATGCATTTTAGTTTCTGTTGTGGGTTGTGTATTCAACCTCTGCTATCAGGAAGATGAAGTCAGGGATCCTGCAAAGGCACTGGGCAGATTATTTATAATTCACACATGCATTCGTCTTAGTGTGTTGTGCAACTGTTATGTGATACTTTTCCTGGGAGACAGGACACTTATATCCACACACCTTAGATAGGGAAACTACAACAGACCAAAGTACTGATTACACCAAAGTCCAGTTGGTGACGAATGAGTTTATTGGGGTTACAAACAATAGTATGGATGAGGAGCAGGGATGACTCAAAAGCAGCTGTATCACTAATGATCCCACGCCAACAATGATGACAACTCACCAAAACTGCAGGCATGGATAAACCTGTGTGACTTGGAAGCATCTCAATAGGTTCAAGGATCTCCTCTAGGCAGCGAAGCTGGTCAGTCTCTTTCTTCAGTAGTTGTTTACTTGTTCCTTAACCTTGGGGAGGGCTATTTGTGTATTTTGTAAGTTTCACCTTTCCCAAACATATGAAGTTTGTCTTACTTCCTGAGTTTCCTAAAGCCTCCTCCCACCTTCCTAGAGGGCATATTTCAATTTAGAAAAACCTGCTAGGCAACATTTAACAGAATATTCCATACTGATAATTTATTTAGAATACAAGATTATTGGCTTACCATTCTAGTGGCTGGGAAGACCAAGGTCACCAAGATCAAGAAACTGGCATCTGGTAAGGGTCTCCTTGTTGCATCATCCCATGGTAAAAGGGCAAAGTTATATCAAGAGATTAGCAAATTAAACTCATGCTCTCAAACCCTGTTATAATCTACATTAATACACTTAAGAGGGTGGAGCACTTACAGCCTAAACACCTGCATTAGGCCCAGTGTCCAACACTTCACTGGGAATGAAGTTTCAGAACAATATGATTTGGTGAAGGATGTGCTGAAGGCATAGCAGAAGCAGTTAAAGGCTGATTTTTGAAACTTTAATAATATTTATTTATCCATTTTTGTTTGGCAGCACTATGTTGTCTGGTGAAACAACTTTTTAATATGAAAATATTGCTTTGTCTTGTCCTGCTGCCATGGAAGAAAAAAGTGATTTGTGATAACTCAACAGGGAATACCTTGACAGAGATCAGACAGAAGTCAAGATAATTTGCCTGGTGTTACCTTGTACTCATCTGCATGTGTGTCTAGGAGAGCAGGCAAACAGTCCCTCCTTCTGGTGTTCTGAAGACCCAGTACAGCTGATGCTGCCTCTGAGGAATTATAGAGTCAGACAGAGAGGCTGGAGTACACCTGGGTCATTGTTCTCCCTGAGTATTGATCAGGGTGCTTACCACACCACCTCAGACATAGTAAAAGTCACTTTTTGGTTTTAGTTTGCCATACCAACCATTCATTGTTTTAGTCACAAGGAATGGAATCATTAAAATTAACTTTTTGCCATTGGATTGAATTTTTGTACATTTCATATAATAAATCTTAATCATATTTAGGCCCCCTCCCTTGTCCACCCCTCCCATACCCTCCTGCCAAATTTTATGTATTCTATCGTATATGTTAAAGCCTATCAAGTCAAGTTTGTGTCTCCAGATGTCCCAAAGTGTGAGGCCATCCACCGAAGCCTGGACAGTCTGTCTAGTGTCACCCCCTTAAAGAAAACCAACTCTCCCTCACCCAGCAGTGATCAGTTGCCAGTATTTCCTTGGCTAAGGTTAGGACTTCTTAGTATTACAACCGTCTTATCTCCCTATATCCAGAATATCTGTTTACCCTATCTTGCACAAGAGGGCAAAAATCTCAGGGGTTTACAACAAAAAGTCTACTTTTTATTCTTCTACCACAGACTCTTGGAGAACACAGACTGTATACTGCATATTTTCCTCATTTCAAGGTTGAGATAAAAGAAAAAGCTCATCTAAGTCTATGACAGAGAAAGGCCACTAACAGCAGTGTGGAATGGCTCTTGAAGCTTCTGCCCAGATGTTGTAGACAATGACTGCCTTATATGACCAGGTTTGTCATGAAAAACACTTTAGTTCGTGAGATTCAACTTTCCCAAAGAGAAGTACTTCAAGCCACATGGCAGAAGATAGAGGCCCACTATCCTCTTCCAGGAAGAGGGGCAAGAATGGGCACAAGGGGAATGATGCCATTCCCCTCAGTGCATGGGATGCTTTATGGATATAAAATGTGGCACTATGGAGATCACACTCTGGTTCTTCCTTCTCAGAACTTGAAGAAGATGGATAGTTGTGATTTCCACACTCCAGGCTTCATGAGAATCCGCTGGAAAACTCTCAATGGCATCTGGCTTCATGCCATCCCCACTCCTGCTTCTGAAATGGTAGGCTTAAAGTGAAGCCCTGCTTCTAAAGAAATGCCTCAGCAATGATTTGTGGCTGCTGGCCCAGATGGTCCCTGTCCTACGGTCTCTATTCATAATTTACTGTAAAATTGTGGCTGTGAGAAATTGCCCAGAAAAATAAAGAATTTTCATAAAATCCCAATTAAGAAAGAATTAATATTATCAAGAGGGAAGAATCATTTTCTTATGGATCTTTTACTCTGATGACTTGGAAACACACAGGAAATCTACAAGCTTACTACCAGGGACTCATACAGTCATTTGTGGTTGGATGGTTGACAGAAAACACAACCTCTGGGTCTTCAAATCAAGTCGAATTCTACCAGGATGGAACTGGAATTTTGAGGAGAACAAATAAACTTAAAAGGGGGGAAAGAAGTAGAGAAGAGAGAACATGGTTAAAGGAGAGGTGTGTAGGAAATGGACTGAACGGCAGATGGGCAGGGCAGGGGTCAAACACTTGTCTGGGTGGCCCTGGCGATGAAGCAGGTCTCCTTCGTCATGAGCAGTTCTCATAAATCACTACGCAACATGCTGAGGATGCAACACCTGGGGATACAAAGCAACCACCTTCCCTGCTAGGACTTCAGTCCAGAATGCGATGAAGCAGGTCTCCTTGTCATGAGCAGTTCTCATAAATCACTGCGCAACATGCTGAGGATGCTACACCTGGGGATACAAAGCAACCACCTTCCCTGCTAGGACTTCAGTCCAGAAATCACTGCAAATAATAGATATGCCAATTGTTTCAGTGTGGTTACTGTACATTGGTTACTTGACTCACAGACACAAGTGCAATTGTGTTGCCTTCATGTCTTCCTGTCTGTAGCTATGAGTCCCCAAACTTAACATAAATGAGAATAGTGGCCATAAACAAGATGAAGATATCCAGAAGCGGCCATTCTGGCAAAACAATTCTCAGTAAAAAACTCATAGAGATATTTCAAAACAATGATAAAATGTTTTAAGCTGATTCCAACCTTAAAAAGATAATGACCAATTGCTCGTGAAGAAATAAGATGTTTACATTGATAGTAACAATAATAGTAACTAGGTACTAGTCAAACTATTTTTGATAAGTTTTATAAAGCATAATTACAGTTAATATACTCTAGTTATTGAAATTTTAGACAGGCTATAGGTAGTAGTGTTATAAACTCATGTTAGCTGAAAAAATAAATAGATGGAAAACTAGGCCTGTCATTTTGTGTATTATTAAGTACATAGTTTCATTATTTTCAGATAGTATTATTGTAATTTCTACTTTTAATTGAAAAACGGAATCAGAGGCATACAGTTACTTTCATAGTCTCACACATCAGGTAGGAGTAGAGAAAGGGGTTGAAACCAGGCAGTGTAACTCCCAGATCCGTGCTTTAAAATACTGAACTAGATCTCATTATTCTTATATTGTTCAATTAATTCATTGAGTGTCTATTGTATCAAATATTGTAACAGGGGAGAAAGTAAAATGTTTTTAAAAATAAGTGAAAAATATGTAGCAGATTACACAACAGGTAAGGGTTAAGGAAAGAACATGGAGAAACGAGTGATTAATAGTAAACTAGAGGCATGGAAGAAATTTAAAAGAGATGACTCTTGAAACATGTGTGGGCAGTTACCTGGGAAACAGGGCACTGCATGTCAAGGAGAAGAACATTTCGAGATGGAGGGAGGGTTAATAACAAATCAAAGGAACATGGAACAAATGGATGCTTTTTGGCCATTTTCATGTTGGTGAAGAAAAGGACAGGAAACATAGGAAAGGACAAGTCAAAGGGATTCTACCAGCCTGGTTCTGTCAACAGAACTTGACAGTCTATCAGATTCCCATGCTTCTGTCTGAGATGTTCTCCAGAGAACCACAGAAGACTCATTTTTCCCCCCATAAAGCAAGTCCATTTTTACTTACTTCTTCATTGGAAAAACCACTCCCTGCTAAATAACACAATTCTTTCTTTCTAAGAGAGAAGTAACTCTTGATTCAGTCCTACACGTTTTCACAATGTTTGGCGTTGTGAGTTGCTGCTAAGGCGAGGGAAATGGGATTTGATTTAGAAACTCAACAAAGGAACACACAGTCCTCCATCTCTCACGTGAACAGTGGATGATGATCTCTTAAGATTGATTTGTCTGCATAAAAGATATCAAATAATATATGGACTCTGAAACTGGCTGCAGTTTTAATGTTACATAAAACATTTTGTGTTCGTGCGTGGGACTTGAAGTGCAATCACTTACCAGGATTCCTGGCCCCTGAGATCTTCCCCCAGACATAGTTCCCTCTGAAACCAAGTGAATTCTGAAGTTCTTTCTTTAGCACATGGCCTTTCCCCGCCCCCGAGTCCCAAATGCACATTTTATTTCCTAGAATCATTTTTCTTTCCCCCTCCTTTTCACCTGTGTACACACACTAACTTTTTTTTTCTTTTTATTATTTTTTAAATGTATATGTGTGTATTGCCTGCATGTAGGTAAGTGCACCTGTTTCGTGCAATGCCTGCGAGGACAGAAGAGGCTGCCGGATCCCCTGGGACTGGAGTTAAGGACAGTTGTTAGCTGCCATGTGGGTGCTGGGATCCAAACCCGGGTCTTCTGCAAGAATAGTCAGTGTTCTTAACCACTGAGCCCTCTCTCCAGCCCCCACCTACTAACTCTTAAGGTCTAAGCTTAGAAACTTTTCCTCTACCAAGACTTTCTAACAAAAATATGGGTAGGAGCTGATTGTATCTAGTCCTCCAATGCCCTGCATTTCACCTAACATAGTTCTCATACATTGGCATACAAATGTTACTTGGATGCAACTGAGAGATCCCTGAAGATGGATGGCTTACCTACCTTTCTCTTTTTGTATCCTTATTGTCTACTACCCTCTGGGCACATAACTGTGTTCTTCAAAAATATATTGATGACAGAAAATGAATGAATAAATGGAGTTAATATTGTCTATATTTCTTCACTTGGGAAAAGAGGTTAATTCATACTTCTTCCAGTAAACTCACAATGGACTTGCGTTTAATGACATACATTCAGGGTGTATGGGATGACTCAGGAAGTAAAGTGGCTTGCTGTCAAGCCTGACAACCTGAGTGTGATCCCTGGTACCCTTTGGTAGAAGGAGAGAGCTGACTCCTTCAAGTTGTCCTCTGATCTCCATGCATGCATGGCATGCTCCCATTTGCACACACAGAGACACATACACAAACACATACACAACAAAAATAAATAAATAAAATGTAATACGACTTTAAAGACATGTAATCATTTCTAAGGAGCTGCCTCAGTATATTATTCAGTGCTGTTTTTTGATAATATTTGATGTCAAAGATTACATGAAAATTGATGTTGGTGTTTGCACAGGTACATTTCAACATTAATCAAGCACTTGACCAGGGGAAATATTGCTGCAGTTTATGAAATTAAGTGTCTGAAAAGTGATACAATCAAAGCAAGCAATTGCTACTCTAGTTTTGCTCAAGTAGGAAGACATAAACCTGAGCTACCGAATCGAACTCCAGCTTATTTATTTCTAGAATCATGAAATACTTTAAAAATCTTCTAATATGCAGCCAGTATAAGAATTCTCACAATACCTGTTAACTCTGGCCCACTAGCCACTATTTTAATTCTTCAGAACTATCTCACAATCTTACATTAATTAGGACACCACAAGTAATGATAGTTGTGATATTAATAACTATTGCTCCTGATGCTCTATTCTGTGTTGAGCACAGGTGTGAGGGCTAAGTGTCTAGTATCTCATCTCTTTCTCACAGAAGCCATGTCAAAGTTGCTATTGCATCCTTTAAACTACAGGGTGATAACCAAGTCAAAGAATAAGATCTATATCTATATCTATATCTATATCTATCTATCTATCTATCTATCTATCTATCTATCTATCTATATATATTTAAGTTAAGGTTCGCATCAGGCAGTTACTACTGATGATAAGATTTTATGTTATTTTATTCATTACTGCAAAATCCAAAGCATTTCTTCTAGGATACTACACAGATTCTCAGAAAATATATAGAGCTATATTTAATGGAATTTTTCATTTCCCTAACTTTACATATTCATATTTGTTTGCAGTTTTAAAATATCTCAGAAAAAAAATATCACCCCTCTTTTCCAGCCTTATCTTTCAGAAACTTGAAAAGAGTGATCTCATGTAGTCTAATACTTTCCTTGTATGAATGGGATTAGTTACTTTACAAAAGAAGGCCTGGAGGTGCCTCATGTCCCATATGTCACATGAGGACTCGGGGGACAAAAACATCTTTGAAGGGAATACTTACCAGATATCTGAGTTTACCAGCACCTTGATCATGGACTTTCCAGTCTCCAGAAGTTTGAGGAATAAATTTTTGTTGTTTATAAGCCATCAGTCTGTGGTGTTTTGTTAGGGTTTAGGGCAACGCTATGAGGCTTGGAGGTGTGACTCAGCTGATAGACTGCTTTTCTAACATTCCTGAAACTCTAGGTTCTATCTAAAGCACTGTATAAACCAGGCATGATGACACATAGCTAGAAACCCAATATATGGGGGATAGAGGCAGAAGCAGCAGAAGTTCAGAATTATCCTCAGTTATATATGGAGTTGAAAGCCAGCTTGGGCTATATGAAACCCTGTCTAAAAAAGGACAGACAACCTTATGGATTGTACTGTATTCTCCCTAAGGCCATGTGTTGAAAACCTCACCCTTCACTTTATTATTTATTTATTTATTTATTATTTATTTACTTATTTACATTTATCATAGATCCTTTTATTTCCTTGGATTTCTGTTATATAATCCTTTAACAGAAATGAGTCTGGTTTTTGTCAAGCTTTTATTAAACCCAACACATTAGATGGAAAGAGTAAACATTACAAAAGCCAGTGGCTCACAAAGATGATGATTAGCATAGTATTGAAGAATAAATTACTATTTCATCTCAAGGATATGGAAAAGGTAGTTCCAATCTTTTGCCATTAAAGCATTCATAGAAAAATATGATAAAATTATATTACTAGGAACTTACAAAGGATGCTGTGTAATACACCCAGTCTCTGAAGAAGACATACTTTGGGACCCAGTAGTATTCCTGCTAAAAGAATGCCATTTGGCCAGTTGTGGCTCTTTGTGTGCATATCATTCTGTTGCATGAGGAAGCGTCACTTGTGAGACTTGAGGGACGCATTAGTATTCTCTCTACCTCCTGTTCCATTATGTTCCATGAGCCTTACATGTAGAAATTCCACTGTAGATGTGTCACTTAGGGGTAGACATCTCTTAGACACTTATTTTCTCTTTGTGACCAGTTGTTGAACTCTGTATGTCCCTGGAAAGAACTCCTATATTAAACCTCACTCACCTGTGGCTCACTGAACGTTGTTGAAGAGGAGGTTGAAAGATTGTAAGAGCCAGGGTTGTTGAATGAGCACAAGGAAACCAAGTCTTCCAGGCCTCTGGAAACTTGCTCATATGAACTTGCATCAGTGGTGACAGTATGCACAAGACACATACAGACTCAAACAAAATCCCAGCATAGAGCATGAGAAAAGGGCAGCAGGCCTTAACTGTAGCCAAGGAACTATTGTCAACTTATTACTGCCGGGTGATGGAGAGTTGATCTTTAAGGGAGTTATGCTAGATACGATGACTAGACTCTAGTGAATGAACTCACACCAAGGGACATCTGGGTACAAACATTGACTCAATAGGCCTTAATATGACAGAATGCATGAAATCCAGTGGGTAGGATTATGGGGTGTGTGTGGATGGGGGGGTTCTAAATATGATTAAGTTGTGTTGTATGAAATGCACAAAACTTCAATAAAATATGCATTAAGAATTTAAAAAGAATGTCATTTGGAAGCTCTTGTTTAAGGAATGTAAAACATGGCTTTCACTTTTGTAATCCTCCTTCTTTATACTACCTCACTCTTTCAGGGTTATCTTTTTAGCGCAAATCAATTTGAGAATGCAAAAATACAAATTCATATAACGTGGCTCGAGTCATTAGTATTATGCTTTTTCCAGTTGAAGCCAATGTTGAATTAAAGACAATTTCTTTTAATATAAATAATAGATAATACAAAATATGTGAATTAATTTACTGTTACATATGATTTTTTGGGGGTTGATTTTTTTAGTTATTTATTTAATAACCACATGTTTAGAAGAAGCATTTCATTACAGCTTTAACATATTCAATAACAATTTCCAATTTCCAGAGCAAAGATACATTTCTTTCAAAAGTAGTTGTAAATTTTTAGGTTCACAGTTGAATTAATACAGTTATACAATATTGAACTTAGTATAAACCCTGTAAGACATAAAACTGAATGAGATTTTAACCCTTAAAAAAGATCTCCATTTCATTTTATAATATATTGTTCCATGCAGAAAGATTCATTTGTTTTTGCTACTAACACTGAGATGTGGGTGCATGCATCTCTAATCTGTATGTATCTGATATGTATCTGATTATTACTAGTCACAGTCAGTTGCACTCATATCCTTGGCACCTGATTGTGGATATAAAGTCATCAGGTCGATTTCAATGGTAATATTTTTCACCTCTACTAATTAACATGAAGCAAATTTTTATGCTTCTTCCTCAAATATAACTCATTTTTTTTATTTGTTGATTTTTTTTGTGTGTGTATATCCTACAGAACATCCCCCAAAATCTTATTCATCTATATACCCACTTCCCAAATGGCATCCTCCCATAGCCTCCCTCCTCCCCCCACTGGAGTCCATATACTCTGTCATCCCTGTTACCATCCACTGTGTTGTCGGCGCCCCAAGCCATTCTCCAGTGCTTGTCCATCTGCTGAATCTAGTCAGCCAATGTAGAGTTCCTTGTTTTAGGAATATCAGCTCTTCCTCAATCTGCTGAACTAGTCAGCTTCCTTGTTTTAGGAAGATCAGCTCTTCCTCAACTAGCAGCAATCAGTTGTCAAAATTCCTTTAGATAAGATTGGGATCTGCTTTTCATTTTCCCAGTTCTATGCTGGGTTACTGTCTGGGAGTCTTTTGGGCCACCATGGCCAACAACTCAAAGGAAGGTATCTCCTGTCTGGTATTTTTTTCTTGTTATGTAGCCTTTAGCTATGCACATGGACTCCTAAAAGTTATATTGACCCCTTTAATCTCTGGTTATACTTTCCTTTTGGGTGTTTAAGGCCATACAGTTGGTCCAGATAAACCGATTTATTTTTACTCTTAAGGTTGTTTGA
>NW_008342018.1:264308-284731 GCF_000622305.1 Nannospalax galili
GGAGCGCAAAGGGCAAAAATTGTCCTTTAAGTCCCTCTGACCACATTAGTATAGGCCTCAAAGTATGGCTGTTAAACATCCAAGAAGGTAAGTTCCCCCAGTCTGGAACTTTTAATTACCATGTGCCATTTAGATAAAGCTTGGGCAAAGACCAAACACTCTCAGATAAAGCTTGCCTAGACATATATTCTTTGGTCTGGTTGTATTTATAATTTGTTGGACTCATATGGTTCCCTCTGGTTTTTAAAGCTAGCTAGGCATTATTTATCTCTCGCAATGTCTAACCCCTCAGATCATGTGGCCTTTAGCCCACCCCTCCATCATGGTTTTCCCACTTAAGGCACCCCCATTTTCCCCATTTCTCCCTTAATAATACCCTTCTCATATGGTCCCAGCTCTCTTAAGCTTTATCCCCTTTATCCCCTTACTTTTGCCCATGACAGAGAATATGGGTTCCAGTGTGTGTGTGTGTGTGTGTGTGTGTGTGTGTGTGTGTGGCTATAGGAGGGTGCCATTTGGGAAGTGGGTATATAGATGAAGAAGATTGTTTGGGATGTTCTGTAGGATATACACACAAAAGGATATACATCACATGAAGAATGTGGCTTTATTTGATATTAGTGTGTTTACAGAGGTAATCAAATTAAAACAGGCCATTAGGGTAAAGCTTAATCCAGCATGGCAACATCTTTATAAAGAGGGCAATTTGGTCATAAGCAAATGCAGAGAGAAACAGTATGAAAATACTGAGAGAATACGACCCACAAGCTTAGGAAAGATGCCTGGAACAGATGTTGCTCTCCAGCCTCACAGAAGGATTTCACACACCCAGCCTCCAGAATTGAGAGACAATAAATTTCTGTTGCTTAAATCACACAGGTTGAGGTAGTATTTGTTGTGGCAGTCTAGTAAGCTGATACAACACCCACAGGTTCTCAGTGACCTCTTCCAGTGCTTTGTTATCCCAGTGGATTCTGACCGCAGGCATTCTAGTGTATCAGTATCTCACTTGCAATTTGATGCCAGGATTGAAAAGACAAGGTCTGATGAGTAAACAGAAGCGAGGAGAGGGTTTGTTCTCTCTCTCTCTCTCTCTCTCTCTCTCTCTCTCTCTCTCTCTCTCTCTCTCTCTCTCCCATTTCTGTTCCACAATTAACATGCTATATATTGCACATTGAGTTGCAGCAACTGAAACTATTGACTCAGAATGAGCATCTCCTTCTCAAATGCACAAATGATGCCTTGAAAACCTTGTGGAAGGGAATTTTTCTCTACTAAGTCAGCAGTTAATTCATTATAGATACAAAGTTTGAAGGGAGAAAACAAAGGACAATTTATGTTTCTCTGATGACACATCTTCTCTCTGATGACACACAAATAGAAATGTCTTTTGTAATGAATCTTGCTGCAGATCACTAAACCGAGATGTTCTAAATAACCATATGTTTGGAAACAGCAAGCTAAAACATTCAGAGAAAAGAAAGAATGATTTTAAAAGTATCTGCTAGTGACTAAAAGTTTCTGCAAAAACTATAAAGGGATGTTTTGGCAAACATATTAGTAGTAGTACATTGGGGCTGGGATGCTTTGAAGCTCAAGTATGAGGACCTGAGTTAAGATTCCCAGGACCCATGTGTGGCTATGCATGCCTGTTACCCCAGTGCTGGGGGCAGGGTGGGGAGTGAAGCCGAGACAGGAGGATTACTGGGGCATGCTGGCTGCCAGCCTAGCCAAAGTATGGTGAGTTCCACGTTCAGTGAAAGGCACTAGTCAAAATGCTAAGACGGAAAGCAATAGAGCAGGACACCTGACACCCTCCTGTGCCTCCACAAATGCACAAGAGGATACACATTTGTGTACGCACACACACACACACACACACACACACACACACATGTACACACACCACAGTAAAATAAAATATGAAAAAAGAAGGACTTTAAATGAATACATATTCAAATGTATCTGAGAGAAAGCTAAACAGCACTCTCAGATCAGGATTATCTTTCCAAGTGAATGATTACTGTGGAGAAGGAATTTCTAAATCATGATATCCATCCACTCTTTGCAGGTTAAGTAACTTGAGTTGTTTTCATAAGGAGATGGGTAATTTTTCTCCCTAAACTCCCCACAGTCTTTACACAATCACAAATAGGTGTATTTTACAAGTTCATATACTACAAGTGCAGAGTAGGACAATATTTTTAGCAACAATTCCTCTTTAAAAACAAGGAAACTCACATAAAAACCAAGCACACAATGTTGAATGCGCACTATGTTCAAAATGAGCTACCACATCAGATTTCAAAATCATTTCACCTAGAGACATACATGGAACGCAGGTCTTGTTTTTAGAAACATACTCACATACTCCACAGGAAAAGTCACTGTGGTTGTCTTTTACGCAAATGTGAAAGAGCAGCCCTGGGAACTGATTCTAGGGTGTTGTGTATGCTGGACACGTGCTCCATTCCTGAGCAACATTCCCAGTCCTTTAAGTGTCTCTGCCACAATTCTCAAGAGTAGCATTGAGAGAGATCACTTAGAATGTAATCTGAACAAAGTGGGAGATGAGTTGGTGCTATTGTTGCAGTATAAGGCCACCTTATCCTCCACATGGGCACCCTGGCGTCCTTGTCAGCCTCCTGAAATCCACAGTTGGTGATACTTCCATGGTTCCTTGAGTAATCTGAGTGACTCTTGTGTTATTATTTCAACATTCACTATGATACTTTAAGAGCTTTTTTTTTACACCAGTGATGACCAGCTGCTTTGGTTCTAATGTAATCTCTTCCCCTTGACTACAGACAATCTGTCAACAACCATGTTCCTAGTGAGCTGCATAGAAGACTCTTCCCCACTCAGCTTGGTGATGATTACACTTCCTCTTGACTGTATTGTTATTCTGAGTGCTTTTAATGCAGGGAATCTAGTTATGTCATGCCCTGATTCCTTACCAAGAGAAATTGCAGAATAATAAATGCTATTTAAAGTCACTAAGGTTTTTTTTTGGAGGGGAGGGCTAATTTACTGTACAGCAATGGATAACTCATTCAAGGACAAATACCCAGAGACGAAGCTCAGGTACAGAGCACTTGACTAGCATGTGTGAGGCTCCAGGTTCAATCCCAAATTCCACATGAGGAACAAATGCTGTGCATGTTATGTTTTGTCAGTTGAGTATGAAGAGTGACAGATCGTGGTGAGTAAGAAAAACTGGAGTGAGGGGAAAATACATTATGTTGGCTTTGAAGTCAACTATTCTGAGAATGTTTAATATTTTTTCCCTATGGAAGCATTAAACCTGACTGGGGTGAAATTGAAATTATGCATGATACTCTAGCATACATCTCACGTATCTTAAAGCAATTTGATTTTGTATGTTTTATAATTGTAATGCTAAGAAAATAGAATCTTATTATTCTATATAACACCAAACGCTAGAAATTTCAGATAGCAAGAAGTCTTGTCCTTGAACTGTTAGTGATCATAATTTGAATCTTTCTCCAACTAAATATGCCTGTAAACTATTGCAGTAAACGTTGAAGAAAATGGTAAGGCTCAGCCTGTGGAGGAGCACCCAGGAAGGCCAGCTACTCTCCCAGAGCCTGTTAAAGGCCAAACTCACACTCATTGCAGAGAGAAAAAGGCCCAGTCGGGCATGGTGGTGTTGGATGAAGTCAAAATTTTTGGTGGCTTGCTTGTTTTTGTTTTCAGTCTTCTATTTTCTCATTTATGAGTTTGATTTCTTTAGAGACTGCCAAAATCAGCTCTCTCTCACTTGCAAAGAAGTAGTTCTTGTTAGCCTGTGTTGAAAGAGTTACTCGACCTATCAGCAGCTTGGTGCTTCATTCTCCTTGAAGTTAAGATGGGGCCTTGCAGATGTTTAATTCATACACTAGCCTTCTGGGGTCAGGATTATTACCCCTATTTAGAGGATCTGGAAACCAAGGCAGAAAGGTTGAGTAATTTATCCTTGGTCACAGTAGGGATCAGTGTCTGAGCTAGGATTACGGTTCTGAAAGCCTCAGATTCCCAGACCTGGGCTCAGACCACTGCACGTATTTCAAGCCGGCTTGGCCTCCTTAAAATAAGCCCTCCCTTCGTCCCTCCTGCCCTCAGAGCCCTCTGGTGAGCATTTGAACTGCTGTCAGCAAATGTGAAAGTGGTTTGAAGACATAGCCTGGAAAGTAGTCCAGGTACTGGCTGGTTGCTGTCCAGCTTCCTTACGGCTTAACAGGCAGTTTCTCCTTCAGAATTGGTTTTCCTACAGGGATATTTGAAAGGGTTTTTCATTTCACATAGGGTTAGTCAGGCAATTTAGTCACCCTTCATTAGCCTTCATCTTGTGCCCCAGAATTCTATTTAGGAGTAGAAAATATCAGCAAACAAAGCTACATAACTATAGTAGATAATATTTTATAAACTGAAACATAGATTTCCAATTAGAGCTTTTCTTGAAAATAGCATTCACATTTGCCATCTTTTCATTATTTTTCCATTTTTTTGAGACATGCATTCGACAAGAAGATAAATATAAAAATACATGTGTGCATCTTCTACTATTGTTAACGTCAGTAAAAATAATAAGATTCTTAAATTTGGTCAAAAGAGAAGAAACTTCAGAAGAAATATTTTTAGCACACTGGATTTGGAGGCACGATAGTAGGGTTGGTCTGGTTTTTTGACAATGTTTTGATCTTAAGCCAATCACTTAACCTCTCTGAAGGTACAAAGACAAACCAAAGGGCTCATGCTCATTAGAGGGTTCACTGTGGTGGGAAAGACAGATCACCAGCTACAACAAAATGTGATCTGTGGTATATTACTGTTATGATCAAAGAGCTTAGGGAGCACAGAGGTAGCAACATTTAAGCCTGACCTTGATTTTCACTGCATACAAAACAGAAAGTATTTTAATTGGAATGACCCTTGTAGACCTGCGGTGGAAAAACACAGTCTATGTTAGAAAGGATAAGTCCTAGGTGACTGGATCACTTGAATGAGCAGACAACCTGAGAAAAGTTATGGGAGATGAGGATGGAAAGGAGGAAGGGGAATGCAGGAAACAAGCTAGCAAGTTTAGGCTATCCTCTGAGGAGAAGGGGGATGCTCATGAGCTCAGCCATTCCCTCATTCATGCATGCATTCAAAGTTATAATCCAGACACCATAATAATATCTAGTTAAAGACAAGGTTGCATGCTAGGATTGTTTGTAAGATGACTAAAGAGAAAAAAAACAGAGTAGTAACCAGTACCACAAAGATCAGTGCACAGGAACACCGAGGCAGAAGCAGAATGCTAAGATGGTCATGTCAGTGGTAGCAGGGACAGAAGATCAGCTCCACACTCACTGGCAGTGGCCTTGGGAATTCTTTTCAGAAACCTCAACTCTAGTAAAATCAGGTTTCATGGCTTTGATGCAGAAATAATTTCAAGAACAAGCCAGTACTAAGTAGAGTTGGTGTTTATTAAAATTGAAATAAAAGTGTTCAGGAAAAGAATAAAAGCAGACTGGAGAACATGCATGTGGTCTTCTCAAAGAAGAGTTACAGTTTACTAAAAGGCATTTGTAACATGCACCTCAGCATGAAGGAGAGAGAAAGAGAGAGAGAGAGAGACTTAAGAAAGAAAGAAGACATACAAATGTGGGCATAGACTTCTCAAGGAAGAATCACAGTTAAGTGTCTTAGCTGTAGACATTATTTTGTATTTTGGCGGCTCTCAGGTAACATCTCTTTGGATAAATGAGATTATAGGGTAGCTCTAGAGGTGACCTGGATTGAGGTTATAATCAAATGAGGCAAAATCAGGAGCCATTTGAGAAAGTGGTTTGAGACACATCTTTTAGTGTAAACGGGGTTTCAAGTGAGAGTCTGAGCTCCAGGTTTACAGAGGGTAAGGGAGCTTGAAGGCTATAGAAAAGTTGTTGATTTTGTTACAGTTCTTGATTCTCAGCTGGTGAGAGGCTTTAGTTAGATTTTGGGGTGAGGGGCTCCTTTTACCTTCCATGATACAATTTCTCTTGTTTTTCTATCCTGCTTCATCCTGGGAGGGTCAGAAAAGATTTTAGATAAAAGTACGCTTCAGGTAAGACTTGACAGAGGACTAGGAGGAAGGAAAAGAATAAGAAAGAAGATGGAATGCAATTTTGTAAATAAAGATGGCATGTATAGAGGTAAGACGAAAGGGCATGCTATACCTTCTTTAAATTGTCTATACAACTCTATGGAAATGTCGCTTTACTTTTCCAGCTCACCATGACACTGTGGAAAATACTACAGTGCTGTGATGTACCAGAAGGATGCCAGTGAAGAAGAGTGTCCAAGAGAGCCATGACAAGCAGGTTTTGCTCTGAGTCACAGAGTGATGCTACCACAATTTCGTTACCTCGGGTCAGTTGAACATTGATTTGTTAAATTAAGTTCTAATGATGGTATTCTTTTTCACTTGCATTTCTAATCAGAAAATAATTTATTAATCTCATTAAATTAAATGTAAGTTGAGAAACTAAAGGAGAAGGGATTGAAAATGGGGTTAAGAGAGCTGATTCTGGGGCTGGAGAGATGGCTCAGTGGTTAAGAGCACCTACATGGTGGCTAACAACTGTCTGTGACTCCAGTTTCAGGGGATCTGTCACCCTCTTCTGACCTCCTTGGGTATTGCACGACATGGGTGCACTTACATACTTGCAGGCAATAATACACTCATATACACAAAATAAAAATAATAAAAAGAAAGCACTGATTCTTCTAGAAACAACTATTACAAATGAAGCTGACTGGACAACTAAAAGCAGGCAAATATATACTTTACTAGTACAGTACAGTTTGAATATATCTATGTGACACCATTGCAATATATGTGTATATACTTACATGCATATATAACTCAAAGAAGCCTTTGAGGTATTCCTTATAGTTAATGATGAAATACATATATTTTGTTGTCAATATTTATTCTTCTCATTATTGAATTTTGTTCTTCAAAATTTTATTTCTCCATGTTTTTAAAGCAACTTCACACTTTTCCTCTTTTTGAACTAACGGTTTGAGGAAAGCATTAAGAGTGACAATTACACCTATACCAAAATAGTGATATTGTTATCTCAAATGATGGTAAATGTATAAAAGCTTCCCAGTGAAATTTATATCCAGCAACTCTCTCTTCAGAAGCCAATGTCCACTCTTCAGTCCATACTGTCCTTTTCCTAAACCTTTTTCTATCTTTAAGTTTGTGATTAAATCCATATTAAAATGTTTAATTTCTTTCTGTGTTGTGTGTATTTGTACATATATGCGTGGGGAGGGATGCATGTTCATGTAGGTGCATGTGTGTGCATGCACAGGTGTCTGTGGAGTTCAGAGGTCTATTACAGGTACCACACCTTATTTTTTGAGACAAGGTTTTTTGCTGGTCTGGAGGTCACCAATTAGGTTGGTTAGCTGACCAGTGAGCCCCATAGGTCCACCTGCCTCTGCCTTCTCAGTTCTGGGATTGCAAGTACATGCTAGCACACTGTTTTACATGAGTTCTCAGGATAGAATGCAGGTCTTTGTATTTATGCAACCAGCACTTTTCTGACTATCTCCCCAGCCATTAAAACCTTTTCTTAATAAACTCAAACATTCATACTTTATAACATTTCTGCATAACTGACTTTTACTCCCTTTGCTTTAAATATGAGTATTAAATAGTTTTGCCAATGTCCTGTTAGGAACATCTTTAAGGTAAAACAAACAAGACACCTTTAGTTATCATTTCCATGATAGTTTTTAGGAAGAATGATATTGCTTATATTTTATACTACAAATTAAAAAATGGAAGCATGCTTGCTGTAATAATACATCTCTAGATATAAAATTGGAGGCAATACCAGTCAGATACTTTGTTCAGAGATTCAGTGAAAGGGCTTCTTCTCCACACAGGACTCTCAGAGCTGCAGAGAGAGATTCAGCCTGTCCTTCCATGGAGCAGAGAGGACGTTACAGCGACTCACCGGGGATGCCTCCACTGCTATTCTCTCAGAGGATAAAGTTGACCTGAATACATTTTCTACTGTGGGAAAAGAAACACAAAGTATTCTGTCTGGCTCTGCTATTTTAGAAAAGGGAACTTTAGCCAAAAACATTCTATTGTAAAGATAGAAGAATTTGCCTGCACACTTGAAAAATCTGAGCTATTTGCGAACACTCTGTGTACTTAAGCTATAAGGGAAGAAAAACAGTTAGGAGGTATGGGTAAAGCTTGTGATGATACAGCTAGCCAGAAGACTGAGGCAGCAGCAGAGGCAAAACTTATTAATCAGAAACCATATCAACCTCATTTTGTTTGTTTTAATGTGCTTATCATCAAGGAAGATAAAAAGACACAGATATTACCTCCCCTGAGCTGAGGAGAGCTTATCATCTTGTGGAGATAAGATGTGTGGTACAGAATACAGAAGAATAGTGTGAGGCATTAAGACATGATACCATCATTGAAATGATAGCTGCTGAGGAAGAGATCATTGTACACAGGGGCCCCAGGGAGTGACCACTGCACATGGAGACCTCAGGAAATGATCACTACACACAGGAGTCCCAGGGAGCGATCACTGTACATGGAGCCTCAGAGAATGATCATTATACAAGGGGCTTCTGGGAAAGATCATTGCTTGCACATGGGGGCCTCAGAGGGATTTCCAGGAAGAGATTGGAATTAAGGGTGGGTTAGCGAAATGGCACAATTTGAATCAATCAGTAGGAAAGGGTGAGTATTTGCATATCAGAACCAGAAAAAATGACCACAATTGAGTTAAAGGAAAACAGAACACATCTGAGAAATGATTATGCAGCATTACAAAGCAAAACCTGCGTGTAAAATGAAGGAACCACCTAGTATTTTTTTAGTTGTCAGTGAGCCTTTACTGAGAATAATATGTGCCTAGCTCCTTGATGCTACAGAGAGGGTCTTGGGGAGAAGCTGTTTCTGCATTCAGGAAGCCCAGAGTCCTGTGTAAGAGATGAGAATGTGCTTTAAGTCATTTGTACTGCCTTAGACTGAAAGGTATATATGCTCATGTCATGTGCTTAAGTTTGTGTATAGCCATACATTTTAAAGAACTTATGGAATGGAAAAGCATCAATAGCTTTAGGAAGGAAATTTGGTGATGTAAACTCTGAGGGATGACCAGAACTAGAAGACGTGCCATGGCACACAGGGCGTTTCCTCCAAGTGGCTGTATATGGTGTTTTGTGACTCTTTTGATGAAGGATTTCAATTTACAGGGATCCAAACTTAATTCTATTTCAGCAGATAACTGCTCTTTGAAAAGTCTATGGCAAGTTCACATTTCCAGTGATGATTTTGTTTCTCTCTCTGATCATAGTAGATGGCGCCAACTGCCTGTCTGACCTTTGAAACAGGGGAATTTCTGAAATCTAAGGCTTCCCTGTATTGTTTAACTTAATTAGGGAGAAATTGTTCATGATAAGATAAACATTGTGTTCTTTTGTCTAATACTTACATAGTAAATATTATTAAATAATAAAACAGGATACTATTTTATTTTCTCTAATGTTCATTTGTTTTCATATTAAAATCTTATCTGGACCTTTAAGAAACATGCTATCAACATTACCATTGACATCTACCTGATGACTTTATATCCATGCTCAGATGCTAAGGAGCTCAGAAAGTAACCGACTGTGACTAGTAATAATCAGATATATAGAGATTAGAAACGCATGTGCAAACATTTTAATGTCAATTGCATTGAAGTTTTCTGCATGAAACTCTGTATTTTAATAATGCAATGGAGATCTTTTTTAAAGGTTAAAACCTCATTTAATTTTATGTCTTATAGGGTTTATACTGAGTACAATATTGTGTAAATGTATTAATTCAACTGTAAACCTAAAAATTTACAGCCAATTTTGAAAGAGATGCATCTTAGCTCTGGAAATTGTTATTGAATATGTCAATGCTGTTGTAATGAAATTCTTCGTCTAATTATGCGGTTATTAAATAAGTAATTTTTTTGGTCTTTTTTGAGACAGGGTCTCCCTGTAGCCCCAGCTGTCCTGGAACTCACTATGTAGACCAGGCTGGCCTTGAACTCACAGAGATCCACCTGCCTCTGCCTCCCAAGTACTAGGATTAAAGGTGTACAGTACCACACCAGGCTAAATAAGTAATTTTAATTAAGTAATTAAAAAAAAAAAGAAACACGCTATCACTATTGCTGTTGCTCTCAGTTGCCCACAAGAACTGCATGGCAAGAGTCTGTTGATGAAGAAGCAACAGTCTTTGGTTGCAGGACATAAAGAAATCAAGCTGGAACTGAGCTGAAAGCTTCTGCCCTGTTGGTAGGCTTCATAGTGCCAGGAGGTGCTATATAGACCACTGAGGGAGAAAAGATATTAATTACATTATCCTGTGGCCATCCCTGCATGCTAGAGTACTGGAACCACCAGGCAAGCTATGCCCACAAGTGCAATAGGGGCGCTGGGGTTATAGGTATAGCTGATTTCTCTCAGATTAGATTTGAGGCCTTCTCCACAGGAAGGAATTTATGTTTGGTACTGTAACACTGGTCCAAAGCCCATAGCTTGAGAGATCGCAGCCCTAGGGGCTAACCTGCTACTATTGTCTTTTTAGAAGGACATATTGCCAAATTTCCTTCTAAATGTTTATGTTTATCTACACAGATTAGTGTTGCCCTCAATCTTGGCCAGAGAAACTCCTTTTTGTAATAGGCATCAGTAACTCATAACTTGTTAAAGTAATGAGAATAAGTGACTACTGAGTGCTCAACCCTATATGGGACATCTATATCAATGCTTATCCCTCACCCCAAAGCTTAAGGAACAATATAGAAGAGGGATAGAACGAAAGAATGGAAGACCTGGATGATGGGGAGGAAGACTGTGAAATACTGACATGGCCACTTATGAAATCACTGCAGCTATGATTACCCACACAAGGTCAAGCCAACAAGATTGGTCAACATTCCAGAAAGCAGGACTAACAAGGAGAGAGAGAGAGAGAGAGAGAGAGAGAGAGAGAGAGAGGTTACAGATGTGGTGGGGGATCCATGGAGGGTGTGGGAAGGGGAAGCTGAGAATGCATATGATTTAGATACATTTTTACATGTATGAAATTGTCAAAAAATAAGTAAAAGAAATATGTCATCAGATATACCAATGCTCAACAAAAATATATTCTAGTTTTTAAGAAACCTACATGACAAACTATTTAATTTTAGTCTCCAGCACTCACTAAGAGTTAATCAAAGAGCATCTCTCTGTGGTTCTTGAACTTTGAAGTTTGAATATTTTTATTATTACAAAATATTTTCTATTGGAATTATTTTTGTTATCCTGTGTATTACTATGCAGTAGCATTTCAATAAAATTGACTAAAATTTAAGTAATGTGAATAGAATTTATAAGTGTTGTTTATGAACAGAATCTGAAATACAAACACAAGTTCATGTATTCAATGTCAAATGCATTAACTACCTATCATTTAAAATGAGCAGGAAGATGCTCAGTGGGAGAAAGTGAGATTGGTTCTTGGGAGCATGGATGGTAGAGGTGTTGGCTCATGATTAAATGAACACTTCATTCCTAAGAAAGTCTTATATCAGGTAAGTGGTTGGTCATCTAGAAGAAGAAAGGACTAAAGTATTCACCTGCGTATTACCGTTGAGAACACCAGCAGGTATCCTGAGGTAGCTCTCTGGTTTTATTCTATCCTAAAATTAACATGTATCATGATGAAAGTTAGGCTAGTTCCTAGTGTAAAAGCAATGGCAATAAACCATCCCCTCCAACCTCCCAGGAGGGTGGTGGTGCCATGCAGAAGTTGGCAATAAGGCCAAGTCCATGAATGATGGTAAAAACATACTTTTGCTTCATTCCAGACCTGGACGGCCAGGAATGCTGAGCCATAGCTGAACTAGGTCTCCTGAGTTATTGACTTGGATAGTGCTACTGTTCTTGGTCTCCCAATTATTGACAATCACACTGCTAAATATTATGTACAATTGATAAGTATTATATAAAAACATATTACTTCTGATAGTCACTTGCAAAATAACAAGAAGTTTATCACTTCATATTTAGAAGTCAGAACTGAACAATAATATGCTTAGGCATCAGAAAGTGCAGGAATGAAATTCTCAGTGTACTGCTTTTGATCTTAGGTACGTGGCTTAGCTAGTTTTAGGTTAAAAACTCTGATCTATCAATTGAGGTTAGTAAAAGTGATGACGGAGTCTTTTAGAGCACTTTATGACATAGCCAGTAAACAAATCCATAGACCTTGGTAAAAAGTCAATAACTATCAGTTCCCTCATCCCACTCAGTGAAGAAGAGTGCACTAGGATTATCAGTAGATACTAGAATTTACTGCCAATAACATTAGCCTGAAAATCCCAGATAATTATAATAATAGACCAAAGAGATTATGTTTTTAAAATATTTTTATTTATTATTTTTATTTTATGTGCATCAGTGTATTGCCTGCACATATATAAGTGCACCCATGTTGTGCACTGCCGTCAGAAGTCAGAAGACAGCATTGAATTCCCCTGGAAGTAGAGTTATGGATGGTTACTAGCTGCCCTGTGGGTACTAGGAATCGACCTGGATCCTCTATAAGAGCAGCCAGTGCTTTTAACCATTGGGCCATCTCTCCAGTCCCCCAAAAGGCTCTATTTTAACTACTTTCATTTTTAGGATGTTTTGTCTTTAAATTTTTATTTATGTGTATGTGTATGTCTGTATGACACCCATGCAAGTATCTTTATAGGTTAGAAGAGGGAATTTGATTCCCTGGGGCTCAAATTACAGGTGGTTGTGAGATGTCCAATGTGAGTGTTGGGAATGAACTCAGGCCCTCTATAAGAGCATCAAACTTTCAAAACTGAAGTGCCATCTCTTCAGCCCCCAGTTTCAATTTTTATTGATCACACACATGCACCCAAAACTTTTAGTACTTCGTTGAAAGGTCAAAAGCTGTGACTAAATGTACCTTTAGAATGGAGCACAGTGAAAGTCTGTGAGCCCAGAGGTAGACAAGTGTTTAGAATACTGTCTGCAAATGGCTCTTGGCTGGGGCATTGGGGAAATTGCTTTCAAGATTTTAAACAGTTTGTGAATTCCCTTTCACAAAGGAAAGGGAAAGGATCACAAAGATCTTTTCAAAGCAGGATCTTCAAGGGGAACTGAATATAACCTCTGCCTAATGCTACTTGGTATTTCATTTGTCTTTGTTTGCCAGATATTAATTATTAAATGTGCTTCACACTGATAATTATACTGCATCTTATTTATTAATGACTCACTATTAAGCTTAAACTTAATATCTTCAGAGGTTCTCAGGTCTCTGTTTTTGCAGGTCGTTGCCTTCTCTCTGCAAGACTAAGAGCTGAGGTTTCGTGCTTTGGGGTTTAAGGTGGTTGTGTCTTGATGGCATGATTACCCAGCACACAGTTCATTACCACTAATGGAGTTACCCATGCAGCCAAAGAGAGAAAGTGAGCCTTCAAAATAGTGAACTAATAAGCAATAAATTATTACACCTGGGAAAAGCAATCAGAAGTAAAAGCAGTAAACGGTTGGCACCTAGGAGAAAGGCATACATTTTTTATTTTGCCTCAAGTATGTGTCTCTATTGGTTCGTTTTCAAAAAGACAGATCTCATTTTCAAAGCAAAATATTTTCCACTTTTTTGGATCAGTGTAGAACATGGCAAGAGATACAAAGTAAACAAGGTAAAAATCAAATGTGCTGTTTCCTATAATCCCCATTTCCTTGTTTTAGATTCACTCAAATTGAGAATTATACCTGCATGCTTACATTCAAGACTTCAGAGATATAGAGTGCAAGTTTGCATTATGAGAGGATAAAAAAATCTCTGGTTTGTCCCAGAAGAGAAAAAAACAGATTTCCTAACAAGCACACATTGTTAACATGGGCTTTAGAGAAAGATTCAATTAACAGTAAGAAAAACTCATAAATCTGGTCTACAGCGCCCATATGGTACCTTAGAGACCACAGTGCCTAGAGGGTCTGGGTGTCTCCTGTGGGGAATTCATTCCCTGGTTCATTTATAGTACATTCCACTGAGCAGAACTTTTCTGCCTTTGAGCCCCAGGAGTCTCTTGCAATTGCTTTCCTGTGCTTTATTACTCTCATGGTTTGCCTTGTTTGGAGTCTACTCCCAATACCTTCAAAGTAACCCCTTCAGAGTTTCACCTCAAATAAGCGATTCTTAATAAGACTTTTTTTTTTCTGCATAAGAATAAACTTCTTGTTGCTCCAGTGCTCAGCTGAGATTTAGAAGCTCCAGCCCTGAAATTAAGAGAGCCAAGGTCTTTCATCCTGGTTATTATACCCCCAATCTCTTCAGCTTAGCCAACAGTCACACCCACTCTTCCAAGTTAAATAACCATCTTTATGGTTCCAGTCTGAATATCTTTGGGGAAGGGTGTTCATTTTGTATCTCTCTCTCTCTTTTTTTTTGAAGTGGTTCTATAAATGTACTTGGTCAGAAATGGAAACATATCCTCTTTGCATTCTTGTTCAATAGATTAAATATGTGTGTGCGCATGTGTGTATTTAATATTTTGTTTTGGAATTTATTTAGATTTATATTAAAGTTTCAAGATAGTTCAGAGTCCCAGGTTATCCATTTTTCTACTTTCCTTATTGTTAACATTTCACATTACCATGGTGAATTTGTTACAACTGAGGGACCAACATTCATACATCATTATCAACTCCACACATGATCTAGATTTCACTAATTCTTTTCTCACATCTATTTATGTCTCATTTTAGTTCTGTTCTGGGATCTCATCCAGAAGACCACATGACATTTGTTGTAATGTCTTGTGATGTTCCTACAACTTTGTGATGTTCCTCTGACTTTGATAATCTTGACATTTATCCTGGTCAGGCATTGGATGTACTGTCCTTCAGGCTGAATGTATGTGAGGTTTCTTTATGATTAGAGTTGGGTTATGTATTCTAGAGGAGGACTGCAGAGGTGAGATACCATTCCCCTTATATGCTGTCAGGCACACATGCTGTCCATGAAGACAGTACTGACAATGCTGACCTGCTCACCGACCTGGGATTTGGTGGCCAGCTTTCTCCACTGTGAAGTTATTCTTTCTCTTCTGTCCCTTTTATGCACTCTACTTCCTGGAAAAATATTGATAAGGCAGTAAATTTTGGCCACAGTCAAGGAATGTGGAGTTATTTCCCACACTTACCATTTGTTCCATTTATTTATTGATCCAATCATCTATTTCTATCAAGATCATAATCTGGCATATTGACTGCTAACCTCCTATGCCATACCTGGAAGGAATCCTCAATTAAATTAGTAAATTTGAAGTGAGTTAATGTACCCCAAGTTCAGATGGAGCCCAAATGTTCTCTGATAACTTCAACACAAACTTAATTAAAAAATCTCAGTATCTTTGTTTATTTGGGGTTGGGATTTGCTTATTTAAAACTACAAAAATTAGAAAGCAAACAGTGCCTGA
Source organism: Nannospalax galili (assembly GCF_000622305.1). NCBI lineage: Eukaryota > Metazoa > Chordata > Mammalia > Rodentia > Spalacidae > Nannospalax > Nannospalax galili. The sequence continues at coordinate 279,854 of NW_008342018.1, forward strand.
TACAAGCACAGCTAACGGAACAAGAGCTACAGTGCTCTGCCCACTGTTATTTTTATCTTCTAGAGCTGGTTATTTTCTACTTCAGAGGTTCAAATCTGCATAAACTAAGAATTATTGGTCATCATTGTGACTACATATACAACCCATATGTATGCATATACAATTAATATGTACACATATGCTCATGTAAGTCACACACACATACAAATCCTACACGTACGACACATATAATTCATATATAAAAATATTTAATTTTAAGTTGCTGAGAATCAAACAATTGATGAATAATTTCCTCTTGAAAAAGAACTACGTTTGCTAATGTACAAACAAATTAATACCTATAGGATTCTTTTGATTTCTTTATTAATTTCTTCACCTGTGTGGGGGTTTGGCCTAGAGAACTTTTTTTCTTAATTTAATTTTTAATTTTTTTTCAGAATTTCATACTGAATACTGCATTTACATCTTTTCCACACTCCCTCTCCCACCTCCCAATTCTTGTAATATTCCCCTAGTCCCTATCAATTTCCGGATCTCTTTTAAAATTATTATTGTTATATAAATACACACACACACACATATATATATATATGTATATATATCCTACTGAGTCCATTTAGTGGTGCTAGTATGTGCATGTGCTCAGGGCTGAGCACTTGGGATCCAATAACTCATTAGAGATCTTATCCCTGCAGAAAAGTGATTCTCCCTCTCTCTACAACAATTGATTACTATTCAAGAAGGGATTAAATTTTAAGTAGACTTCTTTCAGTAATATGCAAATCTTTTTACTTTGTACATTTGAATAATGAAATGGTAAGAGTTCAGTAACAAGGTTGTGCAGAGTATTTCCTTTATTTAAACACAAAGGTTTTTTTGCACTGATTCTGGTTATAGTTTTTTAAGTGAATACTGAATTCTCAGAGAATTTCTGATACTAAGGTTCATTGACTAAGTTATCACTTTTGTGATCATTTCTCCAGGTATTATAAATCTCCTCAGGTCAATAAATTAGATAATCATCCTGGTCTTGTGCCAATGAATAGACAACAAGAAAAATAATTTAAAGTATGTATATACTGCAATAGGTGGCGATAAATGTCATGGAAAAATTGATCAAGACAACAGTGCTGTACTGCAGGAGAGGGTGAAATTCAGAAGGATTCTGTGAAAAGATGACTTTTAATAATGCCTGAAGCAAGGGAGGAAATGGGTCTACCTGATATCTGAGAGAACAGAGTTCTCCATAGAGGAAACAGCAAGTGCAAGGGCCCTGAGGTGGGAAAGCCATCCAGTTCAAGTCTGTAAGAAACGAATACAGATGAGTGTAGTCCCTTGGCTGTAAATATTTAGTATTCATGATCAAACTGAAATTAATTTAAATTTAATGAACTTGTCTTATTGCTTTGAAAGAAGTGTAGCTGAAGGGAAAACTAAACCAGAAATATGCCATTCATTCATACTTATTTTAATCTCTATTTACAAAGAAATCTTTATTTATAAATAAATCATTTATTTCTGCACATATGCTTCCTTTCTATAAAAGTAAATGTCTGATATATTTGAATTCTTTATGATCTGTCATTCTTTTCTTTTGATTTTGGTTAACAGTAAAATTTTGTTTAAATTTGTTAAGATTTGATTCAAGAAACAAGTTTGCAGTATTGTAGCCTTTCCTAGGAAGCTGGGGACACATGAGTGTAGTAGTCACTTTATAATGCTGGCTCTGACCTTCTCTCCATGCAGTGCACAGGAGTCCTTGTTATCACCAGATTAACTGAAATCAAGGCCACTTAAAAACGTTTTTACAATGTGTCCTAGGTACTTTCTATTGCTGTTACAAAAATGATGACCAAAACTGACTTGGAGAAGCAAGGGCTTATTTGATTTATAGCACAGTCCATCACAGGGAGGAATGAAGGCATGAATTCAGGCAGAAACACAGAGAGAGGAGCTTCATGAAGCACAGACCACAGAAGAACACTGCTGACTGGCTTGCTCACTCCCGGCCTGTGCTTAATCTGCTTACTGATACAACCCAGGACCATCTGCCCAGATGTGGCCACCCACACTGGGCTGGGCCCTCCCACATCACTCAACAATCAAGAAAATGCCCCAAAGACATGTCCATAGGCCAATCCAATGGAAAAAAATTCCTTAATTGAGGTTCCCTATACCTAGGTATGTCAATTTGACAACTGAAGCTATCCAGCACACAATGGGAGGTCAGGGCAGAGAAGAAAGTATTAGGAGGGATAAACAGCACTAAAACCTTTAGAAAAAACCATATGGAAGTCTACCACTGTAGAAGTGTCTTAAAGTAGATGCATACACATTATGAAAAGAGATTAAACAATTTTATTAATCTATACACCCACTTCCCGGATGGCACCCTCCCATAGCCTCCCCCGCCCCACTAGAGCCCTTTTACTCTGTATTCCCTGCTACTGTCCGCTGTGTTGTCAGCACCCCAAGCCGTTCCCCAATACTTGTCCATCGTGTGAATCTAGTCAGCCTATCTAGAGCTCTTTGTTTTAGGAAGGTCAGCTGTTCCTCATCTACCAGCAGTCAGTTGTCAATATTCCTTTAGACAAAATTGAGGTCTGCTGTTCATTTTCCCAGTTTTATGGTGGGTTGCTCTCTGGGAGACTCTTGGGCCACTCTGGCCAACAACTCAAAAGAAGTTATCTCCTAACTGGCATTGTTTCTTGTTATGGAGCCTTTAGCTACACATATGGACTCTAAAAAAATTGTATTGGCCCCTTTAATCTTTTGTTATACTTTCCTTTTGGGTGTTTAAGACCTTACAGTTGACCCAGATAAATCAATTTATTTTTACTTTTAAGGCCATTTGAGGATCTGTTCCTCAGAGATCACATGGGCTTGGAAGGAGCCCTTGACTCCTTTCTTTTATGAGTTCCTTCTATGTGAAGATAAGTCAAAGGTCCTACTTGACCATGGCTGGCCTCGCTTGGAAGCATGGAAGAAATGTTTCCTCTGTGTTGATCCTCCTCTTTGTAGACTGACACTGGTTCAAGTCCATCTGGTGGGGTCTCCATGGCCTCCTTGATCAAGAGGAAAGATGAATCACCACAGTTACAGGACATTTTGAGAGATTCTCACAGTCCCCTGGAACTAGTTGACCTAAGAGGGCAAGAAGCGAAAACTCCTTTATATCCCTCTGACCAAATTAGTAAAGGCCTCAAAGTATATCTGTGAAACATCCAAAAGGTTAGTTCCACCAGACTGGTAGTTTTAATTACCATGTGCCATGTAGATTAAGCTTGGGCAAGGACCAAATGTTCTCAGATAAACCTTGCCTAGACATATGTTTCTTGATCTGGTATGTATAATTTGTCAGTATGTTGTTGGACTAATATGGTTCCCTCTGGTTTTTAAAATGAGCTAGGTGTTATATATCTCTTGCATTGTCTAACCCTTCCATCATGGTTTCCCCAATTAAGGTGTCCCCATTTTTCCCATTTCTCCCTTAATAATACCCTTCTCCTATGGTCCTACCTCTCTTGAGCTCCTTCTTTTCCTTTATCCCCTAGGTTCCTTGTAGACTTCCCTTCCCCCTCCCTTAAACTAACCCAATTTTTATCCATATCTCCCTTATTAAGGCCTGTTTCTACTGTTCTTCTCTTTCAGGTTCTTTCTTTTCCTTTACCTCCCTGGTTCGCTTCCATTATCCTGGTTCCTGTCATTATGTCTGGATACATACACACTTATCAGGATTTGGTGCTAGGATCCACACATGAGGGAGAACATATGTCTTTTTTTTCTGAGGCTTTGTCACTTCACTTATTATTAACAGTTTCTAGTTCCATCCATTTACCTGCAAATTTCATGATTTCATCTTTCTTTACTGCTGAGTAAAATGCCATCGTATACATGAACCACATTTTCATTATCCACTCATCAGTTGAGGGCACTTAGGTTGCTTCAATCTCTTAGCTATTGTGAAAAGAGCAGCAACAAACATGGATGTATAAGTGTCTCTGCAATAGGATGAGTTCTTTGGGGGATATGCCAAGGAGTGGTATAACTGCATCAAATGGTAGGTTCATTTGTAGTTTTTAGAGTTCTCCACACTGCTTTCCATAGGGGTTGAAAAAGTTTGAAGTCCCACAAGCAGTGGATGAGCGTTCCTCTTTTCCCACATCCTCTCCAACATTTGGTATCATTTGTTCTCTTGATCTTAGCCAGTCTGACTGGGGTAAGATGATATCTTAAAGTGGTTTTAATTTGCATTTCCCTATTTACTAATGATGTTGAACATCTTTTAAGATGCTTCTTAGCCACCTTTATTTCTTCTTCTGAGAACTCTCTGTTTCGCTTCTTAGCCCATCTTTTTACTGGGTTACTTCCTTTCTTGATTCTTTGTTTTTTGAGTTCATTATATATTCTGATGTTAAACCTCTGTCAGATGTGTTGCTGGTGAAGATTTTCTCCCATTCTGTGGGTTTTCTCTTCACTTTCCTGGTTGGCTCCTTTGATGTACAGAAACTTTTTAGTTTAACGAAGTCCCGTTTCTTGATTCTTGACCTTGTTTCCTGAGCAATTGATGTCTGGTTTAGAAAATCCTTTCCTACAATTATAACTTGTAGGTTTTTGCCAAAGTTTTCTTTTAACAGTTTCAGAGTTTTAGGCTTTACACTGAGGTCTTTGATCCATTTGGAATTGAATTTTTGTGCATGGTGAAAGATAGCAGTTTAGTTTCATTCTTCTGCAGGTGGAGATCCAGTTTTGCCAGCACCATTTGCTGAACATGCTGTCTTTCCTCCAGTGAATGTTTTTGGCCCCTTTCTCAAATATCAGGTGGCCGAAACTGCATGTACTCATATTTGGGTCTTCAATTTTGTTCCATTGATCTAC
>NW_008342018.1:285134-286671 GCF_000622305.1 Nannospalax galili
GTCCAATTTAATTTCCTTCTCCTGTCTTATTGCTCTAGCAAGAGTTTCAAGCACTATGTTGAAAAGGAGTGGAGATAGTAGACACCCTTGTCTGGTTCCTGATTTTAATGGGAATTGTTCCAGTTTTTCTGCATTTAGAATGATATTGGCTGTGGGTTTGTTGTATATAGCTTTAATTTTGTTGAGGTATGTTCCCTCCATACCAATTCCCTCTAGGACTTTGAACATAAATGCATGCTGAGTTTTGTCAAAAAGGCTTTTATGCATCTATTGAAATGACTATGTGGTTTTTGTCTTTAAGTCTATTTATATGATTAATGATGTTCATTGACTTACGTTTATTGAACCATCCCTGCATCTCTGGGATAAAACCGACTTGATCATGGTCGATGATTTTTTTGATGTGTGTCTGTATGCAGTTTGCAAGTATCTTGTTGAGAATTTTTGCATCTATGTTCATTAAGGATATGGGTCAATAGTTTTCTTTTTTGGTTGTATCTTTACCTGGCTTTGGCATGAGAGTTATGCTGACTTCATAGAGAGAAACTGGAAGTTCTCCCTCCATTTCTATCTTTTTATATAAATTAATTAGTATTGAATGTAGATCTTCTTTATATGTCTGATAGAATTCTGCTGTAAATCCTTCTGGTCCTGGGCTTTTTTTAGTCGGGAGGTTTTGTATTACTGTTTCAATTTCTTTTTGTGATATGGGTCCCCACACTATTTTTTGTTGGGTGGCTTTGTATTACTATTGTTATTTTTTATTTGCTATGGTTATATTTAAAGTGGATCCTTTGAATTTAGCAATTTTTCCATTCATTTCAGATTTTCTAATTTAACAGACTATATGTTTTTAAAGCATTCCCGATGTTCTGGATCTTTTTGGTGTCTGTTATTATCTTTCCCCTTTTGTCTATGATTTTTTTGATTTGGAGGTGCTCTTTCTTTCTTTTGGTTAGTGGTCTGTCAGTTTTATCTTTGCAAGAAAACCAGGGTTTGCATTCATTTATTCTTTGTATTGTTTTCTTTGTTTTGATTTCATTAATTTCTGCTCTGATTTTTATTATTTCTCTTGTGTATGGTATACACACAAAAATCAACAAATTAAAAAAAATGAGTTATATTTAGGAGGGAGTGTAAAAATTTACATCAAGTTAAGTAGTAGAGGTTATAAACATTATCATTGAAATCTACCCAATGACTTTATATCCATACACAGGTGCCAAGGATCTGAGTGTGACTGACCATGACTAGTAATAATCAGATACATACAAATTAGAGATGCATATGCCAACATCTAAGTATTATTAGCAAAAAACAATGAGTCTTTCTGTAAAAAACAGCATATTTTAAAATGAAATGGAGATCTTTAAAGGTTAAAAAATTCATTCAATCTTATGTCTTACAGGGTTTATACTGAGTTCAATATTGCATAACTGTATTAATTCAACTATGAACCTAAAAATTTTATGGCCACTTTTGAAAGTGGAAATTGTTATTGAGTATGTTAAAGCTGTAATGAAATGCTCCTTCTAAA
>NW_008342018.1:286854-288305 GCF_000622305.1 Nannospalax galili
GAAATGCTCCTTTTTTTTTAATTACAAAAGTGTATAAAAAAAGAGAGAATAAAAGGTGTTACCTTATAGCAGGGGATATTGCCCTTACTAGACATCATAGGCTAACAAATGACAGAAATGGAACCCTTTCTAGAAGCTTTTGACCAAGGGTCCCATAGACCCCACAACAATACTGACCATTGGCCCTGCTCTTGGTTATCTACCAAAATTCCACTTACAATTTCCTGTTGCTGAAGATACTACATACATGAGCCATGGTTACCTTATAGCAGGGGATATTGCCCTTACTAGACATCATAGGCTAACAAATGACAGAAATGGAACCCTTTCTAGAAGCTTTTGACCAAGGGTCCCATAGACCCCACAACAATACTGACCATTGGCCCTGCTCTTGGTTATCTACCAAAATTCCACTTACAATTTCCTGTTGCTGAAGATACTACATACATGAGCCATGGAACAAACAAGAAGAAATCAAGCTGGTATTGACTTCATAGCCTCAGCTTTATTGGCTGGCTTTCATACTGCTGGAAAGTTCTATGCAAGTTACCTGAAGAGAAAATTTAGCATGAACCTTACCCTACTGTGAATTCTGCAAGCTGCAACTGGACTGGCAACATATACTTGTCAGTGCAACAGAGGCACAAATATTATGGAAGTAACTAACCACTTCTAATTAAATTTATGGTCCATTTCATAGGATGAACCCCATACCCAACATTGATATCAAGCCTAGGAATCTGAGGCTAGATAGGTCACCAATCATAGAGCAGAGACTAGTAGAACTATGTAGAAAATTTTCTGCTAAATATATACAATATTAAAGGGACTCCTAGTAACTTATTGATTAATGAAATCTCAACTCTCACCAGAGAGGCATCCTTATGTAGCAGATGGTGATTAACACAGAAACCCACAACTGACCAATGTCTAGCATAGAGAATAAGAGGGTGCAGACTACTTCTTCCTGAATAGGACACCTATATCAAACTTCTGCCTCTGAAAGGTCAGGGCTCATTGAAGATGAGGAGTTGGAAAGATTTTAAGATCCAGAAGTGGTGGATGACCACAAAAACAGTTTTCCAGAAAGCTGGTCAATTGCTTATATGAACTCAGCAATGGTGACAGAATGCACAAGTCCCATGCAAGCTCAAGCCAGAAAAAAATTCCAGCATAGACATGGAAATTGGGGAAGAAACCCCAACCCTACCTGAGGAACTATTGATAACTGATGTCTGCAGGGAGGGCCAGAGACTTTTAAGGGTGAGACTCTTGGTAGGTTAACCAGGCTCCAGTGGATGTGGATGGACCCACACTGAAGGATATTTGAGGACACAAATTAGGCTCTATAGGCCCTAATACACACACACACACACACACACACACACACACACACACACACACACACACATGTAAGAGTACATGATATTGGATGATATTGGATGGGTATA
>NW_008342018.1:288326-294055 GCF_000622305.1 Nannospalax galili
TGGGGATGGGGGAACCTAAATATGACCAAATATATTCTGTGAAAATCACAAAAATTCAATAACAAGAAAAAAAATACATTGTATGAAATTCTTAAAGAATTAGTAAAATATTACTTAAGACATTTTTATGTTTAATTAATTAATTAGTTAGTGTGTGTGTGTGTGTGTACATGCATGCACAAATATGTGGAGGTCAGAGGACAATATTAGGGAGTTGGTTCTCTTTTTCCTATATGTGGATTCTGGGCCATCACACTTGGCATCAAATGTTTTTACCCACTGAAATATTTTACTGGCCTTTAATTAAACTTTAAACTTCGATTTTTTCATTTTAAGCTAATTTTTAACATGAAAAACAATTGAATTAATATCATGAGCTCATGAAATATATTCTTCAATATTTATTAAAATTATAAAACTAGACAATAAATTCATGACTCTTAATTTTATATTTGAACTCACTTCAGTTTCTTAAAACATTTTGGTTTCTTAAAAGTCTTTACATATTTATTTCAAAGTGTTCACCTACAAAAGCTGTTAAGAATATTAAAATCAGACATTTCATCCTCTGTCACTCATTCAAGGTTCACAGAGTCCTGTGTTTGCATTGCATCAGGCAAATCAGATTTCAGTAGCAGGGGAATATTATTCCTTACCTGAAGTATGAGGTAGGAGACTTTTTCCCATGTGTTATACCTGCTGGGATCTCTGCTTGCTTCCCTGGAGATTTCAGCCACTTCAAGGAGGAAAATTACTGCATTGAAGTAGCAACATTACAACCCTCTTTGGTATGTGTGTACCTAGTTGTATGTATCTTTTAATTTTAAATTCTCTGGTTTATGGTAAGAGAATTTGATGTATCTTTGTAAATAATGAGGAACAAATGTTTTTAAATTACATTGAATTGATGGGTCTAGGTTAATATTAGATCAATTTGCTGCCAAGAAGAAAGAAAATCAATTAATGGTCCTATACAGCTGTAAAGCCTAATAAATATCAGTGAGTTACCCAGAATGCCATAGCTATTGGTACAGTAGTGGTACTTTTATCTTGAGGATAATCAACAGCTCTCTAATTGGAATTAAGGCCTGCTCAATGGGAGGGAACTCATGTGTGGTACTGTAAACATAGCCAAATACATGTGGCTGGGGTGCTTATAGATCTTAGAGAAAAACCTACTTTTGTCACATACCTAGGCCAACTTAATTTTTTACTTCAATCTAAATATGCATCCTTATATTTACAGATAAGTCTACCTTTCACCCCTCATCAAAGCAGCTTATTTTTGCAACATATGGAGAATATTACAGAGTTCTAGAACTGGTCAGATGTGGAGAATAAATGTCTGTGTGATGCTTAACCCTAAGTGACACATCTGTAATATAACTTCTACACATAGGATAAATGCATCTCTCAACTCTCACTAGAGAACTTTCCTAGAGCAGCAGATGGTGATTAACATAGAAACTCAAAATCGACCAGTGTGCAAAGAACAAGAAACCCACAGAGTGCTTATCCCAGAAGAGGACCCCTATTCCAAATCTCTGCCTCCAAATTTTCCAGATCATTGCAGAAGAGGATATGGAAAGATTATAAGAGTCTGAAGGAGTGAATGATCACAAGGAAACAGAGTTTTCCAGACATCTGATCAGATACTCATATGAACTCACAGCAATGGTGGAAGCATACACGTATCCTGTGCTAGTTCAAACCAGACAACATCCCAGCAGCATAGACATGGGGAAGTGGATAAGAAATCCCAACCCTACCTATGAAACTTTTGGTAATTGATGGCTTCTAGGATTGGAAGAGACAATGTCTTACAGGGATGGGATTCTTGGTGGGCACAGTGGATAGACAGACACTGAAAGACTTTGGGGACACCAATCACACTTTATAGACTGCATTATTATAAAATAGTGTACAGTAAATTGGACAGGGGCAGTGTGGGGTCCAGTTAGCAGAATGGATCTAAGTACCATTAAACTATGTTCTATAAAGATCGAAAAAGTTCAATACAAATAAACTCATTAAAAAAATAAAATGGAAAAAAAACATAATGAGGAACAAATGCTTTTAAATGATATTGAGTTAATGGGGATAAGTTAATATTTGATCAACTTATTTTTTATTTAAAATACTGCTCTGGAAAGCTAATTCTGTACCACTAATAGAGATTTATATTTTTGATATTTGTCCATTTTGTATTATTAATAAAAAATGTGATGCCTGGAAATGCAAAAAAAAGAGGGTTTTTAGCTTACAATTCTGGAGGCTGTAGAGCCTAAATAGTCTATGGCATCATTATCAGGGCTCCCTGATGATATCACAACATAGTAGACAATTAAAGTACACAAGCTACATGCAGAAGTGCAGTGTGTGGGGAGGCCTCTTTTTACACCCTTTGGCTCCCAGTGAGAACTAACAGCTTAAGAAATAAGCTAAGTCCTTCTCTTCAAAGTCAATGCCATCAATGACATAATGACCTATTTGGCCCAGTCTCTTAAAAGGTCCATAATCTCAAGACTATTTCACAGAGAAACAAATGGAAAATTGATACTGGATAAATCTTACTCCCTGTTCTCTTCTGTAATTGATATTTTTGTGGCATCTTTTAAATCCCAAGATATTCTTGATTATCATCTTTATCTCATTATTACCTTTAGCCATAGGTATGTATTATATCTATTCTCCTTGCCTCCCTCTCTCCTTTACTCTGCCCTTCCATTTCATAGTATTCAAGATTAGTGCAAAATGCAAATCAGAAGGTTGAAGCAAGAAAACAGTATTATGCTAAAATGTCCCTTTGGACATAAATCACATAATAGAAAATCCTTTTTTAGCAACACTGAATTTTTCCTAGCCAGAGCTCCCTTTTAGCTTCCTCTATGTTTTCTACTGATTGGGAAAGAAAGTGGATATACTAGATATAGGTGTATTATTTCATTTAAAGAAAAATAAAGTGAGAATTAAAACATATTAAGTATTTTTATATATGAATCTTTAATCTTTGAAGTCAAGAGATAAAGAGATTACTTGGTGATACATTACTAAATTAACTCAGAAGGTATGGCACACCTGAGGTTAACAAACATAGGGAATGGGAGGGCAGGGCAGAAGAGGGAGTATAGGGAGGGACAAGTAACATTAAAAAAAAACCATTGGAAACCTACAAGTGTAGAAGCTTCCTAAAGTATATTCATATACATTATAATAAAGAGACTGAAAGGAGTTACCCTACAACAGGGAGACATTGCCTCTTCTTGATATCATAGGCTAATAAAAAAAACCCTCAAAGCTAGGACTCCCTCTCTAGAAGCTATTGACTAGGGGTTCCATAGACCATCAAACAATACTGGCTACTTACCCTGCTCTTGACTACCCATCAGAGCTGGTTGGTAAGATCCTATTGCTGAAGACACTATATATATGGGCCATAGAATAAACAAAGCGATATCAAGCTGGTGCTGACTTCAGAGCCTCTACTGGCTGGTTTCCATAGTGCTACAATGTGCTATGCAAAGTACCTAAAGAGAAAATTTAGCATAAACCTTACCCAGCTCTGAATCCTGTGAGTTGCAACTGGCCTGGAAGATATGCCCACCATTGCATACAGAGTGTTTATCCCTAAATAGGACCCCTATATCAAACTTATGAATCCCAAGGTATAGGGATCATTGTGAAAGAGATATTGGAAAGGTTGTAAGAGTTGGAGGAGGTAGATGACCACAAGGAAACAGAGTTTTCCAGGAAGACAACTGGTCAGTTACTCATATGAACCCACAGCAATGGTGACAGCATGCAGAAGTCCTACACAAGCTCAAACCAGACAAATTCCAGCATAGGCACAGATAAGTAGGTAAGAAACCACGACCCTATCTTAGGAACTACTGACAACCTATGACTGCTGGGAGGGACAGAGACTGTCTCTTTCAAGGATGTGACTCTTGGTGGGTTAATCAGGCTCCAGTAGATACACACTGAAGTAGAATTGGAGACACAAATTAGATGCTATATGCCTGAGCATGAGGCAATAAGGGGAGGTTCAGATAGGGGACACAATCTAAATACCATCAATTTAATATTGTATGAGAATCACAAAAAATAAAATGAAATAATTTTAATGTGCTATGGAAAATGCCATAGAATACCCAGATCAATAACATTACAAACTCTAGAGGCTAAACCTGAGCATGTTTTAAATTTAGGCATATTTATTTTTATTATCTTTAAATTATTTGTATGTGTGTTTGTGTGTGGTTATGTGCACCTGCATTCAGATAACCTCAGAGGCTGGAGACATTAAATTTCCTTAGGACTGGAGTTACAGGCAGTTATGATCTGCCCAAATTGGTTTCTGGGAACTTAACTCAGGTTCTCTATAAGAACAGTACATGTTCTTAACTACTAAATCATTTCTCTAGCCTCTTGAACATATACTTTTAAAAAATATTTTATTATTTCTAATTTATATGTATGAATGGTTTGCCTGCATGTATGTAAGTGCACCTATGTTATGCAACGACCAAGGAGGTCAGAAGAGGGCATCAGATCCCCTAGAACTGGAGTTGTTAGCTGCCATGTGGGTGCTTTGGAATTGAACCTGGGTTCTCTGTAAGAGCAGTCAGTGCTTTTAACTGCTGAGCCAACTCTTTAGCCTTATTGGACATTTTTTACACAAATAATTTGTTGAGAATTTCATACATGTACATAAGGTGTTTTCATCAAATCTATGCCCACTCCCTCCCCTCTATCTCCTCCCATATCTCCCCATCACTTTTTCTGATAACATCATGCACTCTTTCTTCTTCTTTGATTATTTATTTTTATGGGGCTTTTGGCTACTCTAACATGACCACCCTCTGAAGAAGAATACTAAAATCTTTTAAGCATTAGATACAAGCTCCCAAATACTTTCCACATTTTTGGCCTTTGGAACAGAGTAGGGTACTAAGAGGCCCAAGGACATTTTTACTTTTAGCGAAGAAACTGGCTACTTTTCTTTGGGGTCTTTTTTCCCTAACTGCCTAGTGAATTCCTACCTCCTATTCTTATCACACCATCCTCTGAAAAGGTTACCCAAATTGCCAATAGGGAATTGGGACACAGACTGCTCTGGCTTCTTCCATGCTGAACAGGGACGCAGGATGAGGCAATTGGAGTTCCCCTTCAGTGGGTCTGTCTAAAAGACTCCCAAATTGTGTAACTTTTATGTCTAAGGGGAAAAGAAAGTCCTTGAATAGTGGATAGGAGGTGTAAAGAAGTAAGGCAAGAATAATTAGCATTACAAATTCTAGACAGGGAACTAAAAAAAAAGTCAGAACAGGGCAATTTTCAAATGTTCATGAGTCCATTGGAATTTCTTGACAAGGGCTTCCAAAAGCATCCCTCTATTGGGTTACTCCTCATTATTCTTTTATCTTCCAAGGCTGGGCTCTAGAGTGATGGATTCAGGATGTGCTTTCAGGTATTTTAATAGCTGTTGGAGTGATTAGAATCAGTGTCAGTTCCCTCTCAAACACTTGTAGATAGGGGGAGAAAACAAATTTATCCATCATTTTAGAACAATAGCTGCTTGCCTCCCTTAGGTACAGGTGGGCACTACAGTATTGGAGACCAAAATTTGAAGTCTTACATCTGAGGAGCACTTCTGGTTAGGAACAAAATCATCAATGAGAAATAATTGTCTAAATAACTTTTTATATAGACTTAAGCCTAATGTCTGGGAA
>NW_008342018.1:294217-305378 GCF_000622305.1 Nannospalax galili
TAAGTCAAAGGTTCTGCTCGACCATGTCTGGCTTCACTTGGAAGCATAAATGAGATGTTTCCTCTGAACATATGTTTTAAATAAACCTACAAATCTGTTTTTATTTTTATTTTGAGACAGAATCAGATTATACCCACACATATCTATTTCTCTCTCTCTCTCTCTCTCACACACACACACATACACACACACACATATCTCACATTGGCTTCAAACTCACTATGTAGCCAAGGATGACCTTTAAAATCTTGCCCTACCTTACCTCACAAGTGCTCGGGTTACAGGTGTGTGTCACTACACCTGGCTCAAATCTAATTTCAGTGTTCTACCACATTTAGAAATCTGTTCCATACTGGGTGTGATTCACAGAATACACCAAGTTAGGGACATCTGTTTTCTTATCATTCATCAGCAAAATACATGTCCTTCCAAGCTGGAATTGGGGAAATGGCTCAGTCTGTAAATTGCTTGCTGCTCAAGAATGAGCACCTAAGTTTGATCACTAGCACCATGTCCAAAGTCTGCTGCTGTGGTTGGGCTACAGAGTCAGGAGGATCTCTGGGGTTTGCTGGCCAGCCATGGCTATCAGGGAGCTCCAGGCTCAGAGAGAGACCCTGTCTCAAAAAATCAGATGGAGAGTGATTATGGAATACACCTGATGTCACGTCTGACTTCCATGTGCTCACATATGCACATACATCCCCACATATACAAGCATACACAAGCATACACACAAACACACACACACACACACACACACTCACACATACACATAGAGTGATAGACAGACACACACATTCACAAAAGCATTTTTTTTCCAAGCTTGAACGTCAAGCTATATCTGAGTATCCCCTCCCCACACTGGCATTTCCCACACTTCTCTAATCCTAACCGTAGAAATATTGTTTACAGTTGGAGACACCAACTATCAAATTGTTTCTTTAGCCTTCACTTGTTCTCATTTGTTTCTTATGGCAAAACAAAGATCATCCCTTCCTGCTAACTTGGAATCTTTCTTCTCCTTGAATTAATGGGCCCCTCCTCTATAATACACCAAGTTCAGTTCAGAAAGACTGTAAAGATGAATGTGCATGTGCTTACATCCCACTGCAGGAGGTCACTGTGATATAAATAAAAATGGCATAAATAAAAAAATCAGACTCACAATAATAAGCTGAAAGTTGCTAAGTATCTGAGGTGCCTTTCATGTCCAAATAAAGCCACTCAAGACCCCATCCCACACATTGACCTCCATGGAGTTCAGTGTCACATGTAGCATTTCTGATCAGTCCTGCCAGGTGCCTGCCTGCATCTTTCACTACAGACTCCATTCTCAATCTTTCACCCTTACTCATGCCTCGGCCTTTTGGTTCCCAGGTGTATTAGTCACTTTTCTGTTGCTGTGATGGAAACACTGACCCAAGCAATTTATAGAAGGAAGGGTTTATTTGAGTTTACAGTTCCAAGGCAATTAAAGTCCATCATGGCAGGGAGGCATGGTGGCTGGAGGTGGCTGGAGCAGGAGCAGCAGAAGCTCTCACATCATCAGGGACAGGAAGCAAGAGAGCACTGGAGATCTAGCAAGGCTTAAGAACTCTCTAAGCCCACCCCCAGTGATGTGCTTCCTCCAGGATAGCCCCACCTTCTAAAACCTCCCAAAACACCGCCACCATCTGGGGACAAAATGTCCAAATACTTGGAGCCTATGGGGGACATTTTCATTCAAACCATCACACCAGGCCTTACCCAAAGTATGGAAACTTCTCTCTTTTTCAAAAGACTCACTCCAAAAGGCTGTTGTGTTGAATTAACAGAAGCTTTAGAGACAATTGATCCCCATCGTTTCTTTGAATATTACCTGTTAATTCTGGAATGCTTTCTAGCATTCATAAGTATGGAAATGACTCACTCAAAATACATTTCTTCTGGTCCCAGATTCTCAAGGACTAACTAAAATTCAACTTCTAGTGTATTACCCATTTTTTAGGGAAAACATCACAAATCACCAGGTAAAACCCGCAGTTGATAATACTTGATTATGATGACTCAATTTCTCCTTTAATTTCAATGATACCTCCAGGGAGCAAGTCTAAGTAAAAAGAATAGACTTGGGAAAGAAAATTTCCATGAACCAAAAACTATGCTGAGATGTGTGTGTGTGTGTGTGTGTGTGTGAGAGAGAGAGAGAGAGAGAGAGAGAGATTGACTATAATTTTTTGAGGTGAGCACAGATCTTTCCTTCAGATTTAAAAAAATACTAATATAGTTCCCCTTGCAAAATTCTTACTTGCTCTTTGCTTATAGAATGAAAGACCAATTGAATATTTAAGAATATGTATGTATCCATTTAAACAGGAACACTAGTTCTGTTGAGAGGTCTAGGAGACATGAAACACCTGGGTGGGCTGAGAAAGGCTATGTGGTGGGGTGTGGCTATCTGCTTGGGTAGGCGGTTCATTTTTCATGATAATTAGGTATTTAATTGGCCAGTTGCCCAATGTTAATGCATTTGAATTTGTAATTAATCACCATTTTATTCCAGCATTTTATACTTCTATTTCTGATTCTAACTTATCATTATCAGCAAGGTCTTAACTAAGTGCATTTAGCACTAATCTCTCTCTCTCTCTCTCTCTCTCTCTCTCTCTCTCTCACACACACACACACACACTACAAAAGAAATTAGAAGAAAAGTCAACTACTCTGCCTTTTCAGAAGATACTTTCCAACAATAGGAGTTATTTCACAGAATTCTACTGAAAAACATGGAATAGTCGGAAGTTTTACATCTTCTAGGTCAAGACAGGCACATTGTTCTACAAATGGCCAGAATGTTCATACTTTATAGGCTTTGGGGCCAAGAGGCTTCTATGCATCTCCTTAACATATAAATTCATGGACACTTTGGAAACTTCATTTCCAAAAGTAAGAAGTGATATGGCTTTGCACTATGGGCTATGGTTTGGGCCTTTTGCTTGCTTTATATGATTTAAATTAATCTCTTGCCAAATATAGAGGGTTCTCCCCTGCCCATAAACAATGTCTTTCTCTTCTCTGCGGTCTTTAAAGATACATGATCTTTCAATGTTAAAAACATTGTGTAATTAAGAAAATGCTATTCCCTTTATATACTACCTGCCCCCTTCTTTGGCTCAGTGATTGCCTGCCTTCTGCCACCATGTTTCTAATTCTTTCAGGTATTGTTACACAGAACCCTCAGGAGCAGAGACCTGGTTTTAGATTTCTCTCATTCCTGACACAATAAAATTTCATAAGGTCAATTTAATGACTAATTGATTTTTATTATATAAGTAGATTACAGTTATTAAAGTGAATCTGGAAAATCTAGAAAAATGAATGAAAATGTTAAAGACTAATAAATACATAACAAATATTTCTTATGCACTGAGCTTTAAATTTTCAGAGGAATCACGGAAATTGCATAAAGTTAATCTGTAGTTATCCTGCCACCTTCTGTTCTATGTATGGCTTTGAAGAGTCTTTATGCTCCTACTACATAGAATCACATTTTCTCCCTTTCCAATTCAGTAACCCAGTGTGAGCATTTCCCATGTTATTCCACAGTTTTATAAAAATTTAAACGATTTCTGTCACACAGTGGGTGTGCTTTATTTCACATGCTACTTAATTATTAACACTAGAATATTTATTTTTTACTTTTAATGTTTTTGTTTTGGTATATTTAAATTTGTTAAACATTTCTTTCTTTAAAATTTTTACTAAATTTTTGTGTATTTCATACAAAACATATTAATCATTTTCACCTTCATACCCCCTCCCTCATCTACACCCTTCCATAGCCCCTCCTCCACCTTATTTAATGCGTTCTGTCATTTATGTTAGGGTCTACCAAGTCAAGTTAGTGTATCCAGAAGACCTTCAGTGTAAGTTCATCCACTGGGGTCTAGTCAACCTATATAGAGTCATTCCCTTAAAAGACCAGCTCTCCCTCACACAGCAGTAATCAGCTGGATAAGATTGGGGCCTGCTGCCATATTTTCCAGTTCTAGGCTAAGTTTTTGTCTGAGTTTGCATGGGTCATGTGCATGCTGACACCATTCCTTCATGTGAACAAGGTTCCAGGAGCCTTTAAGACTGTTTCCATATGGTCATCCATCTCTTCCTCTGGCTCTAACAACTTTCCACCCTTTCTTTTGCAATGGTCTCTGAGCCATGGGTGGGTAGAGTTTAATATAGGAGTCCTGCTGAAGAACCCATGCTCTGCAGACACTTATTCTCTATGCTTTAGCCATTAGTGGTCTTTTGTGTTCATTGTCCTCTGTTGCATGAAGAAGATTCATTGATCAGAGTTGAGAAATGCATTAGTATTCTCTCTACCCCTTGTTCCACTATGTTCTGTAAGCCTTAAGTGTAGTGGTTCCATTGTAGATGTGTTGCTTAGGGTTGGGAATTTCACAGAGACTTATTCTCTATGTGTGACCAGTTGTGGAGCTCTGTAATAGTCTCTGTCTGTTGCAAAAGAATCTTCTTTGATGAGTAGTGATTGGCATACTTGTCTGTAACTATAAGGATCCATATTTTGCACATAGTAAGAAATTACATTTTTCTAAGGATGTGGCAGCCTTGGGGTTTTCTCTAAGATCTATGACCTCTCTAGCCATGTGTAGCATATCCACAGAAATAGGGTTGTGGGTGGTGCCACATCTGGGCAGGTAGACATGTGTTGCATAAAAAAGCAAGCTGAGCAAGGGCCAGGGGTGCAAGTCAGTAAGCAGTGATCCAACATGTCCTGTGCTCCAGCTCCTGACTCCAAATTCCTGCCTGAGTTCATTCCTTGGGCTTCCTGATGAACTATGACCCAGGAGATGTAAGCCAAATAAATCCTTTCCTCCCCAAGTTGGTAGTGATCAGAGTGTATTGTCACAGCAATGGAGAAACAAACTAGGACAAAAATTGGCACCAGAGAGAGGGGTATTGCTGTTTGTATCACTATAACTCTGTAATATAGTTTGAGATCTGATATGGTAATCCCCCCAACATTGCTCTTTGTGTTCAGGATTACTTTGGTTACCCATGGTCTTTTGTGATTCCATATGAATTTTAGAATATTTTTTTCTAATTCTTCTTGGTTCCCTCCCTTAGGTTCTGAGGACATTTACCTTCAAATTTCTGAAACGTAGTGGTTTCTATTCTCTGCTTTCTATATACTCTCTTACCCTGGAGGCCCATTCTTCTCTATTCTGTTTCCTAGTCTTTCCTGGCTAGTCAGTAACCACATATTCCTAAACCCGAGGAGAGCACCTCCTTTCCATTTCTGTTTTATTTCATAGTTTTCTTAAAAAAAAACCCAGAAAACAAAAAACCTATCTGTTTAACCTGCTTAATTGTAGTCTATACCAGGACTCATTAAAAACTCTTGTGTATGTCACCAATAGCTGTATCTTCTATATTTCTTCATTCCTTGAATCTACATTCAAAAGTCAAACATGCCAGTGTTTATCATCATGATCTTGACCTTCTTCTTTTAGCTTGATGTAGTGAGATATAAAACAAGGGCCTCAATTATGAAACAAAGGTGAGCAAAAGGAAGGAAAAAAATGAAAACCTTTATTGCAGAAAAAGAACAAAAGTAAGACTTAGGGGAGCTGATGGAAGCCAATGGACATTCTCCTTGAGTTATTTCCCAGTGCTCACTATGAAGAAGATTGGGTCCATGTTCTCTGAAATGCTGATATAATTTCTGACACACATATGATGTTTTATGGAAAAGAAATCCACAGCTGTTTGCTTGGCTGAGTGATGGATTATATGTGATTGTATGGAAGCTTTGGAATTGATTTGCAGTTGTCTTAACACACTCAATCTATACTAAGCCAACATTTGTCCCTCTTACAGAGGAATGATGACTTCATGGAGGCATAGGTCAGAAATACATTTTATTTATCAGGTGACACATTTTTTGTTTTCTGTACAATGCAACTTATGTAACTGTGATTAGCATTAGCTAATACTACAGAAATACAGCATAAAAAAAACAAGAAATAACAACAGCTTAAACAAGATAAATATTCAGTTGCCTCTTGTTAGTTATTTCTAGAGGGGTTCAATGCAGGACATTCACCGAAGCTTCATTTGTGTCATCTGGGGGAAGAGCTCTTATGTCTGTACTCCACACATTTCACACATGGCTTCTATCCTAGTCAACAAAGAAACAAGAACTCCAGCCATCATGCTGGATAAGAGCCACAGGAGGATAGAAGGCACTTGTCCATTTTCTCTCTCCTTTTGGGCAATCTCATTGACAGAATAACCATACTATTGTGACCATATTCAGCTGCATGGGAGGTAGGGGTGAAGCAGATACAGCATGAAGCTGTTAGTAAGGAAGAGGGAGGTAATAGATTATGGAGGAAAGAAGAACTTTATTTGCCTTAGTCAATTGCTTTTCATTTCTTTTTATTTTAAAATTTTATTTTA
Organism: Nannospalax galili; assembly: GCF_000622305.1. Lineage (NCBI taxonomy): Eukaryota > Metazoa > Chordata > Mammalia > Rodentia > Spalacidae > Nannospalax > Nannospalax galili. Next base: position 300,677 of record NW_008342018.1, read on the forward strand.
TTTATTTATTTTTTCTTATATTTCTTTATTTTGTGTGTTTTACATTTGTAAGTGGTGTGTGTGTGTATACAAAATAGTTCTCTGCAATGAGTACTTGAGTGTAGCAATATGTGAAACCTCTTTGCTTGACTTTAAACATTTACAAACTAGGATATATTTCTTATATTCATTCACTAAAATGGTTTAAATGCTGTAATGCATTTTGAACAAAATCTTGGAACTCACATTCAGGTTGGAAGAGACATAATAAAAAATTGTCTAATAATTAGAAAGTTGTAAATGCCATAGGGGGAAAAAAAAGAAGGTAGCTTCAGAGCACCAAAGGGAGATTTTATTCTAAACAATGTAGTAGAGTGATCTTAATGAAGAGGTGAAATGTGAATAAGCACTGGAGAGGAAAGGGGACTTGGGCATTGTATTAATCAGGGTTCTCTGGAGTAACAAAACTGATAAAAATATGATCAATATTGCAAATGGGATTTATTATACTGGCTTATGTAAATTGGACTGGGTAGCCCAAAAATGACTGGCTGTATATAAGAATCCAGGAAGCTGTATGCTCAGCAGTCCCAATCTTGTAATGAAGGCCTGGAGCCTTCCTGGAGAGCCACAGATCTTCAATTCATGCTAGCAGGCCAAAGAAGTTGGATTCCAATGTCAGGGAAGGATGGCTGCAGCAATGGCAGCAACAGAGTAGATGCACTCACTGGCAAGGAGTGAAAACAAGCAGGAAAAAGCAGTAGCTTTTCCCTTGGAGTTCCTTATATCTGGACTGCCACTGGAAGGTGCTGCCCACTCTAGGGAAAGGCCTTCCCCCTTCAGTTAATCATTTCCAGAAATTTTGTTTTTTGTATTTTTCAAATCTATTTTAAATTTATTTTTTATTTTTTAAAATTATTTATTAAATAACCACATGATTAGAACAACATGGTACTGGCACAAAAATAGACTTGTCGATCAATGGAACAAAATTGAAGACCCAAATATGAGTACATGCAATTTCAACCACCTGATATTTGACAAAGGGGCCAAGAACATTCACTGGAGGAAAGACAGCATGTTCAGCAAATGGTGCTGGCAAAACTGGATCTCCACCTATAGAAGAATGGAACTGAACCCTATCTTTCATCTTGCACAAAAGTCAGTTCCGAATGGATCAAAGACTGCAGTGTGAAGCCTGAAACTCTAAAAGTGTTAGAAGAAAACATTGGCAGTAACTTACAAGATATAGGTGTAGGAAAGGATTTTCTAAACTGGACATCAATTGCTCTGGAAACATGGTCAAGAATCAGGAAATGGGATGTCGTTAAATTAAAAAGCTTCTGTACATCAAAAAAAGCAACCAAGGAACTGAAGAGAAAACACACAGAATGGGAGAAAATATTCACCAGCAACTCATCTGAGAGAGGTTTAACATCAAGAATATATAACAAACTCAAAAAACAAAGAATCAAGAAAGGAAGCAACCCAATTAAAAGATGGGCTAAAGAGCTGAACAGAGTTTACAAAAGAAGAAATAAAGACGACTAAGAAGCATCTTAAAAGGTGTTCAACATCACTAGTAATTAGGGAAATGCAAATTAAAACCACTTTAAGATTTCATCTTACCCCAGTCAGACTGGCTAAGATCAAGAGAACAAACAAAATTTTATTTTTTGAGAATTTCATACATAGTACTGTATTGACCTGATTTTTACCCCTTCCTCAGTCCCCTCTGACTCTACATATTCCCTGACTCCCTCTCAAATTCATGACCTCTTTACAACTATTATTGTGTTTATATATATATATATATATAATATTCATATATATAAAACTACTGAGCCCATTTAAAATTGCTCTTTTATGTACATGTGTTTAGGACTGACTGTCTGGGACTGAATAATGTATCAGGGTACTCATCACTGGAGAAGACTTATTCTCTCTCTCTCTCATCAGCCATTGATTATTTATAGCTCTTCATCTAGGGGTACATTCTGAGCAATCATAGAAATGCAAATTAAAATTAGTTTGAGATTTCATCTCACCATAGTCAGAATGGTTAAAATCAAGATGATGTTTGACAACAAATACTGGTGAGGATGTGGGGAAAGAGGAACCCTCATTCACCATTGGTGGAATTGTAAATTGGTGAAGCCACTATGAAAATCAGTGTGGATAATTCTCTAAAAGAAGAAAAATAAATTGGGTGTGGTGGCCCAATCCTTCAGTCCCAGAACTAGTAATGCAAAAGCAGGTGAATCTCTTAGATCAAGACCAGCCTGACCTACACAGCAAGTTCCAGGTCATCTGGAGCTACAGGGAGACCCTGTTTCAAAAATTAAAGCTGAAAATAGGTCTACCATATGCCCCAGCTTATACCACTCCTTGGAATATATTCAAAGGACTTGATAGTCTACTACAAGGATACTTGCTCAGCTGAAGTCATTACCTCTCTATTCACAATATGTAGGAAGTAGAAACAACTTAGATATCCTTCAACTAATGAATGAATAATAAAAAATGTGGCACTATACACAATGGAATTCTATTCAACTGTAAAGACAAATGAAGTGATGAAATATGCAGGTAAATGGATGGAACTGGAAAAGACAAAACTGAATAATTGTACTGACGTAATGCAGAAAGATGAACTCTGCATGTTCTCTCTTACTTGTGAATCCTAGTTCTGAAATTTCAGATTTGAGTATATAACCTGAAGTAACCCCAGAAGTGGAGAAGGTAGAAAGAGACATCGATGGGAGGGAGAAGGAGCTCCAGAGAGAGGGCTAGTAAGGTACAGCTACGATGAAGGGAGAAAGGGGATAAATGGGGTGAGGGTCTTCAGCTGGAGAGAGGTGACGGCGGATAATACAGAGTGAGAGGGAGGAAGGAGAAGTAAATAGCATTAAGGATGCTTGAAAAAGCCACAGGGTTACACTATTTTATAAGATTACTTAAAAAGTTAGTGCTTTTCATTTTAAATATCACTATCTGGAGAGTTAGTAATACTGTGTCTTATTATAAATTAGTTTTTAAGGGGGGAGAACATAGGAGTAAGACTATGGTTTTAGTGTCTATGAGTATATGTCATGTGTGTGTGTATGTATGTATGTATATATGTATGTGTGTATGTAAATGTGCAAGTGTGCTTAGCTGTGTGTGTGTGTGTGTGTGTGTGTGTGTGTGTATGTGTGTATGTGGGTCCAAGTTGGCTGTTTGCCTTAATCACTTTCTACCACTTTTTTTTGAGACAGGGACTTTCACAACTTAGCACTAGCTGTTTTCACTGACTGACTGGCCAGTGAGCCCCTGCGATTCATCTGTCTCCATGTCCCCAGCAGTAGAGTTATGGGCACACACTAGCTCTCCTGGCTTTAATGTAGGTAGTGGGGAATCAAACTCAGATCTTCAGCTTGTACAGGAAGCACTTTACCCACTAAGCCATCCCCCAAGCCCAGGACTACATTTTAAAGTTCAGTTTCATTCAAGAAGTGATACTGAATATCGTACTGTATCAGGTCACAGGGCTAAGATAAGATATTATTATTAGCTGTGGAGTGTTTACAGTGTACTGGGAAAAATAAAGAAGTAAACTATTTTAAGGTAACCATTTAGGACAGGATAAGTCAGTCTACTAAAGGAGATCCAAAATTGTTTGTCTAAGTACTTTCTGATTCATGGACTCATTTCTATGGAAAACTCTTAGCAGTGGTGTACATTTAAATTTTGTTAATTTCTTCCATTTATCCTTTATGAGGATAAAACTTATACCCAAAGAAGTTTTGAAAGAAAGGAAATATGTCAGTTCTTATATCTATTCTTTGGGCATTTTCCAGCATTCATTTTTAAAAATTGAAATGATAGTTACTGTTTTCTTACACTTGATTAGACAAGTGCCTTCTAGACCTTTCTAGGCATATCTCAGAGAAATCCATGTCTTAGACTGCTAACAGTTATTTATGGTTTCAATTATAAATGATTAGGTTTCCCAACTTCCAGAGTTTGTTAAACATGGAGATGACCCTCAATTTCAGCATTCACACTGAATAATGAGAAGATAATTTCACACATTTGCTTCTGTTTGACACACTGATGTTTTCTCATTAAAATCACTTAATAGACTTAACTATTTGATTTTGTGTATTTTCTCCAAGTCTCATTAAAATATGACTTAAGGTCACAGATATCATCACAAAGATAGTTATACAACAGTAATTCAGTGTCAAGCAAGCAATCAAAATGTAACTTAATTGAATAATTGAGCATCAACACTTGTTACTTGTTGCCTTAGATTCAAACCAGAATGAAAATGAGACCTCACACTTTTCTCCTGAACTTACTCATGTTTAGGAGAAAGTCATGATTGCAAGAAAATAAAGCTCTTTGCTGCTCATGTATTCCACCTGATGATGTTGGACACATCCTGAAAGCTCCCTTACTAATTTTCTTATTTGTTAAAGTAAGGTGTATCACAATGTTGTTGTTTTTATCTTATCAAACTTATGAAGTACAGGAGATATAACAAAGACAGAAAATAAAAATGATCCATTATTAATAGTTGCATTTAAAAAATATAAACCTTGCCGGGTGTGGTGGCGCACGCCTTTAATCCCAGCACTCGGAAGGCAGAGGCTGGCGGATCTCTGTGAGGTCAAGCCAGCCTGGTCTACATAGTGAGTTCCAGGACAGCAGGGGCTACAGGGAGACCCTGTCTCAAAAA
>NW_008342018.1:305396-310199 GCF_000622305.1 Nannospalax galili
TATATATATATATATATATATGCCTTAACATATAACTTTCTTAAAAACTATTACATTTATTTATTTGTGTGTATGAGTGTGGATATCATGTGTAGGAGTGTGCACTCCATGGTGTGCTTATGAAGGTCAGAGAACTGCTTTCAGGAATCACTTCTTTCCTTCTACCAGGTGAGTCCTGGGGATTAAACTCAGGTTGTCAAACTTGGTGTTCTTTATGTCTAGTCTCCTCAATGGCTCTCAAAATATAGTATTTAATTTAAAATATTCAAATGATAAATTTTTGTTCCTGGAATTAATATTTTTCTTCCTCAACATATTACAATCAATAAAATCAATATTTTTGCTTTGTTTTTAAATGATACCAATATAAGTTGTACAAATACATACATATATATCTTACAAATTTATCTATAGATGAAAACAAAGCATATAAATCTTTGCAAAATGATTGTGCCTAGAAAACTCATACCAAATTCAGAACATAGTGCCATGAGAAGCCTACCTTGGGACCCTCCAAATCAGTATTTTGTGTAAAACATACTGTGGGGACCTAAAAGCCCCACCTTGCGTAGGTCCAAAAGGAAGTTACTGGGGGTGCGGCCTGGCTTGTTTTGAAAGTCTGAAGAATACTTCTGCACTGCTGAGGAGTGCATGATTAGCGTGTGACCATCCTTAAGATACACCCTCAGAGGGTAGGGGGGAGTTCCAGGTGCCTTTATAAGCTTTGGAACATTTGCAATAAATGAGTCCCAGCTTGACTAGGCTCCCCGTTGCGTCTGAGTGTCCCCGGGTAATGGGGACGGTGTGGGCTGGCGAATGGCTGCTTACTCATCCCCAATTCTCACCTTCCTGGGGGTCATGGGTTTGAGTCCCCGGCATCTGGGTCTCAATGTGGCGCTCGAAGGAAGGTGAAAAGAAGAAAAGAAAGAAGTAAGAAGAAGAAAAAACGGATTGGGGCCAATCGAGGAGGTTTGGGGTAAGCAAGACCCTAAAAAAATGGGTAATGCAATTTTTAAGTTTGAAGACCCAGCGCTTAAAGCACTGAGAGATATGCTTAAAAGCAGGAGATAGGATTTGTCAGATCCCGTAGCTCAAAAGGTTTGGGCAGAGGTGATTCATTTGGCTCCCTGGCTACTTGGGGGCTAATGTTTTTACCGGGGATACATGGGAACATGTGGAATGTCTAGCTCGACAAAGGGAGGTTCAATTGGGGGTTGATCCGCTGCTGGAGTTCTACCCTATTATTTCAGCCATAAAGGCATGCTTTTGGCCCGAGAGCCCTAAGCCCTTGGCACCACCTCCTGATGAGCCTTCAGAAACTCTGGCATGGGAATCATGGGAAGGGTTTGAGGAAGAAGGCAGAAATGCAACAGAAGTGAATCCAAAAGCAGCCAAAGTACCAAGCAGCACCCAGGGTGTGCCCTGACCCTCGGTATCCCTGGGAGGTGAAGGATTTGAAGGTATTAAAAAAGGTGCTGGCTGAAGATGGCCTGGGATCAACCTGGGTAGATACTCTCCTCCAAGGCTTGGCTCATCAGCAGTGTACTACAAAGGATTGGCTGGACCTTGCCAAAGCAGTCTTTCCTAGCCCTATATATATTAAATGGTGTTCCCTCTTTAAGAAGGAATGCAGGATACAGGCTGAGAGGAATGCAAGTGCCAACCCACCGGTCCCCATTACTTTTGGGATGTTGACTGGTTCAAGTGACCGTTATGCCACAGGGGAGCAGCAGTCAGGCATTCCAGCCCCATATACAGAACAGGTCAGGGTCATAGGATTAAATGCTTGGAGAAAATTGGATGAGGGGCCTACCAAATCCCCCCTTGCAGGAATTAATCAAAAGCTTGGTGAATCCCTCTACGGGTTTATAGACAGAGTGGAGAAGAGCTTAAAATGAAAATTACCCCCAGGCCCATTGAGGGAGCAATTCACTAAACCCTTGGTATGGGATGGAATGGATGCTGATCACAAGATAGCCTGTGCTGGCCTTAAGGACAGGTCCATGGAACAATGGATAATTGCCTCCAAGGAGGTGGGAACCCAGAGGGGGCAAACCAAAGCCATGGCTGCTGTCTTACAGATGCAAACAGAGGCTCTGACCCATGCCTTAACCCAGGCATTTGATTCACTTAATTTGGGTCAGCAGGTAACAATGGGGCCTAGAGGGATTGAAGGTCCATGTTTTGGCTCTGGCCAGACTGGCCATATTAAAAGAAATTGCCCTCAGCAAGAGAACTGGCCTAAGCCTGGAGGTGGGGTATCAAAAAGACCCCCATCTATGCCCGGTCTCCGGTGTTGCAAAGGGCTCCATTGGCAAAAGGAATGTAAATCCAGATTTGATATTGAAGGAAAGCCTTTAAACTAAGTGGGGGCAGCCTCCAGCCCTGTTGACAAAAGGAGGACTCCCCATGATCAGAGGCTACCTTTACAATGCCCTCGGGGAAGGATCGGGAGAGGAGAAAAACCTATGGTGAATTGGACAGTCCCTATTATCCCTGTTGTAAGGCCCAAGATGGATCTTGAAATAGGTGGCAGGAGGTTTCGCTGCCTAGTGGACCCTGCCTAGTGGACACAAGGGCTAATAGGACCATTCTTAGAAAGGAGGAGGTCCCATCATGATGGCACCTAGTTTCTGGGCCCCAAATCCTAGGCGTGGGAGGGTACACCCCATCAGAGGAGACTCGAGAATGGCTCACCTGGCAGGATGCAGATGGAGCTAAAGGGGAGGTGCAACCCCTGGTGGCGGCAAGGTTATCCGTCAACCTCATAGGACAAGATATTTTGGGGGATGCACAGGCCTGCATAACCACTGATAGCAAGGCCTTTTATGATGACCTTTTGGATCTTGAAGAGTCTGATAGGCTTCCTGAGTCAGCAACTCAAGGGTTGTCTCGCCATATCAATTACAGGGGTACCCAAAGAAAGAGCATCAGGTTCAACCCTAAGTCCAAGGGCCACTGCCCCTCAGGATCCGGCTATCCGGTGGTCCCCTGGGGCGCCGGTATGGGTGCAGCAGTGGCCATTACCTGAGACAAAGCTACAGGCTTTAAAGGAAACTGTGCAGGAACAATTATGTTTGGGCCACATCTGGCCTTCTGTAAGTCCATGGAACACACCTGTCTTTGTTATTAAGAAAGCCTCTGGCAAGTGGAGAATGTTGCAAGATTTGCGCAAAGTCAATGTTAGAATGACCCTAGTGGGTACACCCTTAAAGGGGCTGCCTTGGATCCCTGCTATTTCCTCAGATTTATTTCTTATAGTTATAGACATTAAAGATTGTTTTTTCTCTATCCCTCTACAACCCCAGGATTGTGAAAAATTTGCTTTCTCTGTACCTTCCACCAACTTTAAAATGCCTGATGAGAGGTATGAATGGACTGTTTTACACAAGATATGGCCAATAGCCCAGCATTCTGCCAAAGCTATGTGAAGACCCTTTTGGGGCCTGCTCGCTTGCTGCCACATGCCACTGTGTACATTTACATGGATGATATAATCTTGGGAACTCCAAGCCCCCAACAATTAGAAGAGTTGTACAAGGTTACTCAGAAATGTCTACAGACAGGCGGACTCCATGTTTCCGCTGATAAAATACAGACTATTACTCCCTTTAAAATTCTGGGAACCATACTCTCTTTGGAAGGAGTAAGTCCTTTAAAACCACAACTGGCTGTCAAGCCCACCATAACCCTGACAGAGCTACAAAAATTATTAGGAGAAATTAATTGGCTACGAACCTGGATGCCTATTCCCACTGAGACTTTAAGACCACTGTTTCAGTTGCTAGTAGGGAGTCCATCCTTACACAGGTCGGAAAGCCCCTTCAATGGGTGCATGCCTCTCTGGGAGGCATACCATGGGTTTATACACCCACAGATCAATTGGCTGACCTGATTGAGAAAGGACGTGATGTAGCTCTGAGACATTATGGCATAGACCCTCTTAAAATTGTTATCTCTTATCAGCTTAGGGATTTTGAAGGGCTCTGCAGAAATAATAACCGAGTGGCCATAGCCTTGGAAGGGTTCCTGGGAAATTTGGACTGTCATTATGGCCCTCATAAATGGGTGACCTCCTTTCGCACCCTCTGTTGGAACACTCCCCGGCTCTTTGTCAAGGAACCCTTAGTGAAAGCCTACAATGTTTTCATTGATGGGGGCAGATTTGGAGGTGCAGTGGTAGTATACCTGGGGGCAGATGAGAAACCAAAAAGATATTGTCCACACTTGTGATGGCTCAGCTCAATTCAAGGAACTCATGGCCATTGCTTTAGCATTAAGAAAGATAATTGAGCCCATCTTAGAGAGAGAGAAGCCCCTATCTTCTTACAGCATCTTAGGGGGCACCAAGGATTGCCTGGGCTTTTATCCCAAGGCAATGCAAAGGAAGACAAGGTGGCTTCCACCCAGGTCCTGTCAGCAGGCCTGAATGAAGCCAAGGGGTTATATAACCTCACTTATGTAAATTGGCGGGGACTCTATAGGAGGTTTCTTCAATTCCCATCAAGGACCTAAAGAAGATTGTGCATACCTGTAAGTCCTGTCAACTCTTTCTACAGGTACCACCTCTACAACAGCCAGGGGTAAACCCCAGAGGACTCAAGCCCAATTCCTTGTGGCAAACGGCTGTCACACACTATGCTCCTTTTGGAAAGCTTAAGTATATTTTCGTGTCCATTGACACATTCTCACATGCCTGCTAGGCTACCGCTCATACAGGAGAGAAGTCTAAACATACTCAGTCTCATTTTCTCCAGTGCTTTGCTACATTGGGATTGCCCCAAAGACTTAAAACTGATAATG
>NW_008342018.1:310256-321785 GCF_000622305.1 Nannospalax galili
GTCAAGCCATTGTAGAATGCGACCATCAAAACCTAAAAATTCAATTACAAAAACAAAAAGGGGGGAATAAGCCCCACCAACAGCTGGATATGGCCTTATTCATTATTAATGTTCTTAATTTTCAAAAAAAATCAGTTGGAATCCTGGTTTCAGAAGCATTGGGGATGACAGGAGCAGAGACCTGAGATATGGGTAAGATAGAAAGACCCCATCACCAGGCAATGGAAAGGACCAAATCCATTGCTAACCATGGGTCGAGGCTTTGGGTGTGTCTACCCTACAGGAGATTCAAAACCCATATGGGTGCCTGCGAAAAACCTTAAGTGGGTAGGCCAGGATCCAACTGACTAGCATGACGGTCCATGGACAATAGTTCATGAGAAAAAATTCCTCTCTTTATTTGTATCTATCTGAAGTGAAGGACCCAGTTCCTTGACTTCATTGCAGCCTCTTTGACAACTGGCTAATTGGCTAAAAGGCACATGGTCTCAAAAGCATTTCAACTTGTAGTATGCCATGACTTGCTTTGTTTCTCTTGGTAATGCTTACCTTTAAGTGTCTTTACCAGATAATTCAGTGACAGAGGACCCTTGGAACTGCCATGGTCCACCTCCTCATGATTACGGACTTCCTCAGGATCCCCTCTGGTTGCCCACGCTTGGCTAACCAGGTTAGGCAGAGACTAAGACTGTCACAGGCTGGCATTACCCACGTGGCTGCCCTTAATCATGATGCATTTTTAGCCAAAGATGGGTAAGATGTCCCATGACAAGTACTCCTAAGACAGGACATGCACATGGCCAGGTGCATGATCCAATGACGGGCAAGGCTTGATCAGAGGTGACACAACCTAAGACAGGCAAAAATGCATAAGAATAGAGGAAGGAGATAGCCATCTCTCCTCAGGGAGCCGCTATGAAGTGGGTAACCAGTGAAATAAAGTCAGCTCGGCCTTAAAATAAAAATAAAAAGGGGGATATGTGGGGACCTAAAAGCCCCACCTTGCATAGGTCCGAAAGGAAGTTACTGGGGGCATGGCCTGGCTTGCTTTGAAAGTCTGAAGAATACTTCCGCACTGCTGAGGAGTGCATGATCAGCGCATGACCATCCTTAAGATACACCCTTGGGGGGCGGGGGGGAGTTCCAGGTGCCTTTATAAGCTTTGGAACACTTGCAATAAATGAGTCCCAGTTTGACTAGGCTCCCCATTGCATCTGAGTATCCCCAGGTAATGGGGGCGGCATGGGCTGGTGAACAGCGTGCTTACCCATCCCCTGGCAACATACTACTATTCTCTCATCTCAAATTGTAATAAATTTGTTGGAGAAAGAGGAAAGAGAGAGAGAGAGAGAGAGAGAGAGAGAGAGGAGAGAGAGAGATCATATATCTGTATATGTGTGTATATTTGGGTGTGTGTACATGTGTGTGCATGTGCCAGAGGTCAACATCATATGTTTTCCTCAAATGCTTTCCCCCTTATTCTTTGAGACAGAATGCCTCATTGAACCTGGAGTTTACCAATATAGTTCTACTGACTGGACAATGAGATCCAGGGGTCCTCCTAATTCCACCTCCCCAGGGCTGGGGTTACAGATGTGTGCCACTATAACTGACTTTTAAAATGTGGCTGTTAGGGATCTGAACTCAAGTCCTTATGCTCATGTGGTAAACACTTTACTGACTGAGACATCTCCCCATCCCTAATTGGACTATTTAAAAATTTATATTAACAGACCAATGTATCATGTTTGTGTTTAGCTTTATTGCTTCAAGATTATGTGTTTGAAATTAACCCAAGACATTGTGACCTATCAGACACAATCCATTTTACCTGTTTAGACTATCTAGTTTCTTAAGCCTTTATCTTTAGACTTTGCGTATCCTTTCTTGCACATTCCACTCAAAGTTTTTCAAGCTTTATTTTATTTATTTTCTTCTCCCTTCTGGTTTACTCATTATTTCTTTGATATTTTCTAACTTGCTATTTAATATATACATTGAGTTAATTAATTTTGCTTATTGTATTTTCTTAGTCAAATTTGTCTATTGGTTCTTTTTTATCATTTTTGATTGTCTGCCAAAATTCTTAGTTGTACCTTTTATTTTCTTGAACTTGGGCAGCATTTTTACTATTATTTTGCCTTGTTTACCTGGTTCTCTGAAAATATGTTTCTACTGTTGTTTATTTTATTTGATCAAATTAACCTGTGTGTTCATGTGACTCTTTGTCACTGAGTACTCTATGCTAGCTATGCAAATTAGTAAAAATAATTTGACATTTAAGATACAAATATCTGTATTGAAGTTTTTTTTTGCTTTTTAGTGACAGAAACATATTTTAATAATCCTGATCATTTGTTCATGTTTTGCTTCATTTTAATGGGATTCAGCTGTGACTACTGGTGTATTTCATATGTATTTTCACTTCTAAGTTATAGCCCTTAGGTTTGTAATCTGAATCACTGGAAATTTACTACAATCCTGGAGTCTAAATTTTTTCCACTTTGCCTGGCAAAGATTTCCAAAGCTCTGCTCAGCCTCTAGGCTTCTTAAAATTCATTGTGAAATTAGTGCATTCTCCTAGAAATAAAGGTCTGCATGTGAGGTTTACTTGTCACATCCTATTCAACTACACTGGATGAGATGAGATAACAGTGTTTCAGGATGATGCTAGTTCATAAATCTCTTCTACAATGTTCAGATTTATAAATAACTTTCCTTGCTATTTGAAGTTTCATTTTTATCCAGCAGATCTTGGTCTTGAAACTCATGAATCCTTTGAGCTCTTTGAGGTCTTCAAATAGAGTTTCAAAAGTATTTAGTCCAAATTATTTTCATTATTCTTTGAGTAGCTGATATAAATTACTTGATAGGGTTTTGCTGGAATTAGAGCTTACAAATACTGTTTAATTGAAGTCATGTCTTTAAAATGATGCAAATCTTCCTATTATAGACTTGCACACAGATGTTTAAGACATTGTAATAGATTTATATCACAAACTTTCAAATGTAACTTGTAATAACATTGGCATTAATGAACTATTCTTTTGTGGAAAATAAAAGCAAGATAAAGACCAATTTGTAAACTGAAAGATTACATTCATAAAACAACAGCCACATCAACACGTTATGACACCTAGGGATACTATTTTTTCCCTATTGGTCTGTTTTTATTAACACAAGGGAAAATTAGGAATACCATTGCAAGCTACAAATATTGGCCATCTGAAAATAAAGAGCACTTAGAGAAGGTAAGATTTGTTATTTTTTCCTTATGATATTTACATTATTCTCCATACACAAATCAATATGCATTTCTTTTAAAAATGTAAAGCAGATTCTGTAAGGGTTATCAAAACAAATATGCAAATATGAAACAAATTATTCCAACTATGAGCTAGTGAGATGGGTAAGTAGGTAAAGGTCCTTGACAAGCCAGACTCGTGACTTGAGCTCAACTCTAAGAATCCAGGAAAAGTTGAAAGTGTCCTTTGACCTCCACTTGTATATCATGACACTTGTGCACCTGGTCAGCACATACAAGTGTACAAGCCCCACCCCACCTGCCTCTGCTTCCTGAGTACTGGGATTAAAGGTGTGTGCCATCACAACTGGTACCCGTGCATATTTTTAAAATTTTTTCCTAAATCACTCTGTAATCCAGTGAGACAAGAAGGTCATACCTCCAAGGTCACCCTCAGTACAGAGTGAGTTCAAGTTCAGCCATGGTCCATACAAGATGCTGTCTCAAAAAATAAATTAAAAAAAATATACTAGGCAATGTAGAAATGTAAAAGAAATACTTATTTTGAAGAATGGAGGCCACTGTTAGAGTAAAATAACACCAAATAAGTTTGATATTAATGTGGATACACCTTTGTTCTCTTGCTTTCTCTTAGAATCTGAGTGTTCATTTCCTTTTAGAGAGTATGACATAAAACTATTGTGAAGTTAATTCTTTTTATATTTTTAAATATTTTATTTGTTATTTTTATTTTATGTGTATGAGTGTATTGCCTGCATGTAGGTAGGTGCACCTGTGTTGTGCAATGCCAGTGGAGGTCAGAAGAAGCTGTCGGATCCCCTGGAACTGGAGTTATAGACAGTTGTTAGCTGCCATGTGGGTGCTGGGATTCAAACCTGGGTCTTCTGCAAGAACAGCCAGTGTTCTTAACCACTGAGCCATCTCTCCAGCCCTGAGAAGTTAATTCTTAAGTTTACTTCTTTTTAAAAATTCTAATGTTCACATTCTGGGATGACTTTTTTTCCATGCCAGGTCTATTAGCTCTCTGTAACTGCTGTGACAACAGTTACTCTTGATAGTTCAGTATACACAGTTCTGCCATCTTACAGTGGTAGAGGTCAGGAGCCCAAACTCATCTCACTGGCCTTGGGCTTTGGCTTTATTCTGTTTTCAAAACCAGACTGCCCTTCAAGCCTTTCTCAGACAGCATCTTCTCACACTGACTTCTTCCTCTAACATTCAAAAATTTAGATAGTCCAGAACTCTAGAATTAGTAATTATTTATGAATTATTGCCTTTCAAAAGTAATTTATATAATAAAATATATCCTTTATTTTACTGTTTATACTAAAAACTGGATTTTTTGTCAATAAATAAAACAGTAATTCAGTTCAGAATTATTGTCAGGTTCTTGGGCACAGTATTAAGCACCTTTACCTGCTGAGGCATAATACTTGCCCCCTTTGACTTCTTTTCAGAAACTTGCTCTCTAGAATATTCTAGCTGAACAGTCAAACCTATTGGTCTCCTTGTAACTAGAAGCCTTCGTAATGTTCTACCAGTCTGCATTTTTCTGCTGTTGACCAAGCTCTCTACTTTTCAGTTCAAAGGTCCTTTTCTCAGAGAATACTTTTCTGACTACCTGTGCAAGCAGGTTTCTCTCTATACCTACAAGCTATGCTTTCTGTATTACTCCTTATTTTCTGATAGCATCCTATTGGTTCATGAGAAAGACACCTACCAAGGTAGAATCAGATCTTAAGCACTTACTCAGGAACAATGGCCTACATTAAATTTATTTGTTGTAAGGCCTCGACACCACCAAATGTCCATTGATCCAAAGGGTATCCATCTATTGTTTAAAATCTCTGGCAAAATTTTTGTGATTGTAAATAGTTTGATCTTTTCTGCCTTTTTGGGGTGGGCTTTACTTTCTTCTCTTCCTTTTCCAAAATTAACTTTATTCATTAACTTCGGGAGAACAGTGGGTACTCTTGGACCTCTGCAGCAAAATGTCAGAGACTAGGTGGCTCAACATCAGATATTTATTTCTCATAGTTTTAGGGTGTTGAAAGCCAAAGATGAAAGTACTGGTAGATTCAGTTCTGGGCGAGGAACTGCTTCCTGGCTTGCAGGCTGTAACCTTCTTGCTGTGTCTTTCTGTGTCACATGTAAAGACAGTAGACCTAGTGATGCCTGCTCTTCTCAGGAGGGCGTTAACTCAATATGGAGCTCTTCTATCATGGCCTTATCCAAAACTGTTCACCTTGCAAATGCTTATTCCCTAGTACCATTAAGCTGAGGGTGCAGTTGCCAGGAATTTGGGGAGGAATATAAACTATCTTCACCTCTTTTGTAATGTTATAGCAGAATACAACAGATCAGGTAATTTGTAAGTTACTAGAATGTATTGACTTACAGTTCTGGAGTCTGGCATGCACAACGAAGCAGAAACTGGTTAGGCCCTTCTTATGTCTTCACATGGCAGGAGGTGAGAACATCAGGGATGAGTAGAGGAGTTAGAGAGCTAAAATTGATTATTTTTCACATTTTCTCTGTATTTTATTTTATTCCATATTTTAATTGAATTTTTGTGTATTTCATACAGAATATATTAATCATCTTCATACTCCCTTCCCCATTGGAATCCTCCCATAACTATATTTACAGTGAGTCCACTATCATGAATTTGCCCTATCATGAATTGAATCCATTCAGAATAACAGAACCTTCTTAAACTATTCACTTTCAATAGGCCCTTTGTCCCAACACAAATGCATAGGAAATTAACTCTCAGCACACATTTTTTGGGAGATATACTGAAATCATCCCATAAACATATAGCACACAACTGTCACCTTCACTTATTCCTGAAGCTTGTGTGTGTCTTCAAAACTATGCAAAAATATCAACTGTGAGAATAGCAATGATCTTTGTCCATTGGACCTGATTCCTATTTCTACAACATTCAATCACCCTTTAAACATTCTTTTAAAGCAAGGCATCTAAACATGTAGTTTATGTGGAGAATTTCTTTTCCTTGGTTTCTATTTTTAAACATTTTGTTCACACAGCTCTTTCTTGATCTTTCTCATGGAATTTCATTAGACATCCTCTGGGGCTGAGGAAGGAAGAGAGACCATTTTCCCTTTTAGATATTGATCTTTGATCATCTCAATGACCTATCTAACCAGGACTCAAAAGTTCATCCCCTGGGAGATTCCAGAGTTGCTTACATTTTTGTGCCACAAAAATCTAGATATTGGCTCTTCTATCACTGGCAATAAGCCTGTTTTTTTTTTTTCTGAAGTCATTCTCAAAGAATTTAGGGAAGGATGTCAAGTTAAAGGATATGTTCACAATTCTATGACTTTTTTCTTCTTTCTTTGATATTCAGTTTTAAAAAAATCAATGTCTGAGCTGCCATTTAAGAATCACTCTCTAGACATTTGTCTTTCACAAGAGCTCTCTGGAGACAGTAGAGATATCAGCATCATGGGCACACACTGCTGAAGCAGTAGGCATGAGAGTCCCACTTGAACATCTAGCCAAGCACTCCATGTCTACAGAGAAGCCTTGAAAAAGAGGCTGGGGAGTCTTTATTTTTCAGTATCATCTTGGCTTTAATTTTCCAAGCCTTCAGTGATCTTGGTGAACTCATATGAGAACTTTTACACCTGTCCTTAAAGAATGTCATGACTGTTATTGCAAAAAGTCTCATTGCATCTGGTTATACGGTATAGCTATTAATTTATGTGTAGGTTGATATATTTGTCATTAAATGTAATGATAGTGTGTGGTTCCATTTGGCTATAATGCTGTGGATATTTCATTGTCTTCTAGGAATATCTTAAATTCAAACTCCTGAAACTTTGCTTTTTCTCATTTTCACTCTTTAATGAGTTTTGTGGCACATGTAAATTTACTGTCACATTTTCATGGAGAAAGATTCAGTGTGGTCTAGACTCATAGAGAGTTGGAGCTTCATTTCTCATCTAGAACTCTTCCCTCCTCCTCTCACTGATCAACCCCAAATTTTATGAGGTTAGAGATGAGAAAATCTCTGATTGTAAAACAGCACCTCCTTCTTAGGTGTGGCAAGACAGAACAAGGCTCATGGAACATAGAACAAGGGGTAAAGAGAATACTAATGCATCTCTCAAGTCTCATCAATGAATCTCCCTCATACAACAGAGGGCTGGAACACAAAAGGTCACAAATGGCCAAAGCATAGAGAATAAGAGTCTGTAGAATGTGGGTCCTTGGACAGGACTCCTATATTAAACTTCATCCATCCAGGGCTCAGGGACCACCCTAGAAGAGGGGACAGAAAGATAGTAAGAGCCAGGGAAGAGGTGTATGACTATATGGAAATAGAGTCTTACAGGCTCCTGGGACTTTGCTCATAGGAATCCACAGCAACGGTGTCAGTATGCACAAGAACAATGCAATCTCAAACAAACAAAACCTAGCACAGGACTGTGGAAATGGGCAGCAGGCCCCAATCTTATTAAAGAATTATTGGCAACTGATTACTGCTGGTTGAGGAAGAACTGATCTTCTTAAAGGGAGGAACTCTAGATTGGCTGACTAGACCTCAGTGGATGAACTTGCACTGAGGGATGTCTAGGGACACTAATGGACACTAACTTGACATAATAGGTCTTAACACAAATGACAGAATACGTGAATTTCTGGAGGGAGGGGAGCTATGGGAGGTTGCTGATAGACAAGGGGGTATAAAGATGATTAAGATGTTCTGTATGAAATACACAAAAATTTAATTAAAAATATAGAAAGAATGACAGAACAAAATAGAATGAAAGTTTCCCAGCTAACTTAGAATTTCATACAAACAACAAAAATTGCAGTAAATTTCTAATATTGCAGATATCATTACTGCTTTTTTGTTTATTTGAAATTCAAATATAAGTGGGTGTAGTATACATTAAAATTTTTATTTAAAATTTTTTTGTTTATTTTCTTATTCATCTGGCAAAACTCTAGTTTACTGATGCTAAACTCTTGGGTTAATTTCTTTTTTAAAAAAGTATTATTTCAAAGAGAGGCAATTTTTTAACACATTTTTCCAGAAATAACTTGAAGCGAGTGACATAAAAAAATATATATAGACCCGATGCAGGCCTCTCTCCTACCCACAGGGCTCTCTCTGGGGTAAGTCCATTGCACCCTCCGTGTCTTGACTCCCCTAGCCTCAATCACCCCCCCATCTCCCCTGTCGGTCTCTCCTCCTAATTCGGGTCCTGCCACATTCCTTGTCTTGGGGCCCCAGACACCTGGGGAACCAATACGACTTCCTGATCCTTTTCATCCAGACCAATGTAGTGTCTTCTCTGGGCCCTAGGAGCACTGCTTCTGGGTCTGGCCCTGCCCTCACCTCCCTCTGCTTCCCTGGGCCTGCAACACCCACCAGTCTCTTTCTGGGACGAGGGGGCTGACCATTACTCTTACTGATCCTTTGCATCCAGACCAACATAGCTCCTCAGTGCAGTCCCTAGGAGTCCTTGGGGCCTCTTCCCACCCCATCTGCCTTTGCATCTCTGGGTGGCATGGCCACCAGCTGCCCTAGACCAGCATCTTTTCTGGGCCAGGCTCCCAGGCCAGTCCAACTCCCAAATTCCTGAGGCCAAAATCATTCCTGGAGGGATTCAGGCTTTAGGAGAAAGCCCGAAAACATCTGACCCTCATCTGAATTGAGCATCTGTGGGAATTCCTGAAGAAAAAAGCAATCTGGCCACTCCAATTTAAAATCAAAAGAGAGAACTGGAAGCTTAGAAGAACCAGGCTTTCATGCCCAAAAAGTAAACCATAAAGACATAAAGTTCACAAAAAGAAGCAGACCTAAACTTGAAGGCCTGAGTCTCACACAAGAATCAGAAACTACAAAAGAAATTCACATGTCAAAATCACAGAGAAAAAATAATAACATGAAAAACCAAAATAACATATCCCCGCCAAATACAAAGGTCCTCTAGAGGAGTACAATGAGAACCCCCTAGAGATAATGCAACACATGGAACTCAAAAGAAAAATCATAAACATGATAAAGGAATTCAGTGAATTTAAAGAACACACAAAAAAAGAAATCAAAGAACTGAAGGAAGATAGGGATAAACTTCTGAATGAATTCAGAAAAGAGTTAGAAATATTGAAGAATACTCAGGCTGAAATGAAGAAGGAAGTAAAACATTCAGTAAGAAAATTAGAAATGACAATAGAAAGCCTCAACAATAGGATGAATGAAATGGAAAACAGAATATCAAGAATGGAAGATAAAGTGGACGAACTAGAGCACTGAAGCAAAGATTATGAAAAATTTAAGAAATCACAAGAATGGAATATGCAGGATTTGTGTGACACCATAAAAAAGATCAAACTTACAGATCATAGACATACAGGAAAGAGAAGAATCCAAAGACAATGGCATGGACCAGATCTTAAACAGAATCATGGAAGAAAATTTATCAAATTTAAAGAAAGACATGCCCATACAAACACAAGAAGAATATAGAACACCAAACAGATGACCAGAAAAGAAACTCTCTGCAGCACATCACAATAAAAACACTACACGTACAAAACAAAGAGGAAATTCTGAAAGTTGCAAAAGAGAAACAACAAGTCGGATATAATGAAAATCCCATTAGGATCACAGCTGACTTTTCACTGCCAACTATGAAAGCCAGAAGAGCCTAATCCAAAGTATTCCCAGTTTTAAATGACCACAGATACCAACCCAGATTACTATACCCAGCCAAAATATCTACTATAGTCGAAGGTGAAAGAAAAATCTTCCATGACCTAAATAGGCTGAAGGAATTCATGTCCACAAAACCAGCCCTTCAGAGAGTTCTGGAAGCAATACAAAGAGCTGAAGAAAGGAATGACTATACCCAAGGGATTGCGGAAGGAACTGTGGAAAAGTACAGTTATATCAAGAATGTAAACAGAAATAAAAATGACCGGATTCAATACTCATCTTTCAATAATAATTTTAAATATTAATGGGCTGAACACCCCAGTCAAAAGACACAGACTTCGTGAATGTATTAAGAAACAAATCCATCTTTTTGTTGTCTGCAAGAAACTCATCTCACTTTCAAGGACAGACACTATATCAAAGTGAAAGGATGGAAAAAAATATACCAAGCAAATGGCACTAAGAAAAAAGCAGGTGTAGCAATTCTAATATCTGACAAAATAGACTTTAAAACTAATCAGAAGAGACAAAGGGGGTCACTTCATTTTGATCAAAGGAACAATGAATCAAGAAGATATTACAGCCATGAACATATAGTCACCAAACTCTGGTGCAACCAACTTCATAAAAAAAATACTACAAGACTTTAAGACCCAGATTAACCCTAACTCATTAATAGCAGGGGAATTCAATACCTCACTGGCTCCATTAGATAGGTCAACAGGGCAGAGAGTTAACAGAGAGACGTCTGAATTAAACAATACCATATATCGAATGGACTTAACAGACACCTACCGAATATTCCACCCAAGCACCAGAGAACATACTTTCTACTCAGTACCCCATGGAACCTTCTCCAAAATCGACAATATACTGGGGAATAAAACAAACCTCAACAAATACAAAAAGATTGAAATAATTCCATGTGTTCTATCAGACCGCAATGCAGTAAAGCTTACAATCAACACAGGAAGAAGCCTTAATCACCACATGAACACATGGAGATTAAACAACACACTCCTGAATGATGAATGGGTCAAAAGAGAAATTAAGAAAGAAAAAAATGTATTCCTGGAATTAAATGAAAAGGACAATATAACACAACAAAACCTCTGGGTCATGCTGAAAGCAGTCCTTAGAGGGAAGTTTTTAGCACTAAGTGCCTACATCAAAAAATCAGAAAGAGCACAAAGAAATGACTCGACATTGCAACTCAACACACTTGAAAAGCAACAGCAAATAAAACCCAAACCCAGCAGACAAGTAGAAATAACAAAAATCACAGCAGAAGTTAATGAAATAGAAACAAAGAAAACAATACAAAGAATCAACAAATCCAAGAGCTGATTCTTTGAAAAGCCGTGGAGAGCCAGAGACCCGCCCAGCAGCGAGACCCTACCCAACCAACAGTAAAAGAAATGGATGGATATCTAAAGGCATGGGAACAATCATACCTAAACCAAGAAGACATTAACTGCTTAAACAGACCCATAACACAAAAAGAAATTGAAACAGTAATACAAAATCTCCCAACTAAAAAAAGCCCAGGACCAGATGGATTTAC